>NC_064646.1:43716775-44316775 GCF_023864345.2 Schistocerca serialis cubense | reverse complement strand
AATCTCTGTACAACCTCTGGTTCTTTTAGTTTATCCCAGTCCCATCTCCTTAAAGTCCCACCTTTTTGCAGTTTCTTCAGTTTTAATCTACAGGTCATAAGCAATAGATTGTGGTCAGAGTCCACATCTGCCCCTGGAAATGTCTTACAATTTAAAACCTGGTTCCTAAATCTCTGTCTTACCATTATATAATCTATCTGATACCTTTTAGTATCTCCAGGGTTCTTCCATGTATACAACCTTCTTTCATGATTCTTAAACCAAGTGTTAGTTATGATTATGTTGTGCTCTGTGCAAAATTCTACTAGACGGCTTCCTCTTTCATTTCTTAGCCCCAATCCATATTCACCTACTATGTTTCCTTCTCTCCCTTTTCCTACACTCGAATTCCAGTCACCCATGACTATTAAATTTTCGTCTCCCTTCACAATCTGAATAATTTCTTTTATTTCATCATACATTTCTTCAATTTCTTCGTCATCTGCAGAGCTAGTTGGCATATAAACTTGTACTACTGTAGTAGGTGTGGGCTTCGTATCTATCTTGGCCACAATAATGCGTTCACTATGCTGTTTGTAGTAGCTTACCCGCATTCCTATTTTCCTATTCATTATTAAACCTACTCCTGCATTACCCCTATTTGATTTTGTGTTTATAACCCTGTAGTCACCTGACCAGAAGTCTTGTTCCTCCTGCCACCGAACTTCACTAATTCCCACTATATCTAACTTCAACCTATCCATTTCCCTTTTTAAATTTTCTAACCTACCTGCCCGATTAAGGGATCTGACATTCCACGCTCCGATCCGTAGAATGCCAGTTTTCTTTCTCCTGATAATGACGTCCTCTTGAGTAGTCCCCGCCCGGAGATCCGAATGGGGGACTACTTTACCTCCGGAATATTTTACCCAAGAGGACGCCATCATCATGTAATCATACAGTAAAACTTCATGCCCTCGGGAAAAATTACGGCTGTAGTTTCCCCTTGCTTTCAGCCGTTCGCAGTACCAGCACAGAAAGGCCGTTTTGGTTATTGTTACAAGGCCAGATCAGTCAATCATCCAGACTGTTGCCCTTGCAACTACTGAAAAGGCTGCTGCACCTCTTCAGGAACCACACGTTTGTCTGGCCTCTCAACAGATACCCCTCCGTTGTGGTTGCACCTACGGTACGGCTATCTGTATCGCTGAGGCACGCAAGCCTCCCCACCAACGGCAAGGTCCATGGTTCATGGGGGTGGGACTTTTGTCATATCAGTGTAAATTGATGCTAAAGTACAGTAAGACTCAGTTTTTACAGTTTCTAACACGCAATTCAACTAAAACTGACATTTTGATTATATAGCATGGGCAGATGATGAGTGAGTGTGAACAATACAAATTTCTAGGTTTTCAGATAGATGTTAAGCTGTTATGGAAAGTCTAGGTTCAGAATCATGTTCACAATTAAATGCTGCTGTATTTACCATTAGAACAGTATGTGCAGCAGGTGACAATTCCACATGAAAATTAGTCTACTGTGCTTATTTTCATTTGCTTGTGACATGTGGAATTATATTCTGAGAAACTGTTCCCATTTTCAATGAGTATTTTGGGCTTAGAAACTATCAGTTCACAAACATTTTGTCAACCCGTGCTCAGAAGCCTGGGAATTCTGACACTGACCTTTCAATATATATATGTTTGTTAAGGTCATTTGTTGTTAACGGTGTAATATGAGCTTATTTCCAAGAAAGATTTCACTTAGTTAATATTAGGCATAAATCTAATCTCCATTTGAATAGCACCTCCTTGGCTGTTGTGCAGAAAGGTGCACAGTATTCTGCTGCCATGAGAAAATCTTGGCCATAATCCTCACACTTTCAAGTCTAAGTGAAGAATATTGTAGTGGCTCGTTCCTTCTATTCTGTCAAGGAATTCTTGGAAAAAAAGTAAGTGAATTTCGATTACGTTGTTGATTATGCTAATATATACTCAGCAGTTTGTCTTCTGCATAGGATTTGTGTAAATTTTATTTTCCTTGTTATTAACTTTTGTGCTGTAATTTCATGTACGGACTTGTTCAGTAACCATAGAGAGTGGCTATTCAGTTTTGTTCTAAGTAACTAGAAATGTAAATAAAATACCTGTGACAGCATTCAAGGAAATATCCATCAGCATGTCCTTCTATGGCAACTAATACAGACCCGTAGCCAACAATTGTAAATTGGTTCAATACAGTCTGTTGATTTACACTATCCCGGGCAGCAACAAACAAGTGTATAGCCTGTAAAATATTCTTTCTCATTGAGTCCTTTCTTTTGAGGAGTGAAATCGGTGACCTCTGCACAACAGCCATTTTGTAGGCAGCTTCTACTGGTCCAAATGTTGAAGGTGACTTGTGCAGTTAGCAAGACTAAATACATCATCAGTGATACTCAGGAGAATCATTACCTGAGTGTGAACAGGGCGTCTGTCAGTGTAATTAGGATGATCTTTCTTCCTGCTGCACCATCTCGATTTTTTGTCTGTGGTAATGATTTATGTTTTTAAATCACCTCTGCGTTTAAAATTTTCATGTTGGTCGTAGTGGCAATTTTCGCTGCGCTACTATTATCACACAGCAAGGTTGTCGTTCTTTCTTTGCCTCTGTGAAATTTTTGTCCCTGAATTGAATAGGCCTAAGTTCTTGAGAGGGGAAAATTTTAAAAAAAAATCTGGCGTTTCCACTGAGTGAGAGACTGCTCTGTAGTGATGATAAAGTGCGCTGTTCCCTTGTACAGTTTTTATAGCTTATTGCCACTGTTAATGAAACTTCAGTTTCTTACCATCCTTATCTCTGTGAGGGAAGAAATACACACTTCAGATAACTGTGAATGTTTTGACTTGAACTACACAATTAGTCTGAAGGTGTGCAAATGCCTATAAAAGATGAAACATGATCATTCTCCCTTTTTGTCCCTGAATAGCTGTGATTTTCTGCATTAAGGAATGCTTGCTTACTTTTCAGTTTGTACCGCACAAAGAAGATTGTCAAATCATGTTTCTTTGCCCTGTACACAGTGATTTAATTTTGAATGTATTCATGATCCCAAATAATTGAGCTTCTGCTGAATCTCAAGCTTTCCTCTTTTGCTTTGTGTCGCTGCAGAAAATTTTCACAGTGTAGAATTCAAAATTCCATTAACACAAAGCGATTGGCATGCTTTCTTAGTCCTCAGAGGCCCCTAAGCAATCAGTATTACTGCACATTATTTGCAATTGTGCTATAATATTCAGTGTGTGTAGGTTAAATTGAGAGATCCTGCTGTAATATTGAACAGATCAAAAACTTTTCAGTTGTATTGCACTACCTGAGAAATAGTGTGCCTTATGTGCACAGTATTGACTGTATTCTTGCCCATCTCTCCCGTGCCTCAATGAAGGACAATCTCTCATCTTTTTTGTGTTGATTGATGTGTTTATATACAAAAATGATTTAGAAACAAGAGGAAAGATCATAGCCATTTATCTTGTTCAACTAAATTTGTTATCTGTCTTTTCTTGTTCTGCTTGAAAGAAAGTAGAGCAGTTACCACAGCAACAGTGTCATGATCTTGCAAAATTTTGGACCAGACTACAGGTTGCACATTTTTATTTAGCAGTCTAGGAAGAACTTCAGTAATTTCATGCACTATTATTGTACAGTACTGTTGACTGTCTATATGTTGCTTAATGGCAACATTTTCTTCCAGGTCGTATCACGTGACCTACTGCGAAATTGGCATTTGTTCAACATTATAGCCCAAAAACTAGTGACAACAAGAATTGATAGTGAATTACAGACATTTTCCCTATCAGTTGTTTAATGCATCTTGGTTCAAAAACGAAAGGAGTAGCCACAAACTCTCAAATGAGTTTTATCAGAACAGGGTTTTAGCTTACAAAGTGTTTGATATTTTTGCCTTAAAAGCAGACCTTTTCTTAAAAGTGAGTTTAATTAAAACTGAATTTCAGTAAATTTCTTCTTATTCCAATTTCATTAGGACCAAAGGAAATTTTTGTTAAAATTGGGAATTCCTTAAAAGCGAACCAACTTTGATTCCTTGATTCCTTCTGCCTATACCCTAGTAAGATCATGTGGTGATACATGCTGCCAAAAGTTTGTTGACTTGTAACTCAAATGCACTGAAGATGGCTATTTATAGGAGAAATCTAGATATGCAAGAGTAATAAAAACTAGTGTGATTGCGAATGATTTCTGTGCGCTTTTCCTTCCTTATAAGTGGGTACATGAATACAAGATATTACTTATTGCTCATAATAGTATTGTCTCAATGACAACATAATTGTTATTCAGTACATTTGTGCATCTTCCCATGTACTACTGTGTAAAGTGGAAGAGCAGGTAGTGATGAAAACTGGCACTACAGTTTTTTGCACTCAGGTAGTTGTCTTTAATATCTGTTTTATTTATTTCTTTTCTTGTCCATTTACTTGACGGTAGCAATGACAGAAAATTTTTTTCTTCTGTTCTTGTTTCTTAAAGAACTTCCTGGACAAGAGTAGGTTCTGCTGTTTACTTCTGCTGAAGAAAGGATTAATCATTTGAATTTAGGGTATATACTTTATGAATTAGTGTGTGCTAGGTAATACCAAATGTCAAACTTCATTGCAATTTAGAATAGTTTTTTAAAAAGTTTCCAATTAGTTACCAAATCATTTTCATATACTGTTAACAGTATTGTCCACTATCAGTTAAAATAAGCCAATTTATTTCAGTGCCTCAAAATACAATAGTGTCATTCAAAGTCAACCAGAGGTTCCCACCTTACGATCTCCAATTTTGTTACAGTTTTTACCATAGCTGCAGCCAGCTTGGAGGTCATTCGACTGATGTGCATATTATCGTGAATAAATCATCATGTTTGACATTGCTGTATAAGTTGAATGTTGCAGTGAAAAATCTGCAAATTGGTATTCCTACTTAATGTTTGGTGCTAAATTCAAATATAACATGGACAAGATCAATAAGGCAGCACAAGTGGGCAAAGAAAACTGTCACACGCATGCCATCCCAATTTCAACCATTGATATCTCCAACCTAAAACATTTTTATGTCAACATGTTGGGCTTTTTTATCCCAAGAAAGTTGATGGAAGACCACGTGACAAATATTAACTTTCAAGCTTGTTTAGTTGTTGAGATATTTGGACTTAGATTGGGTGTATTAAATGTAATTGTCAAATTTGACTTACTTCTGGGTGTCAAATGCCTCAAAAGGATGGTCAATGATTTTTCAACTAGTTCCGTTAGAAAGAGCAGATTTTTATTGTCAAACACAAGCAACTTTGTCACAGTAAATGCATATTTGACGTAAATAAATGTGTGAGAATCAATTTATTTTTGAGGACAAAAAAAAAAAAAAAAAAAAATAATGATCAATATATTTTTCAATGCAGGAATTTAACATCCAAACTTAAACTGATAATTTACACTATTCATTCAACTTAATTATGAGAATTAATTAGCAAGCTTAATTATTGTGAATGGCTAAATTTAACATGCCATACACTCCCAGGACGTGGAATAATTTATGCCACGATTTCATGTCCAGTTGGACTGGTGGGTGATTCAGCAAAGTGTCATTTGAAAGTATTTTACTCCAGATAAAATGAATTGGAGCTGATTAGGCACCACTCCGGAGTAAAGATCAATAAACAGACTAAGATTTGCTGGTAGCACGAAGACGTGTTTTTAACAAAGTATGAATCACAACAAACTCCTTGCTGCAACCCATTCTTGAAGAAGAACACAATATAAAAAAAGCCTTCAGCTAATAAATGAAGCTTGAAAAATTGACAAAGAATTGTTTGTAGCCTGGCCAGAAGCTTTGTATAGCATGCAGAATGGAACCAAATGCTAACCTGAAGTCATTGTCATCATCTGAATCAGATTACAGTGAGGATATGGGAGTACCTGAAGAAGTGAATGTGAGCTTGAGAGATCTTGGTGCTTCTCATGTCGAGTTTCAGGAAGTTAGCAGCAATGATTTAGCTACAGATTTTGATGCTGGAACCAAAAGCTGGACAATGAAAAAAACAGCATCCGCAGTTTATGTCCAAGTAGAAATGGTGAAGATTGGAAGGAAGTTAAAAAAAGAAACAGGAAATCTTGCACTGCCTGAAAGGAAGCAAGGAAAAAAGTCCTTGAAGATGATGAATATAGCAGGATGTGTCCTGGAATCAAAGATTGTGTTTTTAGTAGAACTGATGGACAGAAGATCAAGAGACAGAGATGACTATTTCTTTGTAACCTGACAGAACTATTTATCACCTATCAAGACCACAATGGACTTGAAATTGGATTCTCTAAATTCTGTGAATTATGTCCCCAAATGGCATACGCTTGTAGATTCTCCTGGAAAATGTTCCATTTGTGTGTGTACAATGCATCACAATGTGAAGCTAATGATAGATGGAAGTTAAATGCAGGAAGGTTACAAATACCTGCATGTAAAATTGTCTGTAGCTTAGAATCAAAAGACTGCACACTCGATCACTGCGAAAACTGCCCTGGGGAAGACGCGTTTGAACTATTTTTCAAATTTCTTTCAAAAATAGTGATCCTGAAGGTATTATTGAATTAAATTGGTGGGTCCGCACTGACAGAGAAACACTGAACACAAAACAGCTGGGAAAGGAAGATTTTATTTCTGAATTGACAGGAAAAATGTGGAGCCTCTCATGTCATCACTACACCATGAAGCATCAAAGCCACCATTCGCAGATTATCAAACTCGATTTGAAAATAAGAGAAATTGTTGTTTTAATGGAGAAAACTATTCTTTTGTGGTGTAAGATGATGTGCAACCTTTCCATTGGGACAGTAGCCGGGCTACTTTACACCCAGTCGTAATTAATTATCACAGTTAATTACAGAGGTCGTACAGATATCAAAAATTTGAAGATTTGCATATTCTTCAAGAAACACAAATTTTGGCACCATTTGACTTCATCTGGTTTTGTGATAAGAACGTGAATAGAATCAAGTACTTTGTCATTGAAAAGGCTGAAGTAGAAATTATGACTGGCACGAGAATAAAGATTTGAAAATGGCAAAATCATTTCTGGAACAAGACATAGTCTACAATTTGTTTTACACAATCACCAATTTGTGATGGCTGAGGAAAAATGACTTTCTATCAGCAAAGTTTCAGATGATGCTGCATCTTTTATAGCTAATATTGACTAATCTATCACAAATTGCTTTAGAGAAAAAACAATACATAGCCTGTATTTATGACAATAAAAGGTGGATTGCGAATACGTACAGTGTATCACTTAAACAGAATGGTGTGCTAGTAGACTTCATGCATCCCAAGGGCCCTGAATGTTCATTTTGTTGGCCAGATAGAAGAGACTATTGCGGGTTGCCTGTACAAGTACCACGAGCAAACTTTATTTGATACTGAAGAAAAATTAAAGAAACCCAGAAGTAGGTTTATTAACTTGCCAAACACACACTTAGGCTTGAGAACCCAATTAGAAACCCAGTAAGAGGCTTGGGAATGTGGCAAGGCAATCCTATTCAGACTTGGGATCCTGTATGAAGAGACCACCTGCGATTGTTCTTGAATGGCTACTGGGCATGGCACCTTGGAAATGGAGTTACCAAATGTGGTTGTTATTATTAATTTTTTTAATTGGCACTAACAGAGCTACTACCAATTTTTCTTGACTGGTAGCAGCAAAACTACCATGGACATATGCAAGTTTCCTGTTTCTGTGGCCTTAATAATAAATTGATTCTTATACATTCCTTTACATTAAATGTTTATCTTGCCAAAGTTGCTTACATTTGAAACCGAATATTATCCCTTAAACAAAAGACACCAACAAGCAAATACAAGTGCCCAAGAGTTAAAAATCTGCTCTTTCGAACCAAATTAGTCAGGGGGGGAAAGAAATCATTGACCGCCATTTTGAGATATTTGTCCTTGGACATTGGTCACATTTGACAATTACACTTAATACACACAGTCAGTAACTAAACAAACTTGAAAGTTAATATTTATCACGTGGTCTTACATCAACTCTCTTAATTAAAAAATAATAAAATAACAAATAAGAAAACATGATGACATAAAAAGATCTATGGTGAAGATATCAGTGGTCGGAACTCGGATGACATGCGTGTGATAAGTTTTTCTCCCACTTTGAGTGGTAGTTGTGGAAAATGTGCTGCCTCATTGACCTTGTATATGTTATGTTTGAACTAAATAACAAATATTGAGCAGAAATACCAGTTTGCAGATTTCTCGCTATGATGTGCACATCGGCTGAATCACCTCCAAGCTGATGGCTCTGGTGTAAAAAGTACAGCACATCTTGTGCTAAAACTTTACAGAACTTCCTTTCAGATGTCCCTGCAACTATGGTAAAAGATTTAATAAAATTGCATTTGGTTAAGTGGAGACCAGTTCTAAAGTTGGCTGATCTTACATGGAATGACTATAGAAGAGGGAAGGTAAGACACTGAAATGAACATTTGAGACTATGTGACTGATTTTTGTTGAAAGTGGAGTCACCCATTATTCCTTTTGACCCCATTGTTATTTTAGTCATTTGTAAGAAACATGTACTCTGTATTGTACAAGTTTTTTCTTCATCCTGGAGTGGCATTTCAAAGTACAGCTGTTTAACATGGTGATTTATTTGAATGAAAGGACATTTAAAGCAGTTATCCAGAGGTAGCTATTCGTTGTTTTACTACATTATTTGTTTTTTTACTTAACAGATTTCATGGACCAAGGAGGGATGCAGTGAGTTGTGTTTGCAGTACCAAATATTGTGCTGAAAAGACAAGAGTGCTCGTGTATACGTTGATGGAAGATGTGATATGTTATGTGATGTTTAGTAGGGAAACCGCAATTAAAGCAACACAGTATTTGTAAAGAGTGAAATTCATTTCCAGTTTCCATAGGAGCAATTCATTTTTCACAGACTTCGTGTATTACTGGATATATATAATAACACTTGTGCTTTAACTGTTTAATATTTCATTCATTTGTATGTAAAATAAGTACCAGGAGTCAGTCAAAGTTGTCATGCTATTAGCACATGCTTCTCTAGTACACATTACAGTGGTAGTTTCTTTGTTTTAGATTGTCATGCCGACTCACTGTCATTTACTTCAGTACTGCATATTATAGTGCACGTGAAATGCAGCCTTTATTTGCTTGTGAACTGTAGTATTCTCTCCAATCTGCTAATTCGATCTCAGTATAATGTGTGTTTTGGTTGCTGGAGCAGCTCTTCTGTATTGGCATTTCTGTTCTTCTTAAAAGAGGGAAGATCTGCCCAGTGTCTATTAACAATGCAAGTACTTATTCAGGGTGGAGTATTACAATGTGAAGGGAGCACTTGTAATTGTAAGTTCAGCTTTTTCTTTTCTTTTTAAAAAAAAAAAAAAAAAGTATGAACACTGGTAGATATATTTCCATTTTAAAAAGCTCAGTGATAGATTATTGTATGTTTTAGATGAAGAAGTGACTTGTGATACTGTGATTTTATTTATACTTTTGTAAATATTGTTGGTCATAAATTTAATTTAAATGGAAGCCACTGAAACAATAAAATTAATTTCTATGGAAACCATGAATTTTTTATACATGCATCCATCATGCCATAACTTCCTGTGTTAGTTTCCAAGGCTGGTTTTTATCTTATCAGAAACATGTAGCAGGTGTGTTTTCTTGTAATTTTTTGTTCTGGAGTACCAAAGTCAAAGTATTAAAGTTCACATGACCAATAGCAGCTGCAGTAACTCTAACAAGAAATGGCAGTGATGTGCATACCTTTATAATGAACACTTGTCATAATTTTTAGATGTGCCATGAAATGTTGTAATAGATAGTACTTTTGCACTTAATGAAGGAAACTACCCTTTCATTACTCTTATATCACTGTACATATTGTTTTCATGATAGTTTTGAAGAAGACAATTTCTTTTTCCATCGCTGAGACAGTTGTGTTGCTTTAATTATGCAGTTCCCTTGGGGACAGACTTTTCTATTGTGGTAAAAAACCTGATGAACAGTGTTGCAGATAAGATATTAAACGGTTATTATTTCCCTGCATTTATAATATCCATTGTGTAATGCAACTTTTTTTTAAAGGATGAGATATGATATTGTGTGTGTTAGGAATTCAACAGTATACCAACTGCTAGTATTGTTGTTGACCTGATAATGTTTGTCAGTATGGTGTAAGACAAAAATCTGTCAACTTCCAGATACTGAGTCTTGTACACATTACTGATTTTCTTACCTCCTTTCATAACTGAATTGATAATTTCACTTAAATTTTTTGGAGATACTAATTCAATGTGACTTACATTGCATAACTCCATCATGATAGCAAAGCAACTGCTGTGTGGAATGACCCAAAGAATATATTTAGTGTGATGTAAAAGGTTCACAGATTGCAAATTTTGCAAAAAAATGTATAGTGTATATTGTTTTCTTCGTACAAGATTTACAATTTTTTTAAGCATTTTGTCCCATGGGGATAAGTTGGTGTTCATTTTTTTTTAAATGTGACAAGTCAGTCTGTGCAATGTTCCTCTTTTTAAATGTCCTATGTAAGTGGCCATTGATAAAGTGAAGGACAGAATTATCAATGGCAAAAGTAGTATTAATATTTTATACATATGTTAATTGTGAAGAGTTAGAGTCTTCTCCAGATTTAAATAAGGTGATAAGGAAAATTATAAACCAGTATATTCTGAAATTGTAGTGCAACACATTTTATTTGATTTATGACCAGACAAGTGACATATTATTACATCTCTTCTAAATTTTTCATCAGATTATCTTTATTTAGATCATCAGAGACTATTGGTTGGTTGTGAAAATGATGTATAATTTGTAGTACTTAACATTTTTAAACTACTATTTAAGTACTGAATGTAGATTGACAGAGTTCAGCGTACTACTCCAACAGTAAAGTTTAAAGATTTACCCAGTTACATGCAGATATTTTAGTGGAGTATACAGTGCATGTCAGACACCTGCATGCTTTCATCCAGTTTATATTATGTTGCTCTCTAATTTAATATTTGCTTACCAAATGTAGGAATTATGGGTAGAATTTCATTTTGCTAATATTCTTTCCCCCATACAGGATGCATATTGGGTTTTCTATGTTCATTAATACACAAGCGTATAATGAATGGTGGTGATAAACACCTTGGTATGAACAATATTCTGCTTCATGAGCATGATGTTTGACAAGATTGAATGCCAATCTTTTACAGTCTCCCCTCCAGCCACCTTCTGTGTCATAAGTACTGTTTTGAGTTTACAAATCAGCACCAAGTTCCCAGGAAGTCAGTATGAACACAAAAACTTTTAAGTGCACTGAACACCCATTTATTTTGTTTATTCATCAGATTTCTTATTTTGAAAGTAGAATCCACCTTATTCTACTTTATGGTGTCCCACTGAAGATTGTATTCAGTATGAACATTATTTTCATATTAGCAGCAGTATTATATTTAATACCTTGAAGAAGAAATAAAAGAACTGAAAAATATTGTATTGAGTGATTTGTAAGCTTAATTTCATTTAATGTTTTCTCTTTGTTATATTAAAATATAAAAAATTCAATTTCTAATTTTTGTAAGGAATGGTAAATAAGTACATTATAAAGAGAAGCAAGTGTTGTGTTTTGAAACAAGGGTTTACTGTATAAGTCTTCCAGGTAAAATTGTAGATGGACCTCTTACTTCAATCATTGGCTTTAAGATAAAAAACTCAGCTTATTGAAGAATCATTAAGCAGTGATTAGGGATGCAAATAAGATTTAGTTTTCCGTAGCTCAGCTTCTCTCTCTCTCTCTCTCTCTCTCTCTCTCTCTCTCTCTCTCTCTCTCTCTCTCTCTCTCTCTCTCACACACACACACACACACACACACACACACACACACACACACACACACACACACACGGACACGTGCAGTACTGTCATCTGTATTTTTTGTGTGTGTTTATCTGCTGATCAACACCTCATCTGTAAGGTGACTGATTGAGGAGTCATCGACTTTTCTGTTAAATACAGCTTTGGGGGGAGGGGGGGGGGCACATAGGAATAGAAGATACTTTCCAAGTTTTAAATTATGTTATTTTGCGTAGTAGTAACATATAGTTTGCATGTAGGTGTGGACATATTGGGTTACTTGTTGATGATCATCATTTTGCAAGCATAAATTTCTTATATTTTGTTGAGTGTTATAGAAATTGTGTAACAACAGAAGTAATCAATTGGCGAAATTATTTTAAACATATAATTTGACGTAATGATTGTGACTGACGTTTTTGTAAGTCTATATTCTACTTACAGAAAATAATTATCTTGTAAATGTTTTCCAAGGAGCAATATTTAGATGTGGGGCGTGTTGTCAGTGAAATAAGAGCAATAGGAATTTATGAAAAGAGCAGTCACAAAATGCTTGTCTTGTTGTTTTTAACTGAATGATAAATATTACTGAATTAGATCAAAAAAAGCCTAACTTTTAAGTGATCTCCACACTGTAGTGAAAGAGAAATTTCTTCCTCATTGGTTATAAGATTTTAAGTATTCCTTCACAGAATTAACTGTATTTTTCAAAGTGCTGTTTGTCTTTATTTTTATATCCCAGAGCATCAAATGGCGACTTTGTTACATCCACCTAACATACAAAGTAACAGCTACATTTTTTGCACTGTTAACTGAATTGATGGATTATATCCAGTTAAGAAGAATCCCCCCCCCCCCTCCAAACACACACACACACACACACACACACACACACACACACACACACACACTCTACAGAAACAGTAGTTTTCTGCCCCTTCAATGATGGATTTACAAGTATGTTTAAATTGACTCTGTGCAGTCATTATTCAATGTTTGTTTGTAGCAAGTGTCAGTCATCAGTAACATCCAATAGTGTTTAACTGATGATAAGAAAAATGTAAATGTTATGGTTTAATAGATGGTCTGATATATGAATGGAATTAGTTGACATATTTGTAGATATTAATTTACCTTTGGATGATTTATTTTGTAGATAAGTATCTGCACTTTTTGTGGCATAATTATATTCAGTGAAGAGCTTTAATCTCATACTTTTTAATTCTTTCCAAGTTTTGTTATATTCCTATCTAATTACATGTTTGCAGGACAGATACACTTTTTGTCAAGCTTAAGAGAGATATTTTCCTTTCTATGATATTTGCACCCTGTTTCACAAAATAATTATTCTTGACTTTATGGTTTTGGGGATGTTTTACGTTGAGATTGCTTGAGGGTAAAAGTAGTAGATTTATAACACAGCGGTTATCTGCAATTTATTTACAGTATGCTTATATTGTTTCTGTTCATACATTTAGGGAGGGGGGAGATCATTTTTATTTAAAGTTTCATCATTCATTGAATTATTCATTTGCAGGTATCATTTTGATAAAAATTATATATTCATACCTGTTACAGGCTACCTGATTAAGATAATTATGTTATTTGCACTGTAAATTCTGTGATCTGATTTTGTATGTACAACAGTTAATGTATGTAAATTTTTGTTGTTTAGAGTGAAGAGTATGATTCATAAAGAAGATCTTTTTTTCGTTTTTTATACAGTTTCCAGCATTTTAGCAATAAAATCAAAGCATAAGAAGTGTGGCAATAATCTCTTTAAAATTATTATTCCTAATTACAAACTAGATTGCATATAGTGCTTACAAGAACTCCTGACTAATTAGGAGACCGTCTTGTTAGTAGGAGATTACAAAGCTGGTGATCCCTCGATTAAACACTCACCCATTTGTACACCCCTAATTAATTAACAAGATTCGTAATCACTGTTGTGTCCTTACATATAATTAAAACACACAAAGCAGAGCAAAACTGTACTGTCAGCCCATCTTCATAACAGTTAATTTTACATCCACACAGTGTCATTTTCCAGCAGTTTACAAAGTAATCCAGCTACAGACAATAGACTTCACTAGCTTCTAGCAATTGTATCCCATATTGTTTGTTATCTGTATGCTGGGACATCACAAGTTGCAACCTGCATCAGTATTCTCCAAACTAAAGTGCATGGCAGTCATTAACATTTTTTCCCGTTCTATTCACATGTGGAGCATGGGAAGAATGATGCTTCTGTATGTGCTGTAGTTGCTTTAATATTATTCTAGTTGCTTTAATATTATTCTCGTGGGAGTGATACAAAGTACTTTCCTAGTCACCATTTAAATACAGTTCTTGGAACTAAGTAGGCTTTCTCGGGATAGTTTACATTTATCTTCCAGAGTCTGCCAGTTCCGTTTCTTCAGCATCTCTCTGACACTTACCTGTGGGTCAAAAAACCTGTGACCACTCGTGCTGCAATTCTCTGTATACATTCAATAGCCCCAGGTGTAGGTCCCACACACGAGCAATATTTTAGGATAGGTACCTTGAGTGGTTTCTATGCAAGCTCCTCTGTAGACTGCATTTCCTCAGTATTCTACCAATAAACTGAAGTTTATCAACTACATTACCCACAACATAATGAATGTGATTATTCCTTTTCATATCCCTACAATGTATGACATGTATGAGTTAGCTAGTTCCAACCTTTTTTCCTTTAGTGAAGTGCACAATTTTACAATCTTTGTACCTCTTTGAGATCTTATCAAGATGATATTGAATATTTATGCAGCTTCTTTCAGGCAGTAGTCCTGTAGAGATAACTGCATCCCGTCAAAAAGTCTGAGGTTACTATTGTCTGCAAGGTCATTCATATACAACATGAGCAGCAAGGGTCCCAGCAAACTTGCCTGGGGCACAACCGAAGTTACTTCTGCATCTGGCAATTAATTTCCATCCGAAATAACGTGCTGCGTCCTCCCTATCAAACGTCCTCAATCCAGTCATTAATATTGCTTGACACCCCATATGACCACTGTTGATACTGAGTGTAGAGGTGGTACCGAGTCAATTGCTCTTCAAAAACTGAGAAACACTGCACCTAACTGAATGCTTTACAAAACTTTCAGTATAAGTATTATGAAATGGATAGTTGGTACTCACTGTAAGCGGGGATGCTGAATCACTGATAGGCACAAGTAAAAGACCGCCAGAAAGTCAGCTTTTGCCAACGAGGTCTTTGTCAAAAATAGACAATGTACACATTCATGCAAAACCATCTCTCACACACACATTTGACCACAGTCTCTGGAAGCTGAAGCCAGACCCCACTATATGGTGAGTAGCAACTATGCTTTTCATAATATTGTTACATTCCATCCTGGAGTTTCCAAAGCTTTCGGTATGTCATGTGTGAAAAGGGAGAGTTGGGTTTCACATGATCAATGTTTTTGGAATCCTTGTTGGTTGCCATGGAGGAGGTCATCCTGTTTGAGATACATCTTTATATTTGAGCTAGAATACTTTCTAAGAGACTACAACAAATCAATGCCAATTATAATGCACGGTATAGATTTGTCAATCAGTTCTACTACCCATCTTGTAGATGGGTGTGACCTGTGCTTTCTTCCAACTACTGGGCATATATATAATGGAAGGAAACATTCCACGTGGGAAAAATTATATATAAAAACAAAGATGAGGTGACTTACCGAACAAAAGCGCTGGCAGGTCGATAGACACACAAACAAACACAAACATACACACAAAATTCAAGCTTTCGCAACAAACTGTTGCCTCATCAGGAAAGAGGGAAGGAGAGGGGAAGACGAAAGGAAGTGGGTTTTAAGGGAGAGGGTAAGGAGTCATTCCAATCCCGGGAGCGGAAAGACTTACCTTAGGGGGAAAAAAGGACAGGTATACACTCGCACACACGCACATATCCATCCACACATACAGACACAAGCCAGGTGTATGTGTCTGTATGTGTGGATGGATATGTGCGTGTGTGCGAGTGTATACCTGTCCTTTTTTCCCCCTAAGGTAAGTCTTTCCGCTCCCAGGATTGGAATGACTCCTTACCCTCTCCCTTAAAACCCACTTCCTTTCGTCTTCCCCTCTCCTTCCCTCTTTCCTGATGAGGCAACAGTTTGTTGCGAAAGCTTGAATTTTGTGTGTATGTTTGTGTTTGTTTGTGTGTCTATCGACCTGCCAGCGCTTTTGTTCGGTAAGTCACCTCATCTTTGTTTTATATATATATATATATATATATATATATATATATATATATATATGGATCTGTGATAAATTACAGTTAAAAGAGGAGCTAACTTTGCCACAAATTCAGCATAGAGTCTGATTGGGATTCCATCAGGCCCAGGAGCTTTGTTCAATTTTAACTATTTCAGCTGTTTTCCGACATCACTAAGACTAAATAAATATTAGTCCTAGTCATTTTTTCAGTGGTATAAGGACTAAACTGGGGAAATTCTCCTGGGTTTTTTCTTTATAAAGGAAGATATGAAAACAGAGTTAAACATTTCTGGTTTGTGAGATAACTATCATTTGTTGTTCAGTTTCAATTCCTCATTTTTAATTAGGTAACAGATTTCGATCACTCAGGATCATTTCAGATCTGAGTAGTTGCATCGGCAACCCGTGCTGTGTATTCAGAACCTCATATCAGAATACTCTGAAATGAGATTCTGAATAGACAAGATGGGTTGTTGACACAACTGCTTAGGTCTGAAGATGATCCTGAGTGATTCAAACATGTAATATGATTAAAAAATATGCGGCTGAGACTGAACAAAAAATGAGAATTATTTTAAATACGAGGGGTATTTCAGAAAATTCGGCACACTGTAAGACAGAATTAAAGAAAGCAATTTATTTTACAAAATGCCTTTATAGGACTTCAATATAATTTCCTTTCTTGTTTACGACAGCTTCCCAAGGTTTTGGGAACTTCTGCAGTCCACACAGGGCACCTTCATCCTCGAGTTTTCTGATTATTCATTTCATCTCATCTCACTGGAAGCTTTATCAGTTGTAAGAAAATGTTTCCCATTGAGCTGTTCCTTCAATTTGGGAAACAAGTCAGTCTGGTGGGCTCATGTCAGGACTGTATGATGGGCTGGGAAATATTTCCCATCCATATTTTTCAAGCATTTCTCTCACTGGCAGGGCACTAAGGTGTCTCGCATTATCGTGCAAAATTAAGACACCAGTTGCTGCAATGTCAGGTCTTCTTTGATGGAAAACATTTTGCAGAAACAGCTTGTCACATACACCTGTTACAGACATCCCTTGGAGCACTCTGTTTTCAATATGACTCCATTCATGTCAGGCGCAAATATCACCATCGGTTTCACCTTCAATTTTTGGCTGCAGAATTTTTTTGGGTGTGGAGAATCAGAACTTTTCCACTATTATGACATGCTTCAATTCTGGCTCAAAATCTCGTATCCAGGTTTCATTAAGTGCAACAGTTGTTTTCAGAAACTGTTGTCCTTCTGTTTAATAAGGGTGACCCCACTCATTTTCAGCTTCCATTTTAAAACTGAATTATTCAGGAAACAGCCACGCAAACTAACAAATGTATGTACGACTGTCATGCCTAATGTCTCACTCAACTGATGTGAATTTCAACTTGATCGTACTACCATAACAGCTGTGTATGCAGAGTGTGCCAGTCTTTTGAAATGACCCTCCTATTAGTACAGTTGCTGATTCTCATGAGACTAATATTTCGGCTATAATGATTTCTATTTTCGTTTTGCTACCTCAGTTTCAGTTCCTGTCCCATCCACGAGTGACTGGCTAACTTGGGTGCCAATAACAGCCCTTAAATAGAACTAAAATTTTTGATTTCTGGATGGAGTGTTGTGTGATATAAGAACCCCCTGCGTGCACCCCACATACTGTCAGCTACCTGGGTAGCAGCCTCTGAAGCGTAGTGCACACCTAACGAATTTAGAGGGAAGCTACAATTCTCAACCTTATGGCGTAAGTCCAGAAAGTTGCAGCCTAGCTTGTCACAGAAGCTTCAAGTATCTGATACAATCCTTCCTCTCAGCTGAGAGAACCAGCAGGCCAAAATTGTGAGTCTCATCGAAATCCCATGTGCGAGGCTGGCCTTCTCGACTTCCTGTGCCAATCGCTGGAATCCTGTGCCAATCGCTGGAATAGTCAGAGTATGACCTCAGAGCTCAGATGACAGGCGTCATGTGTTCCAACGTCTGCCATTATCTGCAGTTGGTTGCATTGTGTTCCCTCATTGGCTGCCAGAATAGCCTCCTCAGTACGTTTAATTATACACATTTGTTTCTGTCCCTTGCTGCCATTTCCCCAAGGGCTAACATTAATCGCCACACTTTTGAAGTGCCGATGATTAATAAGCCCCCATCTTTTTGCATTTGCTGTATCTTGACGCAGACCACAGCAGGTTTCCCAACAGGAGATGCGAGTCCCACTGGTTCAGTTTCAGTGAAAGAAGCACCTCGAACTTGTCTTTAAGGAGGATCAGTATAACTCCCG
The DNA here is from genome assembly GCF_023864345.2 of Schistocerca serialis cubense. Lineage (NCBI taxonomy): Eukaryota > Metazoa > Arthropoda > Insecta > Orthoptera > Acrididae > Schistocerca > Schistocerca serialis. The sequence goes on along the minus strand of NC_064646.1, from coordinate 44,298,322 downwards.
GAGTACTCTTTGGTCCCTGTCTCTGCTGCACAGGGCACCTAGCCTTACCATCGACAGGTCACTCACAATCGAGTGGACAGGTAGTGACAGATCCCAAAAGTGAGACAGGTATTTACTATAAGGTGCAGAGATCAACTTTGTGTGTGGTATATGTATTACACTTAACAAAATGGTCATTATCGAATGTTAGAACAAACCATTAACTTGTACCACATACACTGAATGAAAAATGCCCCGCCACAGTGATCACAAAGGTTCACACCATCACGATCTAAGGCGAACTCCTTGGGAGCTACAAACCATGCACGAGGTTTAGCCATCTATCCACTCTTAAAGAATGCATATACAGTTGTATTGGTGGAACAGAGTGATGGCATGCAGCTGAATGCACAACAGTCTGCTGTGCAGCTTCTGAAACTGGTGTAGCTGCTGATACATACAGACACTGAATTTGTTCAGTGTTTCCAGGTGGTATGAACTGCAGTTCACACATTTTTCAGAAGGGATAGTTTGCTATAAACAAGTATGATTTTTATATGCAGACCAGGAAACAAGCAAAAGCAAGTTATTTTGACCAGCTATTGGCCAAAACCAATGTTCGTAACATAATTTAGTTCTCTTACGCCCTTTTTCCCACTCTTGCTTGCTGTGACGTAAATATTCCATACTGCCCTTGCAAGATCAACGCTTACAACAAAGAATCTTTGGGAGCAGAACATCTCCAACTTCTTGCCAGCACAATAAATAACTTTCTGGCCAATTTACTGTCCATACTAACAGGCATTGTAATTGTGTACAAATGCGTTAAGACATTGATGTTTGTTGTATTTGATAAAACTCTCTCGGTACCTCTAATTTCCAGAGTTCCTTTCCTATAAATTTCCTCTTCAAGTGCTGATTGGTTGGAATTGAAAAATAATTCCTTATTGAATGGTGGGATAGGTTTTTTTTATATTACCGACAAATTTTTGGGCCGATTCCGTAGTTTGCTGTGCAACATCAAGTTGACACTTTGTTCGAAATTTCATTATCTTACGTCTCCTAATTCTGTAGCACTATTTCAAATTATGCAGCCATCCACTGCTTTCCTTGACATCACTGTAACCTATGTTGCTCACAATTTGATGTACATAATGTAGAAAGTCACTCTTGTGCATATTGTGTAAACTGTATCGAGCATCCTTGAAATGCACAGATACCAGTTTTTGGTACAAGTGTGCCCTGCCTTCCCTCGAATATGCGTAGTTTTTGGTATGCACTACACACTCATACTGCTGCCGACTTATTCGAAGTCTGTTCAGTGATTGTCCTGTACTATGTTTCGCTGGAGACTGGATTTGTGGCTCCCTGTCTAACAAGGATGTTGAACTACACGGCTCGACATCAGTTTCAATATCATTTTCATTTTAAGCAGTTATCGTGTCACTGCACTCCTCGTGCATGTTGTCTGCACAGTCGAGCTTATACACCACACAACCCACTGATGCATTTTGTAGAAACACTAAATATTTCTTTTGCCACTTCTTTCTCGCTGTGTGAAATTCCATGGGTTCCTATCTGACGAAATGTCAACTTCGGCAACTGTTGTCAATATAATGCAATGTTTGCTTTGTTTATCAATGCCATTGCTCTACTTTGTTCAACACCACTAGCACTGTTATGAGTTATCCGTCAACTAAACAGTTCAACTGTTCATGCTGTGCTCGCCATTGCATACGTCCAGTCCCGCCCCTTGTTGCCATTAGCAGCCAATATTGTGGCTGCATGGTAGGCAGTGTATAGGGGCATCGAATGCTGTAAACATCATTGGCCTTTTACAACCTTACTTTACTACACTCGAAGAGGTTCCTTGCTAGTGTGGATTTTGACACTCTCCAATTCTTATTAATGCAGTTTCTAGCTGCTGTGCCATGTTGACCTATACTTTGGCTCATCAAACATCTCATAAGCTTCTCCTTTGTGACGGAGTTCACTGAAGGCAATGTACAAATGAAAGGAAATTGTGACAGTAATGTTATGTGAATGAGGATAGTTGCTAGGATATAGTACTGTGGTGGACACGTCGAATCCTCTTAGTGGTGGCACAGTATAAAAATGAAGTACTTAAACTGGTGTCGACGAATGTTAAGAACAGCTGCGAGGAGAAATGAGTGGGAGTATGTAGCAAATAATTTGTACTCTGTTTCTGAAATATTATGTATACCTGTACGACCTCCCAAAGATATTAAATAGTATCTCAAGCACAGTCATGTTTGTTTGTGACATGAAAGTGCAACCAAGCACTCGCAGCTATACAAGCCAAGGCCTTCACAATAATTGAACACAGTGAGCGATCAGCTCCAGCAAATAGTTTGAATTTGCATTTCAGATGAGATTCTGAGCATAGTTATAGTCTTTCAGTATGAGCTGTCTTACAATAACACGAATATGCCACTGGCACTTACCCAGCAAGTCCAGAAAGTTTCAATACTGGGTTAGTACTGTTGTGGCTTTAATGCCTCTGGTGTTCTACGTAGTCTACCCCACTAAAGTACAAGCACGGAATGTTCATACAAACAAGTGAAACTGTCAAAATAGTCTTTTGCTCAATATTGTTCAACTTGTGCATCACATTAGCTTGAATGTCGGTACGTCATCTGAATTTCTGCACTTTATCATTTTTGTTGTTGGATCATATAGATCATCCCTGATGATTATTTCCACGTTTTGCATTTCAGTCAAGTTGGGGCTGTCATAGCTCTTTTTATATTTATTTATTTATTTTTTTAGTGAAGGTGTATGGGAAAAACTTTGCACCACTTTTCTCTTCTTCAGAACATTCTGGAGATTGTCTACATTTAGAGATGTTGCTGCATTGAGTTTTTGATGCAGTAATGTTGATACTCTGCGGTCGCATGTTCGCTACTTAACACTGAATGATCAAATGCTTATCTGTTGTTTTACTATATCTGCTTTGATGTAAATTAACCTGCCGTGTGCAACATAGGCCGCAAGATATTGCCTTTTGCGGCATACTACAAGACGACACACGCCATATTTCCATAGTGTTCCACAGTGTCTTAAGATGTTGTCCCAGCGTAAATGAGCCTTAAAACAGTTGTTAGTTCAAGCTGCCACGGTAATTACTGTTCTGACTTCACTTACACGCCACGTACACGAAATCAGCCTCGGAACAGTTTTGACAGACGATGTACAAACCATCCGACTATTTGGTTAGCTTGCATCGACCTGTGGGCCACGCAAATAGATGAATAGTAGAGGTCAGTTTGGGTGGGATAAATAAACAAGCATCAATAACATATGTATTCCAAATTGAAATAATAGGAATATTATTATTGTAAGGAATTATCACACATCTTTCCTAGTTCCTTTGAGGATCTCTGTGTTCACCTATTGTGAAGCCGCCTAACAGTGCAAGCAGCATGTCACGCGAGGTAGCAGACATCTCAGGCACTTCAGTTAGCACACCGGAGTCCCACTGTAGGACAGATGTCCAGCCATCCGGGTTTAGGTTTTCCTTGATTTCTGTAAATCGCTCCAGGCAAATGCTGGGATGTTTCGTTTGAAAGAGCACGGCCAATTTCCTACCCCATCCTCAACACAATTGGAGCTCGTGCTCCATCTCTAATGACCTCAATGTCACAGAACATTAAAATCAGTCTTCCTTTCCAACCCATGGGCATTTTTGATGTCAGTCCTTAGTGATGTTATAAAGATTCTGTTTATCTGTACTTCAGAAATGGCAATAGTTTTAAGATTGACAGAACGGTTCATTGTTGGATACAGTTAACAGGAGTTGGCAATGCTCTAAAAAGCTGCAAGTTCGAGCTTAAAAGAACGTGTGGTTGCAGGATATTAACCAGAAAGGCAATTTAGAAAAGAGATGTATTTTGCACGAAAATGGTTGCATATTTAATGTCGTCAGTACAAGAGAGGGGAGTGGCAGCTTCGGCCAGGAGCTTTGAAGGCAGCAACTAGAGTTACTTCAGAATACTTACTGATTTAGAGTCAAAACGTGCAGAGGTAAAGTTTAGACGGTAATGCCAACTGATATAATTGACTTAATACTATGCAAGTATTGTTTAATGAACACATGCCACACAAAGGTGGTGGCAGGACATTGTTACCACTTTAAGCTCAGTTACGAATAGAATGGGACAGAACACGTAATGGCAATTACGTGATAGATATCCCATTACAAGACAGCTAATTCATTATTGATTTCCCCCAATTTGCTATCATAGGCAAGGCTGTAGAGTGTGTCAGCATGTCACCCGTGTCTTAAAGAAACTGCTACATTCACGTGACAGTCAACACCTGACACCTGACACGAACACAGCTGGGATGTCAGACAGGTACTTCCATACACTTGCTATTACAGTGACTTTTGTGTGTTATGATCTTCAGTCTGAAGACGTTTAATACAGTGTGCAAGCCTTCATCTGTGCAACCACCCACCCGTTTGAACCTGCCTACTCTTACATACTCGCATTTGCCTCCATTACCAGAGTGATGACGCCTCGGTGTCTCAGGATGTGTCCAGTCATCTGACACCTTCTTTTAGTCACGTTTTGCTATAAATTCCTTTTCTCGCCAGTTCAGTATATTCTCATTAGTTACTCAATCTATCCACGTAATCTTAAACAGTCTTGGGGAGCACCGCATTTCAAGAGATTTTATTCCGCTCTTGTGTGAAATGTCAATCACCTACTTTCGTACAACTATACTCCAAATAACTTCTCAAGAAAGATTCTGACACTTAGATTTATATTCAGTTTTAGCAAATTTCTCTCTTCCGGAAGTGCTTTCCTTGCTAGCAGCACTCCCGAGTTTTATATCCTATCAATGCCAGGTGTCAGTTATTTTGCTGCTCTCACAGCAAAACTCATCCACTACTTTTAGCGTCTAATTTCCTCACCTAATTCACTCAGTGCAATTTGACCACATTGTATTAACCTTGTCTTTCCGTGACACTATCTTAAGGGGATTGAGTATTAAAATAAAAACTAAAATTTCGGAACGGATACCATTTCGGTGATAATGGCGATGTGATTGTTCAAATGCTGCTTCTGAATTTTTGTGAGCAGTATGTGTTACATAAATTGTTTTCTGGGGTTGTATGTTTATATTATTAATGATAAGAACAGTCTCAATGGCCGGCCGAAGTGGCCGTGCGGTTAAAGGCGCTGCAGTCTGGAACCGCAAGACCGCTACGGTCGCAGGTTCAAATCCTGCCTCGGGCATGGATGTTTGTGATGTCCTTAGGTTAGTTAGGTTTAACTAGTTCTAAGTTCTAGGGGACTAATGACCTCAGCAGTTGAGTCTCATAGTGCTCAGAACCATTTGAACCATTTTGAACAGTCTAAATAGGTATACAAACTTTACTCGGTAACTAAGCGTGTAAAAAAAAAAAATTGAGTGGGCTTTATCCAGCAGGGAGTGTCAAATGATGACAGAAATGAATAGTTCTGTTTAGGAGTAAAGATAATTTTATAGCTTACAGAACGTTTTTGAGCTGGAGTACACGCACGCACGCATAACACGGAGCTACATGTGCTAGCTGATTACGCCGTGCCGGCATTACAGTTCTGCAGCTCCATATGGGTGAGGTTAGAGGAGAAGGCGAAGAGCAGCAGGGAGGGTTGACGGCTCGAATTTGGTCAGCAGGTGTGCAGGACGGGAATGCTGTACACGGGCACCGGAACTGCTGAGTTTGTGCAGCATGTAATGACGGTGACGTGGAGGAGGCGACAGGACAGAGGAAGGCGAAACTGGGGTAAACGGTATGGTTGCCAAGCGAGTGACGTCAGGGCACTGCATTCCGAGCGCTCTGTATCTATCTGCACCTACATACGTACCCCACAAACCGCCGTATTGTGCGTGGCAGAGGGTACACTGTACTATTACTGTTAATTTCCTTTCCAGTTCCACTTGCAGTAAAGAGAGCGAGGAAAAAATGACTGACTGTACACGAGCCCTAACCTCTCCAATCTTATCTTCGTGCTCCTTACTCTAACTTTACGTTGTCGGCAGTAGAACCGTTCTGAGGTCTGCCTCAAAATGCCGGTTCTCTAAATTTTCTCAGTGGTGCTTCTCCATCGATTCGCATTTGAGTTCCTGAAGCATCACCGTAACACTTGCGTGGTGTTCGAACCTACCAGTAACGCATCTCGCAGCCCGCCTCTGTTTAGCTTCAGTGTCTTCCTTTAATCTGACCTGGTGCGTATACCAAACACTCGACAGTATTCAATAATTGTTGCAGTAGTGTCCTATATGCGGTGAACCACTCTTTCCTAAAATTCTCCCAATAAACCAAAGTCGACCATTCGCCTTCCCTACTACAATCCTTATATGCTCACACCATTTCATATTGCTTTGCAACTTTAGCCTATACAACTAATAGGCGTAACAGTGTAAAGCGGCACGCTACTAATGCTGTATTCGAACATCGTGGATTTGTTTTTTCTGCTCATCTGCATTAACCTACTGTTTTCTACATTTAGGGCTAGAAATTTTGTCTAAGACGTCCAATATCCTCCTACAGTCACTCGACGCCAACACATTCCCATACACCACAGCGTCGTCAGCAAACAACTGCAATTGCAGCTCATTCTGTCAATCAGATAATTTATGTATATAGTAAGTAACAGCGGTCCTATTGCACTTCCTTAGGGCACTCCTGACGATATCCTTGTGTCTGACGAACGCTCGCCATCGAGGACAACATACTCGGGTGTGTTACTTAAGAAGGCTTCGAGCCCCTCACACATCTGGTAACCTATTCCGTACAGTCTGCAGTGTGCTACCGTGTCAAATGCCTTGCGGAAATGTAGGAACTTTGAATCCGCCGGTTGCTTATCGTCCGTAGCTCGCAGGATATCACGTGAGAAAAGTGCAAGCTGAGTTTCACACATGCGATGCTTTCGAAGACCGTGCTGGTTTGTGGACAGAAACTTTTCCCTCTCAAGGAAATTTATTATATTCAAATTGAGAATATATTCGAGCATTCTGCAGCAAACCGATGTCGGGATATTGGTCTGTAGTTTTGCGGCTCCATTCTTTTTACCCGTCATATATTTTGGAGTGACCTGCACTTTCTTCCTGCACTGGGCAAGAGATTTGCGATAAATGCACGCTAGATAAGGGCCAATGTGGTAGAGTACTCTATGTAAAACTAGATTCCATCAGAATCTGGTGACCTATTTACTTTCAAATCTTTTAGTTGTTTATCTACACCAGGGATGCTTATCACTATGTTCTCCATATGCGAGTCTGTGCAATGGTCAAACGATGATATATTTGTACGATTCTCCCGTGTGAACAATTTCTTTTGCCATTTTCTATTGCCACACCACACCGGTCAACAAGGGACTATGTAGAAGCCTTAGACCCTGTTAGCAAATTTACGAAGGACTAGAATTTTCTCTGGCTCTCGGCAAAATATGTTGTGCCAAGGTATAATGGTGGTGGTTGCTGTAAACTTCGCACATCGATCTTCCTTATTACAGACGTACGAATTTCTGTTAACTTTTGCCTGTCGCCATTTGCGCGTTCTGTTTTGAAGCAAGAATGCGACAGCCTTTGCTTCCTCAGCGTTTTCCGAATTTCGTTGCGTAACCACAGTAGGTCTTTTCCATCCTTAATGCACTTACTAGACATTTACTTGTCGAGAACATGATTTACAATCTGTCGCATTGGAACTAAATGATGTCAGTTCATTGTGTTAGTGGTATGTTAATAACTGTCTTCTGCTCTTTCTAGCAGAAATATCCTTTTATCGTTCTTGATTGATTTATTAACTTTAGTAACCAAAGTCGCTATGATATCATGGTCTCTAATCCTTGTCTCTACACTGATTGTGTCAGGCGTGTTTGTAGCTACAAGAGCTAAAATGTTTCCACTGTTCGGAAAACATGTTCAAAATAACTTTGCAAGATTTTCTGTCTGTGCCCCTTGCTATGAATCTTTAGATGTAGGTTACAGTCGCCTCAAACTGATATTGGGAGAGTATCTGAATATTACTCAGGACAACACAGTGGTATTGGGAGAGTGGGGTCTGGGGACATGTAGTACGGTGCAAGAGATCCCCCAAGGAAACACTGTGGACGATTGTCTACAGCCTTATAAACCTGTCTCAAGAGGGGAGGGGCAAGTAGGTGCAGTTAGCTATTGAGAAGTAAGCAAAGCACGAAACAGAGCAGCTCGGGTAGATATTGAAATAGGTCATGGTCTGTTAGAGATAGAGGCCGGGACCACTGCAGGACAAACTGCTGTGCTTTCAGCGTGTGACTCAACCGTTTGAAAGTGGCTTAAAAGTTGAAACTGCAGTAATGGAAGTCACAATAAATGGTGCAGTCTGTGGCAAATATGTTCAAAAAAAGCCAAAGGACGCATTTAAGAGAAAGTTCTGAACTGCAAAATTTAGAGGTGCCGGTATTTGAAGGGTATGGATAGTGGATTATGATAATGTGCGTCGGCTGCCGGTCCGTGTGAAATCAACCGGTTTTCTGGTTCTTGACACCTCACATTTTGATAATTTTTTGTGCACTTCTAGTTGTTTGCATGAAAGAGCCCAAATTAAAATTTCCATAGACCTTTTATTTTTGATTTATTAATTTTTAAAATTTCCAAAGTTATGTGATTTTTGTTACATTTTGAAATCTTAAAATCAGTGTATCTCAATAACTATTTGACTTGCAGACCTAAAATTTTTACCATATTATTCAGTTTCTTGCATGCCTTAAAAGTATCTGCTAATTGGCGATATTCATAACAATGCTGAATCTGCTGAGATGAAATTATTTATTAATTTTGAAAATTTCGGTCAGATTTTTTTGTTTTGGAAAAAAGTATGTTATTCGTATATTTTTTGTTACTGTGTGTGCCAAATTTCATGATGCTGTTCAAGCAGTGACATATTAAAATAAATTTTATTTTAATGATAAGTGCACCACCTTGTGCATGGCTTTGGACATGTTACTGAGATGTAATGTGTCTGGAATCAAATAAGGCTTTCATAGCATTATTTTTTTATTCAGTAACAATCAATTTATTACATTATTAGAATTATAAAGTTAAATTTAAATTCACATTTGGTTTTCCCATATCAGCTGAGTAGATATTTTAACATACACCATAACAACTCATGCTCAAAAAAGAACAATTTACTTAATTATTCCTTCACTTTACAGATACATTAATATTAATCACTCTTATTTAAAACAATGATGTAGCTGTTATTATTTAACAGATTGCTATCTGAGTGCTTTGCAAAGAGAGATTTTTTTTTAATATCCTCAACAAGAAATATGTTATGGTGATCGACTATCAGTCTCATTAGTAGTGACCGGATTATATGCATCATAAAACCTTAAAATATGCATGAAAAAAGCATAAAAGTTTCGAAATATGCAAGATCAAATAATAAAAAAACATGGTAGTTACTGCGTGCTTTATATCTCAAAGTAGAACCTCTGCTTATCAGTAATGAGGAAGAGTGCCAGCCATGCGAAAAATCGGTACGTTTAGAACTCTGATATTTTCTGAATACTTTCTGGTACAGGTTAGGAAGGGTGTCTTTCTGAGATTATTTTCTAAAAATTGGCAAACTGGGGACGCATACCATGTTTCAGTTGTTCCTTCTTTGCTATTGTTGTCGATAACAAGTGGATGCTGAACCTTAAGTTGTGATAATATTAAGCCTAAATCAATGTAAATATTGTTGTATGGTTTAAAAACATGTATTGTAAATCACAATGACTTGTCCAATATCATATTGTATACCTTGTACAACAAATGATCAAATGGAACAATAAAAATGTAATGTAATGAGAGTGAGTCGCAGCGAAGCAATCGATATCTACAGGACCAACTTCGAGATATATCGCACGCAGAGGGCCACGCTCTAAAACTCCGTAATATTTTATTTAAAAAACATCATACAATCATGAATTTTTTTAAACAGCATTAACTTTTAATTACTAATATTGGACGAAGCATCATTTTTATTTTGCATTTTTGTACTATTGTAAACATAAACAACCAAGTACTGTTCCAAACTGGCAGAAGCCGACATCGGGGAAGATCATTTTGGTTTCCGTAGAAATGTTGGAACACGTGAGGCAGTACTGACCCCAGGACTTATCTTAGAAAATAGATTAAGGAAAGGCAAACTTACATTTCTAGTATTTGTAGACTTAGAGAAAGCTTTTGACAATGTTGACTGAAATACTCTCTTTCAAATTCTGAAGGCGGCACGGGTAAAATACAAGGAGCGAAGGCTATTTACAATTTGTACAGATACCAGATGGCAGTTACAAGAGTCGAGGGTCATGAAAGGGAAGCAGTGGTTGGGAACGGAGTGAGACAGGGTTGTAGCCTCTCCCCATGTTATTCAATCTGTATATTGAGCAAGCAGTAAAGGAAGCAAAAGAAAAATTCTGAGTAGGAATTAATATCCATGGAGAAGAAATAAAAACTTGCCAATGACATTGTAATTCTGTCAGAGACAGCAAAGGACCTGGAAGAGCAGCTGAACGGAATGGACAGTGTCTTGAAAGGAGCATATAAGATGGACATCAACAAAAGTAAAACGAGGATAATGGAATGTAGTCGAATTAAATCGGCTGATGCTGCGGGAATTAGATTAGGAAATGAGACGTTTAATGCAGTAAACGAGTTTTGCTATTTGGGAAGCAAAATAACTGATGATTGTCGAAGTAGAGAGGATATAAAATGTAGACAGGCAATAGAAAGGAAAACGTTTCTGAAGAGAAATTTGTTAATATCGAGTATAGATTTAATTGTCAGGAAGTCGTTTCTGAAAGTATTTGTATGGAGTGTAGCTATGTATGGAAGTGAAACATGGACGATAAATAGCTTACACAAGAAGAGAATAGAAGCTTTCGAAATGTGGTGCTACAGAAGAATGCTGAAGATTAGATGGGGAGATCACATAACTAATGAGGAATTATTGACTAGAATTGGGGAGAAGAGATATTTGTGGCACAACTTGACTAGAAGAAGGAATCGCTTGGTAGGGCATATTCTGTAGCATCAAGGGTACTGGAGGGCATCGTGGAGGGTAAAAATTGTAGAGGGAGACAAAGAGCTGAATACGCTAAACAGATTCAGAAAGATGTAGGTTGCAGTAGGTGCTGGGAGATGAAGCCTGCACAGGATAGAGTATCATGGAGAGCTGCATCAAATCAGTCTCTGGACTGAAGACCACAACAACAACAACAACAACTGTTCCAAATGTTCGGTAGTAAGATTGTGTCTTCGATCACAGAGAACATTTTTATAAGCAGTAAAGGACCATTCTACATCAACTGAGGTACCTGGGCAGTATTTGAATTTGGTTGCTACGTTGGCATTTATTGTTTCTGGTAAAAGTTGACCTGTCCCATTAATAAAACTATCAATTTGGCACAAGGGTTCAAAGCCTGATTTATTGTTTAAAGTGCTTTCAAACTTCCCTTGAAGTTTTCTTGGGAGTACCTCCGGCAATGAGGAGTTCACTAGAATAATTTTATTCATTAACTGAACGGATTCATTCAACGCCAAACCTTGAGTTTCAAGCTTTTTAATACCTGCAGGTATATAGGAAAAATAGTGCTAATCAAAGCAATGTCCTTTTTAATACCGGAATAATTAAAAGCTTCCTTGCACTGGTAAACTGCCAAAGACTCTGCAGTATCGAAGTCGTTTACTACCCCTCTAATGGCCTCGAAATGTTTATTGTAAAACAACACAGCTTGGACCCACATACCCCAACGAGTTAGCAGTGGTTCAGAAGGTAAAGGCACATTTGGTAGTTTCTTTTTGTAGGTATTGATGCGAGCAGCAGCCTTTAGAAACACAAACGGAAATCAGTTTATTTACATGTGTGGAATGTACTTCTTCAGCAAGGCGACGTACTCCATGAGCAGAAAGGGCTTTTCATGTTTTGATCATATAGGGAGCAGCATCGGAAATAAACACATGCACCTTTTCATCTGCAGAAGATTCTGGAAATATTTTTCTAATATCCTCATTCACAAATTTGGCGATAGTAGAATAATACACTTTTTCAAGTCCTTTGCAGGCCACTAAACAGGTAGAAAACTTCTTTTTTAAAGCACCAACAATTAAATTTGCAATGTAATAGCCACAAGTGCCTGTCGTTTCGTCAACTGAATTCCATATAATGCTGTCCTTGAGTTTATTGCGTATTTCTTCCAGGACATTTACGTAAATTATCGGTATGTAATTTTTACACAATGATGATTCATCTGGTATATTTTGATTTAAGTAATATTTGCGCAGGAAGCCTGTGAGGATAGGGTTTGTAAATTGGTGAAGAAGAATATTGCTAGCATAGAATGCTTCACATAACTCCATGTTAAACAGAGTTTTTTGGTTACCATTGGACAAATCCCTGCACCTACAACTTGCTGTTGTCAGAAGTTGTTGTCGTGGACCTTTCTTCTGCATTCCTGCTATATGAAGACTTGTTTTTACAGGCTGGTCTATTATAAACTTTTTTTGCACGAAACGTTTTTCTCGCAAACTCGACAATATAAAACAATTCCGTCATATGTAAATGTTCCAGGATGATTAGCTATCCACGAAACGACGTTTCTTATTTCGTCATGGCACACAACACGTTACACACTACACGTCTTAAACACATTCAGCTGTGTGCAAGTAAATAGCAAGCTAAACTGAAACAATGGACGTGTGACTAAAAGCTTGCGTAGTTTAATTTAATTGTTGCCGATGCGTATGGTATAACAGCGGAGGGGGTTAACGTGGGGCGCGGGCGCTGGTGGATTGACTCTGCCTGCCTGTTCCTGCGCCTCTTCTGTAAAGATGTCGCTAGGTAGTGGCCTCTCGGTTAGCGTTGCAAGCAGATCTAGGTCGTGGTCAATCTCCGAGACATCAGAACTAGACCGAGCTAGAGAGCGCCTATCTAAATTTCTAATATTGTAAACATACAGCGAAAATTACATCATCAATAGTTTTTAGTTAAAATATGCAATAACCGGTGAAAAGGAGCCAAATGTGCAAATGCATATGCAACATGCAAATGCGTATAATCCGGTCTCTAGTTTATCCCAAAGGCAGGGAAAGATCCCAAACTACCCGCAAATCATCATCCTATCAGCCTACTCTCCACTATGAGGAAAACGCTCGAAAGAGTAGTTTTGGACAGCAGCAAGAACTGACAGACCAGACGTTCCTCGTCGAAGTGGAGTACGTCGCCTTGCTGAAGAAGTACATTCCACACATGTAAATAAACTGTTTTCCGTTTGTGTTTCTGATGGCTGGCATCCCCCAGAGGTCCGTATCGCCATCCGCCTCGTTTAAGGGGCCTCCACAGGCAAAAACTCGAAGATTTTGACATTTTACAAAACATGCCCTAGAATATTATTTATTCTTTCCTGCACAAAATGGTGTTTAAATTATCTATCTGTGACATTTAGAAGTATTTTATATTTAATTTTCTGGTCTTACATGTGTATCTCTGAGATCACCAAATTTTGAACGCGCATCTGTTTATATGTGAATATCTCGGAAACTACACTTCATAGAAGGCTGTGATTTTCACCTAGGACAGAAAATACGCGGCGCTTGATGTTAGTCCCACTTGTGTATTGTCTGTCACTTGGCAATTGTTTGTTTTGAGTGAAACAGTGACTTTCGGTGAAATCTGGTGCAGTTTGATGTACTATAAACATGCCTAAAAGTGCTAATCTCTTCAAGAAACCAACACACTAGAAGTGTAAAAACGAGTGTTTTTTAAGAGTTGGAACCCACAAACAGTGTAAAATCAGATAACTTCAATGTACCAGCAGAGAACAAGGGAGCTGCAACATCACCCAGTGCAAGTAAAACTAAAATAGATAAAGAATATGAGGAGCTAGGATTACTGCAGGATAATTTAGAAAATAGCATTTCTGGCCTGGGTTATGTTTTGTGTGAAATGAACATTTTAATTCAGGTATTGTGTGATTCATTGTGCTGTAATATTTGTGGCGGAAAATTAATTATCGAAGAAGATGTTTCTGCAAGAATTGGACTTCCTGCGACAGTAGCAGTTATTTGCACTATCTGTGACAACAGAAAGTCATTTGTAACGTCAAATAAATGCAAGAATCGTCTGTATGAGGTAAATTCAATAACATTACCTGGGCACGAGTTCCCAAAAATATTTTTCTATGCCATGAGAGCTATCGGAAAAGGTCTTAGTGCAGCTTAGTGTTTCTGTTTGCTCATGAATCTACCGCCACAACCTACGAAAATTCAGAAGTACACTGAAGCTACAGGAGAAGCGGTTGAAACCGTCGCTTCCCTGTCAATGAAGGCTGCAACAAATGAAGCTATTGAAAAGAACGATGGCAAGCATTGATGTAGCAGTTGCGTTTAATGGGACATGGCAAAAGCATGGCCACGCCTCGAAAAACTCGCTTGCCACAATCACAAGTGTAGACACAAGAAAAATAATTAATTTTGAGGCACTTAGAAACCATTGCTATAGCTCCTGTGAGAAAAATGGAAAAAAATGAACATGAAAACTGTCAGAAAAATTATGAAGGAACCTCGTGGAGGAAGGGAAACTGATGCCACAATGAAAATGTTTAGCCGATCGCTGCATAAATGGGTGTCTGATACACACAATACCTTGGAGATGGAGATTCTAAAGCGTATAAGTGTATTGTTGAAGCAGATCCATATGAAAATATTGTAATAAAGAAATTGGGATGCATTAGGCATGTGCAAAAGAAGATTGGCGCAGAAATTAAAACACACTCTTTGCACCACTGCACTGTCTGATGGCAAGCCACTTAGAGGTCGGCTGACTGATAAAACAATAAATCAGCTTCAGCAGTAGTATGGAATGGCCATCAGAAATAATGGAAATGATTTAGAAAGTATGAGGGAAGCATTCTGGGCCCATACTTCCACAAAGATTCAACTGATAGAAAACTGTCACGTCCACTCTGCCCACCTGGACCCGAATCATGGTGTGTTTCAGGAGTGTCTTTTTGAACACAAGAACTCTATTCCTGACGTTATTATGGAAGTAACCAAACCAATTTATAGGAACCTAACTCACCCAGAGTTCCTCCGAAAGTGTCTACATGGCGAACACAGAAGCCTAACGACTCATTCAGTAACATTATCTGGGCATGAGTTCCCAAAAATATTTTTGTAGGGCTCAGTACACTAAAATGAGGAGTTAGTGATGCTGCATTAATATTTAATGATGGAAACATGGAAAGAATAAGAGCTCTAAAACATCTTAACACCACTCTAGGGTACCATACTGTAAACAGCTTGAAGTTATTGGACAGGTTGAGGCACGGCGTGCAGGTTTCGTGGCATGCAGCTGAGCTCAACCAGAAGAAAGAAGCTTTTAGAGAAGGAATCTGGCAAAGATAATGATGCTGTCTATGCTGCTGGATGTTTTTGAGACTTAATATAAAATTACATGTCAATTTTTATCATTTTAAACTCTAAATGTGATTTTCTCAAAATAAAAGTTTTTATGCTTTATGTTTTATTATATCAAACACTACTTGTGATAGCTATATGAAAATTTGGCACCTACTTCATTATTACAATACTGCACCTACTGAAGCACAGCTATAGCAATAATTTGAATAGGTAGACATCTATTGCAATTGTTTGTAATAAAACACAGCATAAATGAAAATACGTATACATATGCCTCCTTCTTTTGCATTTCATCTGTTAATTCTGGTTCAGGAAAGATAGATAACATCAATATGATACCTGTAAAAATTACCACTCATACATAGCACACCTTCGAATACAGCTAGACAAGGTAAATGCAGGTAAAACGGCAGTTGTCTACTTTACAAGGTAATGCCTGGTACTCAGAAACCGACTGTCTCTAATCGTCCTGGAATTACCGTGGAGGTACTCTGTGAAATACCTGCTTGTAACATTAGACAAAATGGTGCTGTTCCATCGTCACATCGGTGACAAGAGGACGAGAGGAATAAACTTAGCAAAAACCCTCCTGCCCTTCTTCCTCGGTGGGGAGATGTGAATGGAAAAAAAGGAACACTATACAAAACAACCGATCTCTCAACACTAACATACAGTTGTTCTGCTTGGGGAACTACGGGCCAGATAAATCAGAAATAACTGCAAATAGTGCAGAACAAACTTTTAAGGTGGATTCTGGACGCACCGCCGTGGACATGAACCCCACGAAGCAGTGGAAACAGACTGTGTAAGTGACATAGTTAAAAGACTCGTAAACGCACTACACGATAAATTAGACATCGTATGCAACAACTGTAGGCAGTTAAGTGATGTAGGTATAGTGACAACAAGAACGTGACACAGAGAGAGGGTGCCATGCCTCATTAATCAACGCCCAATAGTTAAGTTGTTAAAGATCCATATACAAATATATAACTGTAAAATAGTGAAACTAAAACTGTGCAGCAACAAATTTTTTCCGTGAGTGTATATGTGTTTTCCCAGAGTGTATTTCAACTAAAAATGATAGTGTCACGCCACCAAACAAAAAGTGGAAGTGTCACACCATTTACACAAAAGACCCACAAAAAACACACAACAGTAGGGCTGGCTGATTTTGATTTAGGTTTAAATTTAGTACAAACTCCAAGGAACAGTCACGGGCGAATTGTTCCACACACACCAGTGGAGTAAAAATTAGTGTTAAGGACTCTATGTTAGGATAGAACATTAGGTTAGTTTAGTCTAGTCCCCCCTCAGTCGGCTGTCAAGTTAGGTAGATTACGAGCTCCAAATCTAAGAAAGCTACAGCATTGTGACAGGAGGGCGTGGGCGAAAGCCAGCTGCGCGCCTATTTGTGCTAGGCGCCCGCCGCAAGCGGGACGCGCGGCGGGGTGCAGAGTGGCGCCAGCAGGCCTGTCCATACCAAAGTCTTTTGGCCCTTTTAAGCGGCGACCTGTACCTCGGTGGACAGAAGAGTGTCATTCAGCCATCAGGGACAGGCATGCGGCTCTTCGACGGTTTAAATGCCGCCCAACAGCGGTCAATCTTACCGCCTTTCGAATCGCCGTGTCATTAAAGAGAGCTAAAAAAGGTCATGGCAGGAGTTCCTGGATTCCATCAACCGTTCCACTTGTTGCACAAAAGTGTGGGAAGTCAGCTGGAGGATTTACGGTACAAGCAGCCGTTTACCGATTGCAGCAGTGCTGAAACAGGGGTGCCTCCAAACGGCGCCCAGAGACAATGCTAGGATGCTGGCCGAGCATTTTGCGCAAACTACTGCCAATGCAAGCTAGGATCCCGCATTTTGTCGCTACCGTGCAACTGTAGAGAGGGAAAAGTTGAACTTCCGGTCCAATGATTCTGAGGCCTACAACTCCCCTTTCTCTATGTGGAAGCTCGAATCGGCAGTGGATGAGTCTGCTGACTCTGCACCCGGTCACGACCACATCATTTTAGTGTACTGAGCCCTACAAAAATATTTTTGGGAACTCATGCCCAGATAATGTTACTGAATGAGTCGTTAGGCTTCTGTGTTCGCCATGTAGACACTTTGGGAGAACTCTGGGTGAGTTAGGTTCCTATAAATTGGTTTGGTTACTTCCATAATAACGTCAGGAATAGAGTTCTTGTGTTCAAAAAGACACTCCTGAAACACACCATGATTCGGGTCCAGGTGGGCAGAGTGGACGTGACAGTTTTCTATCAGTTGAAACTTTGTGGAAGTGTGGGCCCAGAATGCTTCCCTCATACTTTCTAAATCATTTCCATTATTTCTGATGGCCATTCCATACTACTGCTGAAGCTGATTTATTGTTTTATCAGTCAGCCGACCTCTAAGTGGCTTGCCATCAGACAGTGCAGTGGTGCAAAGAGTGTGTTTTAATTTCTGTGCCAATCTTCTTTTGCACATGCCTAATGCATCCCAATTTCTTTATCACAATATTTTCATATGGATCTGCTTCAACAATACACTTATACGCTTTAGAATCTCCATCTCCAAGGTATTGTGTGTATCAGACACCCATTTATGCAGCGATCGGCTAAACATTTTCATTGTGGCATCAGTTTCCCTTCCTCCACGGGATTCCTTCATAATTTTTCTGACAGTTTTCATGTTCATTTTTTCCATTTTTCTCACAGGAGCTATAGCAATGGTTTCTAAGTGCCTCAAAATCAATTATTTTTCTTGTGTCTACACTTGTGATTGTTGCAAGCGACTTTTTCGAGGTGTGGCCACGCTTTTGCCATGTCCCATTAAACGCAACTGCTACATCAATGCTTGCCATCGTTCTTCGCCATTTGCCAGCAGCGTCGCAGGATATCCTCCTCGACTGTTTTAATCTAATATGGCAGACAGGTAACTTCCCCAACTCGTGGAGGGAGGCAATTCTGGCTCCTCTGCTCAAACCAGGAAAGGACTACACGTGTCCAAGTAGTTATCGGAGAGTCGCCCTTACGAACTGTATAGGAAAGACCCTGGAATGGATGGGTAACTGTCGTCTGGTCTGTCGTTTGGAGACCAGGCAACTTCTTAGCCGCTCTCAGTGTGGATTCCGCAAATATCGGTCCACAGTCGACAGCCTGACCCTACTAGAGGCGGCTATTCAGCAGGCTTTTCTCCGTCAGCATCACTGTATCGGCATATTCTTTGTTATCAGTAAGGCATATGATACTACTTGGAGACACTGTATTCTTGCACAACTGTTTGAATGGGGCTTTCGTGGGCACCTCCCCATTTTCATTCGGTTTTTCCTGTCTGAGCGGCTTTTTCAGACCTGAGTTGGTAACACACTGATCGATTTGAGCAGGAGAATGGTGTCCCCCAGGGCAGTGTTTTAAGTGTTACCCTCTTTGCCATAGCCATCAACAGTATGACATCTACAGTGAGGAGCCCAGTACGGTGCTCCATATTTGCGGACGACTTTTCTGTTTTCTGTTCCTCCTCCAGTGTTGCAACCGTGAGCCGTCAGTTGCAGCTAACAGTGCGGCGGTTAGAGGAGTGGGCTGCCGATAAGTGTGTTTGGGTTCATTTTTATCGTTCTCGTCGACCTTTTAATTTGCTTGCCTTGCGTATGGGGGATACTGTCCTACATTTTAGAGACACAGTGCGGTTTCTGGGCCTAATTTTTGAGTCCAGGTTGTCATGGCTGCCACACCTACGAGACGTGAAAGCCAGAACACTGAAGGCACTGAACATCCTCAAGTGCCTCACCCACAGGTCTTGGGGAGCGGACAGGGCGCGTCTCCTTCAATTTTATCGGGCTTTTGTGCGTTCACGGCTGGACTATGGCTGCACATTGTATCGGTCAGCAAGGCAGTCTTATTTGCGGATGCTTGACGCTGTCCACCATGCAGGGATTTGACTGGGCATGGGTGCTTATTGGACCAGTCCCATACCCAGCCTCTGTGCTGAGACCAGGGAACCGCCACTTACCTTCTGGCGGCAGCTCCCACTGGTGCGCCAGGCTTGTAAGTTTCTTGCAGCTACAACCTCGTCTGCTCACCATATTGTTGTTCATCCGCCTCTGGACCACTTTTTTCCCACCATCTCCGGGCTACGTTGCCGTTTGGGATCTGTGTGCAACATGTGCTAGAGTCCCTCGGTGTGGAGTCTGTACGACCCGAAATCCAGGGTTTTAACTCCCGGCCACCCTGGGTACTGGAGAGGCCCAGATTGATTTTAGATCTGGTGCGGTACAGGAGAGATAGCACTCCTGCTTCCGTTTTTAATCGGGTCTTTTCTGCCGTTTTGTCTGAGCACCACGACCATGCAACTGTTTTTACGGATGGTTCTAAGCAGGGTGACTCTGTTGGTTGCTCTGTCGTCTTCCCAGATCGTGTCCTCAAGTTCAGACTGGCTCCCGAAATTACCATCTTTGATGCAGAATTATGTGCCATCTTGCGGGCACTGGAGCAGATGAGACCTTCTCCCAGTGTTAGATTTCTCGTCTGTTCAGATCCTTTGAGCACTCTTTACTCTCTCCTGCGTTTGTACCCAGCAGATAAAGGAACCCAGACTATCCACGACACCCTCCAACTACAGCCACTGGGGAAGCAGGTGTCTTTCTGCTGGGTACCAGGGCACTCGGGAATTCTGGGGAAGGAAAGGGCTGATAGAGCAGCCAAGGAGGCGTGTCGTGACCGCCAGGTATTTCAGTGTGCTGTCCCACTGCATGCCCTCACCTCGCTGTTGAGGTATGAAGTCCTGTGTCGTTGGGACCATGGGTCGCTAGAAGTGACCGACAAGCAGCTCCCTGTTGTCAAGCCCACGACTCGGTCGTGGTGTACTTCCTTCCAGCCACGTCGACGGGACGAGGTCATCCTTACTCGTCTTCGCATCGGGCACAGCCCTATGACGCACGGCGGATTTTTACTCCGGCGAGAGGACCCTCCGACGTGTGGTGCTTGTGGCGTGCAGATCACGGGGCACCACATTTTATTGGACTGTATTTTATTTGCTGACCAGCGGACTATAGCGGATTTGCAGTCTATTTTATGCAATGCTCAAACGAATGTGGTTCGAGTTTTAAAGTTCTGTGAATTGTCCCACATTTTTAACAAGATTTTTGGGAGATATTTTTAATGTGTCAGTGGGGTGGGTGGCTCACCCAAATTTTTTCGTAAGTTGTCAGCCAGTCTCATTTCCCTGTGCTGTTCTTTTAGCTCTTTTGTGGTTTGTTTTCGTGTGCATGTGTGTTCGACGGTTTTCGTTCTTGTCCACATTCGTTATTTTTCATCGATGTCAGGGCGCTGATAACCTCGCCGTTGGGCGCCCCCAAGTTCCCAAACCACACACACACACACACACACACACACACACATACTGCAGCCGCTGCACAGTGCCTTGCGCCCTCCTTCCCACGCCTCATCAATCGAGGGCGATGAGGGGCTGGGGGGCCGAAAGGCCTGATTGATCCAACCGAGACCTCCAAAGCCAACATTTCGTAAATAATAACAAATCCCAGAGCAGAACAACACAAACCACGCACAAACGCACGTAGACTCGGCAAAGCAGAAGGAATTGTCTTCGCACAACGCCACCCAAAAAAAAAAAAAAAAAAAATTAATAGTGATTTATGCAGGCGTCACACGGATTTCAAGAAACTCGGGCACCTCTGAAATTAATTTATTGTGAAATGTGACTTTCGATTTTTGTTTTTTGTATGTTCTTACAGGAAATAAACCCGAATTTGTGTAACTTTACAAAATACGTGAATGCTTATGTGGTTTTTTTTAATAGCAAATTTTGCCAGCATTTATATTAAATATTTTTGTGGAAAACTGGGTACATTGTGACGAATATAAGTTGGTGCCCGACAGATCAGACGTAGCTGAACTTGCAAGTCAAATCACATTTACGGGGCCCATTGAAGTTTTGTGCTGTTTAATGTGTGGGAAAATCTTCTTGTGCTGTAGCATGTGCGGCCTCAGAGCTGGTATAGAACTTGTGAACAGTTTACAACTTTCATTTTCTTCGAGCTGAGCATTCCCACACAAGTCATACGGCCACAATATGTAACACTGGCACCCTGTAACTGAATTCATATAAATAGTTTATATCCCAAACTTCAGTTGGGCCACACATTACAACTCGAGTCGGTCTTTTCGCATTCGATAGTACTAGGATCAATTAGAAAATAGGATACTAGTGTTGGTGAAGGCGAAAAAAGCAGCGTACGTAACACAGGCACCCTACAACTGAGTTTACATAAATAGGTTATATCCCGAAATACAGTTAGGCCATACAAGTGAACTGAAGTAGGTCATCTCGCCTGAGAAAGAAGATACTAGTACTAGCAACGCGAAAGAAGCACCAAATGTGAAATTTGTATCCTGTACTTCAGTTCTACTACATAGTAATAGCATCAACCAAAAAATATGACGCTAGTACTAGGCGAAAGGCGCTCCAAATCTAAAATTTGTACCCGGAAGTTCAATCGACCTGCATAGGTCAACTGCAGTCGACTCTGCACCTTTGATAGAACTAATATCAATTGAAAAATACGATACTTCTGCAAAAAAAGCGCCAAATGTAAAATTTCTGTCCTGTACTTCAGTTGACCTACATAGGTCAACTCAGCCTCAAGTGCCATGTACCAAAACTTCAGTTGACGTATATACAGTTCAACTGACGTCGGTATTTTCGCCTTCGGTAGTACTGGTATCAACTGAAAAATAGTCCACTAGTGCTAGCGAAAAAGCGACATACGTAACAGTTCGTCCCTGTACCTTAGTAGACATAAACAGATGGCATCCCGAACTTCAAGTGACCTATAGAGGTTGACATAAGTCAGTCTTCTCGCCTTCGATAGTACTAGTATCAACCCAAAAATAGGATACTAGTACTAGCGAAGCCGAAAAGGCACCAAATGTAATATTTGTATCCTCTACTTCAGCTGACCTACGTAGCTCAACTGAAGAATAGGATACTAGCGCTAGCAAAGACAAAATAAGTAACATACGTATCACTGGATTTAGTACGACTGTTGACACATATAGGTTACACACAGCTTCAGCTGACGTACCTATTAGACTGAAGAGGGTCTTTTCGCCTTTGATAGTACGAGTATCAACTGAAAAATGGGTCACTAGTACTAGCGAAGGCGAAACAAGCGCCAAATGTAAAATTTGTATTCGATACTTCAGTTGACTGACAGATGTCAACTGAGGAATAGGATACTAGTGCCAGAGAGGATGGAGAAAGTGACATACTGCAACTCTGGCACCCTGGACCTCAGCTTACATATATAGCTTGTGTCACAAACTTCAGTTGACCCACGTTGATCAACTGAAATCGGTCTTTCCGTCTTCGATAGCTAGTAACAACTGAAAATTAGGGTCAAGTACTAGCGAATGCTAAAAAAGCGATAAATTTGAAATTTGTGTCCTGTACTTCAGTTCATCTACATAAGTCAATTGAAGAATAGGATACTATTGTTAGCAGAGACGAAATAAGCAACGCACGTAATGCTGACACATTGTACACGCAACAAGCGGCTACACGGGTAGCAGGGGTTGTGTGGCGTGGGCTGGGCGGTTTTTTAGGTTAGATGGCCTTGGGCAAGTACAGAAAGGGCAACAGCCTCAACGGGTGCGGGGCAAAGTCAGGACATGCGGGGACCAAGCAGCAATCGGTAATGTAATTGTCAACTGTCGAAGCTGCGTTGGTAAAGTACCAGAACTTCAAGCACTGATAGAAAGCACCGAAGCTGAAATCGTTATAGGTACAGAAAGCTGGCTGATGCCAGAGATAAATTCTGCCGAAATTTTTACAAAGGTACAGACGGTGTTTAGAAAGGATAGATTGCATGCAACCGGTGGTGGAGTGTTCGTTGCTGTTAGTAGCAGTTTATCATGTAGTGAAGTAGAAGTGGATAATTCCTGTGAATTATTATGGGTGGAGGTTACACTCAACAACCGAGCTAGGTTAATAATTGGCTCCTTTTACCGACCTCCCGACTCAGCAGCATTAGTGGCAGAACAACTGAGAGAAAATTTGGAATACATTTCACATAAATTTTCTCAGCATGTTATAGTCTTAGGTGGAGATTTCAATTTACCAGATATAGACTGGGACACTCAGATGTTTAGGACGGGTGGTAGGGACAGAGCATCGAGTGACATTATACTGAGTGCACTATCCGAAAATTACCTCGAGCAATTAAACAGAGAACCGACTCGTGGAGATAACATCTTGGACCTACTGATAACAAACAGACCCGAACTTTTCGACTCTTTAAGTGCAGAACAGGGAATCAGTGATCATAAGGCCGTTGCAGCATCCCTGAATATGGAAGTTAATAGGAATATAAAAAAAGGGAGGAAGGTTTATCTGTTTAGCAAGAGTAATAGAAGGCAGATTTCAGACTACCTAACAGATCAAAACGAAAATTTCTGTTCCGACACTGACAATGTTGAGTGTTTATGGAAAAAGTTCAAGGCAATCGTAAAATGCGTTTTAAACAGGTACGTGCCGAGTAAAACTGTGAGGGACGGGAAAAACCCACCGTGGTACAACAACAAAGTTAGGAAACTACTGCGAAAGCAAAGAGAGCTTCACTCCAAGTGTAAACGCAGCCAAAACCTCTCAGACAAACAGAAGCTAAACGATGTCAAAGTTAGCGTAAGGAGGACGATGCGTCAAGCGTTCAGTGAATTCGAAAGTAAAATTCTATGTACCGATTTGACAGAAAATCCTAGGAAGTTCTGGTCTTACGTTAAATCGCTAAGTGGCTCGAAACAGCATATCCAGACACTCCGGGATGATGATGGCATTGAAACAGAGGATGACACGCGTAAAGCTGAAATACTAAACACCTTTTTCCAAAGCTGTTTCACAGAGGAGGACCGCACTGCAGTTCCTTCTCTAAATTCTCGCACAAACGAAAAAATGGCTGACATTGAAATAAGTGTCCAAGGAATAGAAAAGCAACTGGAATCAGTCAATAGAGTAAAGTCCACTGGACCTGACGGGATACCAATTCGATTCTACATAGAGTACGCGAAAGAACTTGCCCCCCTTCTAACAGCCGTGTACCGCAAGTCTCTAGAGGAACGGAGGGTTCCAAATGATTGGAAAAGAGCACAGGTAGTCCCAGTCTTCAAGAAGGGTCGTCGAACAGATGCGCAAAACTATAGACCTATATCTCTGACGTCGATCTGTTGTAGAATTTTAGAACATGTTTTTTGCTCGAGTATCATGTCGTTTTTGGAAACCCAGAATCTACTATGTAGGAATCAACATGGATTCCGGAAACAGCGATCATGTGAGACCCAACTCGCTTTATTTGTTCATGAGACCCAGAAAATATTAGATACAGGCTCCCAGGTAGATGCTATTTTTCTTGACTTCTGGAAGGCGTTCGATACAGTTCCGCACTGTCGCCTGATAAACAAAGTAAGAGCCTACGGAATATCAGACCAGCTGTGTGGCTGGATTGAAGAGTTTTTAGCAAACAGAACACAGCATGTTGTTATCAATGGAGAGACGTCTACAGACGTTAAAGTAACCTCTGGCGTGCCACAGGGGAGTGTTATGGGACCATTGCTTTTCACAATATATACAGTATTAATGACCTAGTAGATAATGTCGGAAGTTCCATGCGGCTTTTCGCGGATGATGCTGTAGTATACAGAGAAGTTGCAGCATTAGAAAATT
Organism: Schistocerca serialis cubense; assembly: GCF_023864345.2. NCBI lineage: Eukaryota > Metazoa > Arthropoda > Insecta > Orthoptera > Acrididae > Schistocerca > Schistocerca serialis. Next base: position 44,273,163 of record NC_064646.1, on the reverse strand, counting down.
GTAGCGAAATGCAGGAAGATCTGCAGCAGATAGGCACTTGGTGCAGGGAGTGGCAACTGACCCTTAACACAGACAAATGTAATGTATTGCGAATACATAGAAAGAAGGATCCTTTATTGTATGATTATATGATAGCGGAACAAACACTGGTAGCAGTTACTTGTGTAAAATATCTGGGAGTATGCGTGCGGAACGATTTGAAGTGGAATCATCATATAAAATTAATTGTTGGTAAGGCGGGTACCAGGTTGAGATTCATTGGGAGAGTGCTTAGAAAATGTAGTCCATCAACAAAGGAGGTGGCTTACAAAACACTCGTTCGACCTATACTTGAGTATTGCTCATCAGTGTGGGATCCGTACCAGATCGGTTTGACGGAGGAGATAGAGAAGATCCAAAGAAGAGCGGCGCGTTTCGTCACAGGCTTATTTGGTAACCGTGATAGCGTTACGGAGATGTTTAATAAACTCAAGTGGCAGACTCTGCAAGAGAGGCGCTCTGCATCGCGGTGTAGATTGCTCGCCAGGTTTCGAGAGGGTGCGTTTCTGGATGAGGTATCGAATATATTGCTTCCCCCTACTTATACCTCCCGAGGAGATCACGAATGTAAAATTAGAGAGATTAGAGCGCGCACGGAGGCTTTGAGACAGTCGTTCTTCCCGCGAACCATACGCGACTGGAACAGGAAAGGGAGGTAATGACAGTGGCACGGAAAGTGCCCTCCGCCACACACCGTTGGGTGGCTTGCGGAGTATAAATGTAGAAATACCTCGATATGTAGGTTGTGTCCCAAACGTCAGTTGACCCATATAGGTCAACTGAAGTTGGTCTATTCTCCTTCGATAGTTCTAGAATCAACTGGAAAGGACGGTACCAGCGCTGGTGAAGGGGAAAAAACGCCAAATTCAAAATTTTATTCAGTATGTCTGTTGACCCACGTAGGTCAACTGAAGAAAGGGATACCAGTGCAGGGAAGACGAAAAAAAGCGACATGCGTAATACTGGAACTTCGTACCTCATTCGACATATGAAGGTTCTGTCTCGATCTTCAGTTGACCTATATGGGTAACCTGAGGTAGGTCTTCTCGCCTGTGATAGTACTAGCATCAACTGAAAAATAGGGCACTAGCACTAGCGCAGGCAAAAAAGCGCCAAATAATAAATTTTGTATTCTTATAGACCCGCATAGGTCAACTGAACAATAGGATGCTAATGCCAGAGAATACGAAACAAATGGCTTACGTAACATTGGCAACCTGTACCTCAGTTGACATACATAGGTTGTGTCCCGAACATCAGTTGGCCAATATAGGTCAACTTGCTGCTCATAACAGTCAGGCTCGTTTGCCTACGGTAAATTGTATTATACGTTCAAATCTATGAGGCGAATAATAAATATTAAAACCAATTTTGATCATTGGTCATGAGAGAAATATTTATTCACATGCACTGCTCCACAGATTTACTCTGCGTGACGTCGAGAACAGCTGACACAGCTTTGTGAAGACGTGAAGTACAATTTTTCTCGAAACGACATTGAAACTGTTTGCAATAATTACCACTTATTTCGATTTGAACAGCATTGTAAATAAAAATTTAATATACAACAAAATTAACTTCCAAGCACAAACCGAAATCATTATACACTCCTGGAAATTGAAATAAGAACACCGTGAATTCATTGTCCCAGGAAGGGGAAACTTTATTGACACATTCCTGGGATCAGATACATCACATGATCACACTGACAGAACCACAGGCACATAGACACAGGCAACAGAGCATGCACAATGTCGGCACTAGTACAGTGTATATCCACCTTTCGCAGCAATGCAGGCTCCTATTCTCCCATGGAGACGATCGTAGAGATGCTGGATGTAGTCCTGTGGAACGGCTTGCCATGCCATTTCCACCTGGCGCCTCAGTTGGACCAGCGTTCGTGCTGGACGTGCAGACCGCGTGAGACGACGCTTCATCCAGTCCCAAACATGCTCAATGGGGGACAGATCCGGAGATCTTGCTGGCCAGGGTAGTTGACTTACACCTTCTAGAGCACGTTGGGTGGCACGGGATACATGCGGACGTGCATTGTCCTGTTGGAACAGCAAGTTCCCTTGCCGGTCTAGGAATGGTAGAACGATGGGTTCGATGACGGTTTGGATGTACCGTGCACTATTCAGTGTCCCCTCGACGATCACCAGTGGTGTACGGCCAGTGTAGGAGATCGCTCCCCACACCATGATGCCAGGTGTTGGCCCTGTGTGCCTCGGTCATATGCAGTCCTGATTGTGGCGCTCACGTGCGCGGCGCCAAACACGCATACGACCATCATTGGCACCAAGGCAGAAGCGACTCTCATCGCTGAAGACGACACGTCTCCATTCGTCCCTCCATTCACGCCTGTCGCGACACCACTGGAGGCGGGCTGCACGATGTTGGGGCGTGAGCGGAAGACGGCCTAACGGTGTGCGGGACCGTAGCCCAGCTTCATGGAGACGGTTGCGAATGGTCCTCGCCGATACCCCAGGAGCAACAGTGTCCCTAATTTGCTGGGAAGTGGCGGTGCGGTCCCCTACGGCACTGCGTCGGATCCTACGGTCTTGGCGTGCATCCGTGCGTCGCTGCGGTCCGGTCCCAGGTCGACGGGCACGTGCACCTTCCGCCGACCACTGGCGACAACATCGATGTACTGTGGAGACCTCACGCCCCACGTGTTGAGCAATTCGGCGGTACGTCCACCCGGCCTCCCGCATGCCCACTATACGCCCTCGCTCAAAGTCCGTCAACTGCACATACGGTTCACGTCCACGCTGTCGCGGCATGCTACCAGTGTTAAAGACTGCGATGGAGCTCCGTATGCCACGGCAAACTGGCTGACACTGACGGCGGCGGTGCACAAATGCTGCGCAGCTAGCGCCATTCGACGGCCAACACCGCGGTTCCTGGTGTGTCCGCTGTGCCGTGCGTGTGATAATTGCTTGTACAGCCCTCTCGCAGTGTCCGGAGCAAGTATGGTGGGTCTGACACACCGGTGTCAATGTGTTCTTTTTTCCATTTCCAGGAGTGTATTTGCTTGAAAACTGCTTGTGCTCAATAGAATTTTTAAAAATGAGTAAGGTGTCTGTGTGTGTGTGTGTGTGTGTGTGTGTGTGTTTGACATCAGTTAAGTGTAATCACTGCGTGTAAAAAAGAATTAGTGATAGAAAAGACTAATGTAAAAGACTATCGTAAAAATGGTCAGTAAGTTGTCATATTTTTCGTTGTTAACGGGCGTTATAGTGAGAGACCGGATTTATAATCCATTGAACAAGTAAACAATTAACCATCATCTGCGAATAACTCCAGGGAATCTGACCTATAGCATCGAAAACCACCGACAACATTGTGGGCGACGCTTAGCTTCTTGGGCAATATGTTGAACATTATAGTTGCATAATTAAAAGGATACGAAGTCCTAATCAGAAAGGCTAAGAAGTTATCATTATTATGTATGCAACTGATATGTTGACAAACACATTTTTTAAACCATGGGTCTTTAAAACTGGGGAATATTATTACTTTGTTCCAAAGTCTACGTCGTAATACCGCCGTCACTTCAATTTGAGTCTGCTTCCGAACAATCTGATTTTAAATTTACGATGATAGATTCAAGGCTTATGTCCATCACCACTTCTCTGTCAAATTCTTTTTTCTGAAGCTTTTCAGCATGCCACACAACCGTGCCCACGCTACAGGTGGGATGTTGCCTCATGCACCAGCAATTCGCTGTATGTTATCTTGAATTTTTTGTTTCTCCCACACAGCCTTAAAACCCTTTGCCCTTATTAATTCCATGGGGCTACAATGACAGTGACTCGTGGGTAAACACAAAACTGTGTGATCCCATTTACGTGCAAGAAAGTCAAGTTTCTACGTTCTGTCACGTGACTTGTACAGTAAGAAATTAACGAGCTGCAGGAGAATCCGCGCGAGTCTGGTTTATACGGAGCTTAATATTTTTATTTTTAAGCCGGGGAAAATTTTCCGCTTTTCTGGTGTTTGTACTTGATGTTTTCTCTATAACATTTGGCCGGCCGGTGTGACCGAGCGGTTCTAGGCGTTACAATCTGGAACCGCTACGGTCGCAGGTTCGAATCCTGCCTCGGGCACGGAAGTGTGTGATGTCCTTAGGTTAGTTAGGTTTAAGTAGTTGTAAGTTCTAGGGGCTGATGACCTCAGATGTTGAGTCCCATAGTGCTCATAGCCATTTGAACCATTTTTTTATAACAGCTGAATTATATCCGGCAATTACCGACTTCGAAGCAAGGTATGACAAGAACTGTGAATCATATCACGAAACTGATAGCATTCATTGCCAAATGGTAATCACTGCTGTTTTTCTTGCACGTAAATACAAGTTTATTCTCAGTAACTAAACTAGAATAAGAGTCAGCATGCTGAGTAATTATCTGACAACCTATCCCTTTGACAAGTTTAAAACCGCCAGTACCACACCAATTTTCCAGCAGATCTTCGAATGATTCTAATTGACCCTTATTTCATCAAGGTAATACACCGTTAAACTACCTCCTGTTGTATCGTGAATCTTTATATGGGATATAGTTCATGCTTCACCAAATTTACTTCTTTGAACTAGAAACTCTCTTAACATATCTGGAACCAAAGTCTTCTAAAATTCTTTACCTTGGCGAAGCGCTTACCACTGAATCCTGCATAACTGTAACTCGTTTGTGTTATGTCTGTCGTTAATCATTCACATGGAGCACTTTAAAACATCGTTGTTAAAACTATCCATTTGTGTTACAGGTTCCTCGTGATTTCGATGCTTTCCAGGCTACACGAAACCAACCGTTTCTACGGTTCCTTCAGCTCTGACACTTTCCTTTATAATTCTCTTTACAGTTCTCTTGCCGACATCACATGGTTCAGGAGTCCGTTCTTGTTTTTTCCAATGTCAGCAGTAGGAGACCTGCCTTTAAATTCACGTTTTAAAAAGATATAAATCCGGTAAATAATCCGCCTCGCCTGCTTGTGAAGCACTTCACGTTTATTGCCGTCACCTGACTTTTTTTTTTTTTAATCGCTCTTAAGCATTTACAATATACACACTTGGAGCTATACTGCTGTAAGAAAAAAAATTAATAGTTGAATGAATAATACGGTTGTCACGAAGTGCGGCAACAGTGCAACATGTAGGAGCAAGATTCTCGCTCTCTAGCTGTAACTCTCTGATAGCCGCTCGGAAAGAGAATAAATATTATTGGCCGCTAGTGGAGGGGGAAGCTCAGAACGGCTGAAAAATGGGCCGCTTTGTTACATAACGCGAACAATAGTATGACCTGAAAAATTGGATACTAGAACTAGCGAAGCTGAAAAAAGAGCCAAATCTTAAATTTATATCCTCTTATTCAGTTGACATACATGGGTTAACTGCATAAAAGGATATCAGTGCTAGGGAAGGCGAAAAAAGCGACATACTGCTTTGTACCTGTTGACAAAAATGGGTTATATCCAACTAATGAATCCGTACATATGCGACTGACTTCCGTGGTTCGTCTTTGACAGTACGAGTTATCACCTGAAAAATAGGATACTAGTAGTAGCGAAGGCGAAAGAAGCGCCAAATGTAAAATTTTTGTTCTGTATTTCAGTTGACCCACATAGGTCAACTGAGGAATCGGATACTAGAACCAGAGAAGATGAAAAAATCGACATTCGTAACACTGGCCCCTGTACACCAGTTGACATGTACAGGATGTATCCCGAACTTCAGTTGACCTATATGTGGCATATGTATGGCATTTTCGCCTTTCATTGAAAGAGTATCACCTAATAAATAGGTTACTAGTACTAGGGAGGCGAGTAAAGCACCAAATGCAAAATTTGTATCCTTTACCTAACTGCACTGCATAGGTCAAGTAAAGAGTAGGATACTACTGCTAGCGAAGACGAAAAATGCGACTTACATAACACTGACACTATGTACCATAGTTGACATATATAGGTTGTGTCAGTTGACCTTTAGATGTCAGCTGAGGTAAGTCTTTTCGCCTAAAAATAGGGAACTAGCAATAGCGAAGGCGAAAATGCCGCCAAATTCTGTACTTCATTCGACCCACATCGGTCAACTGCAGAATAAGCTGCTAGTGCCAGAGAAAACGAAAACAGCGACGTACGTAACACTGGCCGTTTGTACCTCAGTTGACATACATAGGTTGCGTCCCAAACTTCGACTGACCTATGTAGGTCAACTGAAGTTGATCCTTTCACCTTCCACAGTACTCGTATCACCTGTAAAATACGTTACTCGTAATAGCGATGTCGAAAAAAGCGCAAAAAGTAAGATTTGCATTCTGTGCTTGAGTTGACTCACTTACATCAACTTTAGAATAGGATTCTAGTGCCAGAGAAGAAGATGAAAGCGTCATACGTAATACTGGTACCCTGTACCTCAGTTGACACATATAGGTTGTGTCCCTAACGTCAGTTGGCCTAGATAAATCAAATGAAGTCGGTCTTTTCGACTTCGAGGGTACTAGTACGACCTAAAAAATAGGATACTAGTACTAGCGAAGCCAAATAATGTGCCAAATGTTGAATTTATATCTTCTGATTCAACTGACCTACATAGGCCAACGCAAGAACTGGATACTAGCGCTAGCGAAGATGAGAAAAGCGACATACTGGTCATTTGCACCTCAGGTGCCGTATACAGGTTGTGACCTACAGGTCAAATGAAGTCGATCCGTTCACCTTCGATAGTGCTAGTCTCACCTGAAAAATAGGTTACTAGTAATAACGATGTCGAAAAAAGATCCAAATTTAACATTTGTATTCTGTATTTGAGTTGACACATATAGGTTATCTGAAGAATAGGATACTTGAGTCAGAGAAGACGAAAAAAGCGACGTACGCACCTCGTTTGACGTATATAGGCTGTGTCCCGAACATCAGTTGTCCTAGATAAATCAACTGAAGTCGGTCCTTTGGCCTTCGAGAGTACTAGTAAGATCTAACAAATAGAATACTAGTAATAGCGAAGCCGAGAAAAGCGATAAATATTGGATCTGTATCCTCCAGTTCAATTGACCTACATAGGCCAACTAAAGAAATGGATACTAGTGTCAGCGAAGACAAGAAAAGCGGCATCGTAACACTGGTCTGTTGTCCCTCAGTTGACATACAGGGTGGCAATTAATGAACTATATGAAATGAAACAGTCGTAACTTCTGAATGGTTTGCATTAAGACGTTCAACCTGCACGTTTGGGCACGCGGCATGATGGGAGTTAATATACGCATGCGACTTGTTGTTGTCGGCCATTTGCACGTGAAAACGTCACGGTACAGCGTGCCTGAGTGTATAGCGCTTGTGAAGACCTACTATGCGAGCGATGACAGCCCAACTGCGGCTCAAAGGAAATTTGCAATCGAGTTCAAGCTGAAGACAATAGTCCAAGTGTGCTAACAATCAAGAATTTGATTCGCATGTTTGAGAGAATGGATAGTGTTCGTGATGACAGTGCTGGCAATGTCGATCATCCGAAAAGGGTGACACACCTTAAAACAATCACTTAAAACCAGCCTCAGAACATCGATCAGACGAGCTGCACGACAGGTGGGAATCAACCGAGAGACACTGCGACAAATTGTTGTTGAAGACCTGCATCTCTTCCCATGTAAAATCCAAACCCATCAGCTGTTAAGCCCAAAGGCCATGGAACAGTGGTTGTGTTTGGCGAACACTATTGTCCACAGAAATGACGAACAGGACTTTGATATGAATATAGTTTGGTTTAGCGTCTAAGCCTACTTTCATTTGGATAAGTTCGTCAATAAGCAAAATTGGCCCATTTGGAGGACTGAGAAGCTGCATTTCACGATCGAGAAGTCTCATTACCCTCAATGGGTGACTATGTGGTCTGCAATGTCCAGTCACAGAATAATCAATGCGATATTCCTTGATGGTACAGTGATTACCAAACGGTACGTGAAGGTTTTGGAAAATGATTTCATCCGTATTATCCAAAGTGACGCTGATTTCGGTAAGATGTGGTTCATGCAAGACGGAGCCTGATACCATTGAAGCAGGAGATTGTTTGATGTCCTGGAGGAGCACTTTGGGGATCGCATTCTGGCTCTGGGGTACACAGAGGCCACTGGCGCATGGATCTCGATTGGCGGCCATATTCTCCGGATCTGAACACATACGATTCCTTTTTGTGGGGCTATATTACTCACAACGTGTACAGCATAACACCAAAACCATTGCTGAGCTGGAAACAGACATTTAGGAGGTCATTGACAGCTTCGATGTTCCGACACTGCAGCGAGTCAGGCAGAATTTTGCTATTCATCTGCACCACATCAACGCCAACGATGGCAGGCATATTGAACCTCCCACAACCTAAATTCGAATATCTGTAGTGATGTTTACATGATGAATAAAGTACATGCACGATGTAGTATGTAACTAATTTACGTTTTTTTCATATATTTAAATAATTGTCACCCTGTATATCGGTTGTTTCCCAAACTACAGTTGGCCTGTTTAGTCAACTGAAGACGATCCTTTCACCTTCCATTGTACTGGCATAACCTGCAAAACAGGTTACTAGCAATAGCGATGTCAAAAAAAAGTGTCAAATGTAAGATTTGTATTCTGTACTTGAGTTGTTGCACTTAGATCAACTGCAGAATAGGATATTAGCGCCAGAGAAGAAGAAAAACGCGGCATACGCAATACTGGCACACTGTACCTCAGTTGACATATATAGGTTGTGTCATGAACCTCAGTTGACCTATATACTGTACATCAACTGAGGTCGGTCTTTTTGCCTTCAAATAATACTGCTATCACCGGAAAAATAAGGTACTTGCACTCGCAAAGGCGAAAAAAACCCAAAATGTAAAATTTGTTTCTGTACTTCAGCTGCACAATATATGTCAATGGAAGAACAGTATACTCCCTCCGTAGTTCAACTGAGGTACTGGGTGCCATTGTTAGGCCTACATATGTCACTTTTTCTGCTTTCTGTAGTAACAGTCACCAATTCTTTATTCGATCTACACAGTACAGAATACTAGTCGACTGCGGAGGTACAGCAAACCTAACAGTCTCATTCACAAGATATTCTTATTACATAAACATTAAACCCGAATGAACCCAAAGACACTGGAGAACAATATAAACGACAAACGAATGCATGAAATAACAGAAAATCAGTATAACATAAAAGTGGGACTCTTAACTTGTTGTTGTTGTTGTTGTTGATGTGGTCTTCAGTCCTGAGACTGGTTTGATGCAGCTCTCCATGCTACTCTATCCTGTGCAAGCTTCTTCATCTCCCAGTACTTACTGCAACCTACATCCTTCTGAATCTGCTTAGCGTATTCATCTCTTGATCTCCCTCTACGATTTTTACCCTCCACGCTGCCCTTCAATGCTAAATCTGTGATCCTTTGATGCCTCAAAACATGTCCAAACAAACAGTCCTTTCTTTTTGTCAAGTTATGCCACAAACTTCTCTTCTCCCCAATTCTATTCAATACCTCCTCGTTAGTTATGTGATCTACCTATCTAATCTTCAGCATTCTTCTGTAGCACCACATTTCTAAAGCTTCTATTCTCTTCTTGTCCAAACTATTTATCGTCCATGTTTCACTTCCATACATAGCTACACTCCATACAAATACTTTCAGAAACGACTTTCTGACACTTAAATCTATACTCGATGTTAACAAATTTCTCTTCATCAGAAACGATTTGCTTGCCATTGCCAGTCTACATTTTATACCCTCTCTGCTTCGACCATCATCAGTTATTTTGCTCCCCAAATAGCAAAACTCCTTTACTACTTTAAGTGTCTCATTTCCTAATCTAATTCCCTCAGCATCACCCGACTTAATTCGACTACATTCCATTATCCTCGTTTTGCTTTTGTTGATGTTCATCTTATACCCTTCTTTCAAGACACTATCCATTCCATTCAACTGCTCTTCCAAGTCCTTTGCTGTCTCTGACAGAATTTCAATGTCATTGGCGACCTTCAAAGTTTTTATTTCTTCTCCATGTATTTTAATTCCTACTCCGAATTTTTGTTTTGTTTCCTTTACTGCTTGCTCAATATACAGATTGAATAGCATTGGGAGAGGCTACAACCCTGTCTCACTCCCTTCCCAACTGCTGCTTCCCTTTCATGCCCCTTGACCCTTATAACTGCCATCTGGTTTCTGTACAAATTGTAAATAGCCTTTCGCCCCCTGTATTTGACCCCTGCCACCTTCAGAATTTGAAAGAGAGTATTCCAGTCAACATTGTCAAAAGCTTTCTCTAAGTCTACAAATGCTAGAAACGTAGGTTTGCCTTTCCTTAATCTTTCTTCTAAGATAAGTAGTAGGGTCAGTATTGCCTCACATGTTCCAACATTTCTATGGAATCCAAACTGATCTTCCCCGAGGTCGGCTTCGACCAGTTTTTCCATTCGTCTCTAAAGAATTTGCGTTAGTATTTTGTAGCTGCGACTTATTAAACTGATAGTTCGGTAATTTTCACATCTGTCAACACATGCTTTCCTTGGGATTGGAATTATTATATTCTTCTCGAAGTCTGAGGGTATTTAGCCTGTCTCATACATTTTACTCACCAGATGGTAGAGTTTTGTCAAGACTGGCTCTCCCAAGGCTATCAGTAGTTCTAATGGAACGTTGTCTACTCCAGGGCCTTGTTTCGACTTAGATCTTTCAGTGCTCTGTCAAACTCTTCATGCAGTATCATATCTCCCATTTCATCTTCATCTACATACTCTTCCATTTCCATAATATTATCCTCAAGAACATCACCCCTGTATAGACCCCCATATACTCCTTCCACCTTTCTGCTTTTCCTTCTTTGCGTAGAACTGGGTTTCCATCTGAGCTCTTGATATTCATACAAGTCGTTCTCTTTTCTCCATAGGTCTCTTTAATTTTCCTGTAGGCAGTATCTGTCTTACCCCTCATGAGATAAGCCTCTACATCCTTACATTTGTCCTCTAGCCATCCCTGCTTAGCCATTTTGCACTTCCTGTCGATCTCATTTTTGAGACCTTTGTATTCCTTTTTGCCTGCTTCACTTACTGCATTTTTGTATTTTCTCCTTTCATCAATTAAATTCAGTATCTCTTCTGTTACCCAAGGATTTCTATTAGCCCTCGTCTTTTTATACCTACTTGATCCTCTGCTGCCTTCACTATTTCATTCCTCAAAGCTACCCATTCCTCTTCTACTGTATTTCTTTCCCCCATTCCTGTTAATTGTCCCCTTATGCTCTCCCTGAAACTCTGTACAACCTCTGGTTCTTTCAGTTTATCTAGGTCCCATCTCCTTAAATTCCCACCTCTTAACTTACCATACACAAACTCCTTCAGAGAATACCAAAGCTGGCCTTGAAAGATGTCAACAGAAATCACAGACTCACATACAAATACACAGCAAAAGCAACATCACATCATACAAAAAAGGTAAAGACATACATACAAAGACATATACCCGGAAGTTCACATAAACAAAATGAACAAAAATAATAAAACATAATGAAACATTATCTAACATAAGAAAATGAAGAAAGACGAAATAATCCCAAAAACTCCAAATTACTACCTTAACCATCCCAACAAAACCCACTCTTTTCCTTAATTACCATTTAATATCCCACCCCTCCATACACCCTCCCCCCTCCCCCACCACAACGTGAAATTACCTAACAAAATTTGGAGGATGTATCTATCCGATATGTTTAAGAAAACACTTATACGGACATTGTGTATTCGATGCACATCTCCTCCGAGAATATTCACCTAATTGGCTCTGTAATGCTGAAATACGTCATTTCGCCCTCCTTACAACAGATTTTGTGGCTCTCCAATAATGCTGTATATTATTCGTTACACCCCAGTAGTTGAACTTCTGAATTCATTGTTGTGATTCACAATCAGTTGTTGAAAGCCACTTTCCCAAATCCCTGTCTGATGGAAACCCATCGAAAATAGCTACAGAACCTTCGGCCGAATACTCCTCAATTAATTTAACCAAAACTTTCTTTGTTCAATTAGGAACCACTTTGAAAACTACAATAGCACTCTCTGTGCCTGGAATTAGAGCCCCTCAATTCCATAATCCCATCACAGGTTCCTCACTTCTGTACTTCATTTTTCCAAAGGCAGAATAAGGAGAGGGGGGTGAATAAAGCACAAATTTTGCAAGCTCCAAAAATAACTTCAACACTTGATCATCACCAGGAAGCAGAAGCCATACACATCAAATACACCAACAATGTTTTATGCATAACATCACTTGCAGACAAAGAAGAAGTAGAAGAGCCAGCAGTAACATAAGTAAACACAACAACCAAGCAGACTGCACAAGGAACAGCAAGCAGACTGAAAGTAGTGCGCCCATCTCGTCTGAAATAATTTTCAGCTACAGATACAAAGAACAAGAAGCACCCAAGATAAGTGACACCTCTACAAACAAGTCTACCCTGTCTATCTTTCATCAAAACATTAGGGAACTTAGCAGCAAAGAAAATAAGTGATCAGTTAATATAAATGACAGAAATTGTATAAACAATGCTCAAATATTATGCTTTACAAAACTTATCAGGAATCACATTAACTTTTCGCATTTAGATTAGATTACATTAGACTCAGTTTTCGTTCCATAGACCCAAAAAATGAGATGTTACTTGTGGGTGTGGAACATATCAGAAAGTATAACATAAAACATTCGAATATAATACTTTCTCAGGAGATTGTCGAAATAGGTGAATACAATGTGGTAAACTGGAACAGCTAATATTTACAGAATTAATATGCTGTCAGAATTAAACACTGTTATGCACTATTAATAAATTGATCATACACAAAATACCTAATCCTAACTATTGTGACCAAGTGCTGTCAAAACTGAAATCTAACAGACGTTTTTACTTACTCTGGCCTAACAGTCTCTGTTAAAATATTCGTCTATAGAGTAGGAGGAGTTATATCGAAAAGTCTTTCAAAGTCCGTTTAAACCATGCTTTATCTTAAGCCAAGTTCTTAATGGTTGCTGGCAATTTATTGAAAATGTGTTTTCCTGAATATTGGACCCCTTTTTGGACCAAGGTAAGTGATTTTAGGTCTTTATGTAGATTGCTCTTATTCCTAGTATTGATACCATGTATTGAGCTATTGGTTGGGAACAGAGATGTATTACTTGCAACAAATTTCATTGAGAAATAAATACATTGAGGAGCAGTGGTTAGAATACAAATTTCCTTGAACAGGTTTCTACATGATGTCATAGAATTTACACCAGGAATGATTCTTATCACACGCTTTTGCACCCTAAAGCTTTTGCTTGGTTTGATGAATTGCCCCAGAATATGATCCCATATGACATAATAGAATGAAAGTATATAAGTTTTTTTTGTATTTATATCTCCAGCATCTGACATCATTCTCACAGCAAATACAGACTTATTGAGGCACTTAATTATGTGGTATGCCCTTCCCAACTGAATTTATTATCGAGTGGTAATCCCAGAAATTTAACACTATAATAAAATAATAAATAATAATAATTTTATTGTCGTTCAGCTGTTTAGAGCAATAGACAAATTCAAGAGCATATATTTCTACATAAACTACTATATCGATGTAAATTGGTTTACATAAAATAGGTACACATTAGAATACAGTATTTTCATCTTCAAGGAATTCATCAATGGTGTAAAACGGATTGTTCACTAGTAGCTTGTATAATTTAGCTTTAAAGATATTTACAGGCAGTTCTTTAAAGTCAGCACTTAGTCTATTAAACATCCTTAGTCCAAGAACTAGGTAAGAGTTATGCGATTTTGATAATCTATGATATGGTACGTCTACAGATGTTTTGTTTCTAGTATTATGGCTATGAATATCACTTCTCAACACAAAATTAGACACATTGTTTCTAATGTACATTAAAACATTGTAGATGAATAAGTTTACTACTGTAAGACACTGCGATTTAATAAATCAGAGGTTTACAATGTTCTGTTTTATCAGAATCCGTTATTATTCTCATTACTTTCTTCTGTAAAAGTAAAATGTCATTTACATGACAGCTACTCCCCCACAGTAAAATTCCATAAGAGGTGATGCTTTGGAAGAAGGCAAAATATGCTGATTTCACATAGTCATTGGGAACATGTCTTTTTAAATTTCTAATTAGATAAATAACTCTTGAAAGCCTAGCCAATATATTTTTAATGTGTGGTTCCCACGTCAATTTATTGTCAATAGTAACACCTAAAAATTTAACAGTTTCTAATTTCTGGTAGTTAGGAATCTCTTTGAGGCTAAAATAAAGTGTCTGGGTTTTGTTTTCATTTAGCAAGAAGCCATTAGCTTTGAACCATAATGAGGACTGAGCAAGGGTATTTTCGGTCAGTGTTTTCAGTGTACCTAGATCAGAGCTTTTATGTAGAAAAGTTGTATCATCAGCATACAATATTGTATGAGAATTTATGAATAAGGGCAGGTCATTAATCATTAGTATAAAGAGTAAAGGTCCAAGCACCGACCCTTGAGGCACTCTGTACCTAACATTAACCAAATTTGATTTCCCCCTACCAATGCACACAACTTGTTGATGGTTCTCTAGAAAAGACCTGAACATATTTATACTGTTGTCATCAAAACCATAGTAAACTAGCTTATTCAGCACAGTGTCATGCTCTACACAGTCAAAGGCTCTGCTCAGGTCACAAAATGTAGCCTGGGCATAGTCTCTAGCCTCAAACACGTCTAGGACTAATTTTATGGGGAGTCCATTGCATCCGTTGTGGATTTACCTTTCCTAAATCCAAACTGTTTATCACTAATTATATTTAGTTTACCCAAGTAGGCACTAACTTGCTTATACATAATCGTTTCTAAAATTTTTGAAAAAAAACTGGGGTTATGGATATAAGTCTGTAACTAGCTGGACAGTTCTTTTCCCCTTTTTTGTATATGGGCACAACTGTAGAAAATTATAGTATGTCAGGGAACTTACTTTCAACCAGGCATTTGTTAACACAAAAGGTTAAAGGATAAATCACACAATCAATAACATCTTTCAACAAATTACATGACATATCATAGTAATCAACACTAACTGAAGGTTTGAAATTTTTCACTATTTTTAGGATATTATTTGGGCTCACTAATGTGAAAGTGAAGGTGCTTGGGGGAAGCTTTTCAAAGCAGCTGTCCATAATACTAAGTGCATTTTCAGGTGGTTTGATTATTGAACTACTAATTTCTTCAATGGATTGAATGCAATATTTATTAAATTCTTCTGGGGTAATGGCAATTTCCTCTTTGTGTTTAGTGTGTGCAATAGAGTTTATTACACTCCAGGCCTTCTTGCATTTATTGTTAGATTTTTCAATGTTTACTATGTTATGCAGTTTCTTTGCTTCATTTATTGCCTTCCTATACTTGCATTTAGCTGCAGCATACAGGTCTTTATACAGTTCTGATTTACTGGTTTTGTACAGACTGGAATACAGCATAACAGTGTTTTTCAGTTGCCGTAACTGTGGAGTATACCATTCCTTCGTTTTCCTTTTCTTGTAATTACTACTAATATTCACTGTACATTCTTTCAGACGGATGTTACTTTCAAATACATTTAAAAAGAAGGAGAAAAACTTTGTGAATACAATATTAGCTGAACAGTGTTGAAGCGTAATAAAACATATGTCCCAACTGAAATAAGTGAGGGCATGTCTAAACCTATCCATCCTCTCTCTGCTCACTGGTCTAGTAATCACAGTTTTAGATTCTGGTTTGGTGCAGTCTGAAGTTACATTATTAAGACTAAGATATACTGCATCATGGTCTGAGAAAGGGAAACTAATTACATCAGTGGACATACAAGTTCTCTTAATATTTGTAAATATATTGTCTAGACAGGATGAGCCTCTGGTAGGTTTGCAGATAACACAGTACAGGTTAAATTGTCAAAGCACATTCTTGAGCTCTGTCAAAGTATTTCTGTCCTGCAGGACATCAAAACTTGAATTGATATCCCCTCCAATGACAACATTGTATTTTTTCCATTTCGGTATACATATGTACATTAAGAGTTCCTCAAGTTTCTCGAGAAAGAAATGGGGGTCACCACTAGGTGGCCTGTACACTACTATTACCATTAGCTTAAGGCTCTCAATTACTGGACCTGACATTTCAAAATGCATTTCATCACAAAGGGTATTGAGATCTATCCTGCCACAGTTTGGTGCAAGAGGTGTTTTTGCATATATTGCTACCCTACCATGTAAGTGCTGTTTTCTGCAATAGCAACTAAGTAGTGTGTAATCATCCAATACTTTGTACCCAAGCTCATCCTCTTTACACCAATGTTCACTTAAACATAGAATATCTATCACGTTTTCATTTGAAAATTCGTTGGCAATTAAGTTTTTATCTGCCATGCCATGAATATTGAGGTAGCATATTTTAAACTCTACTTTAGGCATTTCTTTTTTTGCATATTCTCTTAGTTGACATGACCTACTGTTACTGCATGAAAGTTGACCGGGTTGTGTCCTATGTTACTAGAACACTCAACCTGGTCTATGCATACAAGTTTTTTGTCATCTCAATTGAAACGTAATCCAAACATATTACTGGTCTTTTTTCCTTCTCTAGCTTATCCAATACTATTCCGATAATTGTATCACTTAAAACATGTTTACCTAGATAACTGAAATGTTGACCATGCTTGGTGTGCCATTCTCTGCTGCAACTACTGGTGTTAATTATGGAAACATAGGCAGGACTTTGTGTTACCTTTAAATAACAAATATAATTCGCTTCAAAACACAGATGACATAGAAACTGTATCAGCACACTCATCTGATAAGGTGGTGCAGGACTCTCAAAACTTAGCGAACAGCCAAATAAGGTATAAGAAAAAACGTAAAATCAAGATTTATTCAGACAGTTACGCCAGAGGATTAGCAGCTATGTTAACGGAAAGCGGACCTCGTGTGATTAACGAGTTTGAAATAGAAGGTACCCTTAAGTCAGGAAATGGTTTACGAGATGTTTCAACGTCAATCAAGAAAGAAAGCACAGTCCTCGTGGACAGGGACTTTGTAGCGGTAATGGCGGGAGCAAACGACGTCAGCAGAAACGAACGGAAGATTGCTCTTCAACACTGAAGAAGACTCTCGGAATGTTAACCCACACCAACGTGATTGTTGTTAGTGTGCCACATCGACATGATTTGCCCGAGTGGTCATGTGTGAATAAGGAAGTGGAGCAGACAAACAAGGAGTACAAAGCTATCTGTAAGCACTTTAAGAATGTTTCCTTATTAATATGTTTGTAAGCGCTCCCCTTTGATTTTACAGTTACCCATCTACTGCTAGGCCTGTTGTGAGCCGTTTTAGTCGTAGCTTCACTTTCTGGCAATCCTTCCATAGGTTTGGGGATATTAAGACATACCTGATGACCACTCTCTTCAAATTTAAGCTTGAGTCTTCTGTTTTCATCACTCAGAATTTTTGTGTCCTCTCGTAGCTCAGCAATAATTAACAACAGATCATTTTGGGAGGATGATGCACCGATTTTCACATCTTTGGTTTTTGTTTTACCACGCCATTGCTCCGACTTGTGTGGATTTAATTCATATTTCTCGTACAGCTTTTTTAATTCGTCCTGTAAGAGTCCAATAATTGTAATATATGATAGGTTTTCCTTTTTGATACTGTCGGTATTCCTTGCTGCATCACACGTACACGTTTCTTGATCATTAAGGGATGCAGCCACTTGTTTACAATCCGCACAGTTCCACATAGTCGCACAATTATCGTCGCTTCTCAGGGAAGGATCAACCTTTCTGCAACGAAAATGAAATTTATGGTTACACTGGACACAGACGAAGCCACTTTTAACAGGTTTCGTGCACTTTTTGCAAGATTGACACTGTACAACACTATTTTCGCGAACTTCTATATTCAATACTTCCGCAACTGACGCCATCTTGCAACCTTCAACCTCTTTATCTCCATGTCTTCATATGTTATACACATGCTGGAAGGAAATCTCTTACAGTTTATGAACTGTATATAGTGGGTCTCCTCAAAGTTTAATGACAGTGAATTAGATTTAAACCACTTATTAATGTCATTGAAAATTTGATTAACAGCTATTTCTAAATCTGTACTTGAGTTGCTACATATTGCAATGTTTGTATCATCTGCAAACAAAAGAAACTTAACATCTGGCAGTGTAACAGATAAGAGGTCATTAATGTACACAAGAAAAAACAATGGATCCAAGATGGAACCTTGAGGAACACCACATGTGATTGATTCCCAGTCAGATGAAGACTGGTTGCTTACTGCAGAGGTATTTCACAACGACACCCTTTATTTCCTGTTAGATAGATAAGACTCAAACCATTTCGCAGCATTGCCGGTGACACCATAATATTCAAATGTACTTCAGAGAATGCTGTGCTTCACACAGTCAAAGGCTTTTGACAGGTCACAGAAAATGCCAGTAGCCTCTAATTTATTACATAATGAATTAAGTACATTATCACTGTAAGTGTAAATAGTTTTCTCTATATTAGAACCCTTATAAGAAATCCAAACTGTGACTCGGACAATATATTATTTGCAGTCAGATGCTTAAGGAGACACTTGAACACAACCTTATCAAATATTTTTGAAACATTGCAAGCTACTCTAGGGACAACAAGGAAAGAGCTGGTGTAGCTATTTTTGTTAAAAATAATGTCATATTTAGATCTATTGATGTAAGGAAATATTGTTTAGAACAACTATTTGAAGCATGTTCAATAGATGTTACAGTAGATAGCTCCCCAGTAACAGAAGTGGCAATTTACAGGATACCTGGAACTAACTTTAGGGTCTTTTTGTTCAAATAGAATTACTGTTATCTGCTTCATTTTCTAAATATAATGTTTCATCATTCCACCAGATTTTAATGTAGACTTTTGGGTGAAAACAAAAACAAGGTAGAACTCCAACATCTAATGGATTCATATAATCTTATTCCACTAGTTGACTTTTCCACAAGGAACATCTCACAGTCAGATTTCGATAAGCAATATATGCTGGTGTTCAAAATTAAAGCAACAAACACAAATTTTGCAAGATTGCGTTTATTTTGCCGCAAAACAGTAAACACAGTTGATGATAAACCAGGAACAGTGTACAGAATACAGAAAGTTATCAACTGCAACATGAATAACGATAGACAAAAATGTTCTTCGTTTTTTCCAACTAATGGACTTGAACACACATTCTGACTTCCGATTAATGTGCTCAGTATGGGTTGTTTCCATTTATGGCAGCAATACTGGCATGATGACAGGCCATACTGTGAATGATGTAATCAATCTCATGTTGATGCAATAATGCCCATTCCTCCTGCAGAACTGATCGCAAGTATTGGAGAGTGGTTGATGGATGCTGATGTGATGTAACCCATCTCCCCGTGCATCCGACATACTCTATGGGTTTCAAATCGGGAGAGTAAGCAGACCCCGCTATGGGTACAATATCTTCCATTTCCAAGAAAAGATCAACCACCTGTCCTCGATGAAGTCGAGCATTATCGTCCATCTACATCTCTACATCTACATCCATACTCCGCAAGCCACCTGACGGTGTGTGGCGGAAGGTACCTTGAGTATCTCTATTGGTTCTCCCTTCTATTCCAGTCTCGTATTGTTCGTGGAAAGAAAGATTGTCGGTATCCCTCTGTGTGGGCTCTAATCTTTCTGATTTTATCCTCATGGTCTGTTTGTGAGATATATGTAGGAGGGAGCAATATACTGCTCGATTCCTTGGTGAAGGTATGTTCTCGAAACTTTAACAAAAGCCCCTACCGAGCTACTGAGCGTCTCTCCTGCAGAGTCTTCCACTGGAGTTTATCTATCATCTCCGTAACGCTTTCGCGATTACTAAATGATCCTGTAACGAAGCGCGCTGCTCTCCGATGGATCTTCTCTATCTCTTCTATCAACCCTATCTGGTACGAATCCCACACCAGTGAGCAGTATTCAAGCAGGGGTCGAACAAGCGTACTGTAACCTACTTCCTTTGTTTTCGGATTGCGTTTCCTTAGGATTCTTCCAATGAATCTCGGTCGGGCATCCGCTTTACCGACGATCAACTCTATATGGTCATTCCATTTTAAATCACTCCTAATGCCTAGTCCCAGATAATTTATGGAATTAAGTGCTTCCAGTTGCTGACCTGCTATATTGTAGCTAAATGATAAAGGATCTTTCTTTCTATGTATTCACAGCACATTACACTTGTCTACATTGAGATTCAATTGCCATTCCCTGCACCATGCGCCAATTCATTGCAGATCCTCCTGCATTGCAGTACAATTTTCCATTGTTACAATCTCTCGATATACTACAGCAACATCCGCAAAAGCCTCAGTGAACTTCCGATGGTATCCACAAGATCATTTACGTATATTGTGAATAGCAACGGTCCTACAACACTCCCCCGTGGCACACCTGAAATCACTCTTGCTTCGGAAGACTTCTCTCCATTGAGAATGACATGCTGCATTCTGTTATTTAGGAACTCTTCAATTCAATCACACAATTGGTCTGATAGTCCATATGCTCTTACTTTGTTCATCAGACGACTGTGGGAAACTGTATCAAACGCCTTGCGGAAGTCAAGAAACACGGCACCTACCTGGGAACCCATGTCTATGGCCCTCTGAGTCTCGTGGACGAATAGTGCAAGCTGGGTTTCACACGACCGTCTTTTTCGAAGCCCATGCTGATTCCTAGAGAGTAGATTTCTAGTCTCCAGAAAACTTGAACATAATACGTGTTCGAAAATTCTACAACTGATCGACGTTAGAGATATAGGTCTATAGTTCTGCACATCTGTTCGATGTTCCTTCTTGAAAACGGGGATGACGTGTACCCTTTTCCAATCTTTTGGAACGCTACGCTCTTCTAGAGATCGTTGGTAAACCGCTGCAAGAAGGGGGGGGGGGGGGCGGGAGGAGGGAACTTCCTTCACGTACTCTGTGTAAAATCGAACTGGTGTCCCAACAGGTCCAGTGGCCTTTCTTCTTTTGAGCGATTTTAGTTGTTTTTCTGTCCCTCTGTCATCTATTTCGATATCTACCATTTTGTCATCTGTGCGACAATCTAGAGAAGGAACTACACTGCAGTCTTCCTCTGTGAAACAGATTTGGAAAAAGACATTTAGTATTTCGGCCTTTAGTCTGTCATTTTCTGTTCCAGTACAATTTTGGTCACAGAGTGTCCGGGCATTTTGTTTTGATCCACCTACTGCTTTGACATAAGACCAAAATTTCTTAGGATTTTCTGTCAAGTCAGTATATAGAACTTTACTTTCGAATTCATTGAACTCCTCTCGCATAGTCCTCCTCGCACTTCATTTCACTTTGTGTAATTTTTGTTTGACTGCGAGGCTTTGGCTATGTTTATGTTTGCTGTGAAGTTCCCTTTGCTTTCGCAGCAGTTTTCTAATTCGGTTGTTGTACCATGGTGGCTCTTTTCCATCTCTTACGATCTTGCTTGGCACATACTCATCTAACGCATATTGTACGATGGTTTTGAACTTTGTCCACTGATCATCAACACAATCTGTACTTGAGACCAAACTTTTGTGTTGAGCCATCAGGTACTCTGAAATCTGCTTTTTGTCACTTTTTCTAAACAGAAAAATCTTCCTACCTTTTTTAATATTTCTATTTACGGCTGAAATCATCGATGCAGTAACCGCTTTATGATCGCTGATTCCCTGTTCTGCATGAACTGTTTCAAATAGTTTGAGTCTGTTCGTCACCAGAAGGTCTAATACGTTATCACCACGAGTTGGTTCTCTGTTTAACTGCTCAAGGTAGTTTGCAGATAATGCACTTAAGAAAAAAAAATTTCACTGGATTCTTTGTCCCTGCCACCCGTTATAATTGTTTGAGTCTCCAGTGTATATCTGGCAAATTAAAATCTCCACCCAAAACTATAACATGGTCAGGAAATCTACACGAAATATTCCAAATTTTCCTTCAGGTGCTCTGCCACAACAGTTGCTGAGCCAGGGGGCCTATAGAGACATCCAATTACCATGTTTGGGCCTGCTTTTACCGTGACCTTCACTTGAATACAAAGTCTGGGATCACACGAGTAATAGGGAGATGGCGGTGCTGGCACAATTTGAAATGAAATTGAGATGCAAATTAATTAAATTGATCATTTAAGTACCCCCTCCTCCAACCATGCCCAATCCTGGATGATGTCACGTGTTTTTCTCAGCCTGCACATGGGTGCGAGACCCCAATTTAGGTGGGAATTGCTTTGTCCCAGTGCTGTGATGGTGTCCCACCTCACCCCCACCCTGGAATTGGTGGGAAATTAAAAATGGTGGTGCCCTTTGTGGGACTCGAACACTGGTCCTTCTGGACAGAAAGCCCAAGTGCATTCCCCAATACATGGAAACTTCCCAGATGCAGGAGAGGATGGTTAGGTTAGTGTACTTTATTTACTTTGGTTGAATAACTGACGTAGAGATCACTCCCAATTATGTAATTAATCATAAAGATTGGCCCTAATTACACAATTATATGCATAGCACTACACTACACAAGGACTGCCAAAAATCGCAATACAGCTCAAAAACTGACCACACGATACAACAGGTGCTATCCTACTGAGAAAAAATTTCACAATACCATTCGAACCCAGTGGCAGACGGACTCAAACTCTACCATACACCTACAAGTTGGCATAAAAACGCTAAGGTGTAAGATACTATCTTTATTTATTTATTCATTCTGTGAGAAATATATTCAAGTGACAAGTTGCTGGTGTTGGATAGAGAGGAGTTTAATAAGTGTGTTACCTGTAAGCATACAGCTGATGACTGTATCTGTTGCTGTTTGACATCAGAGTTCGCTACAGACATCTGCTCGACAATCACCCTGCAGTCCAGGTAATTGAAGCCAATACACGCTACCACAACCGATGGAAAATGCACCACTGTCCTAATTACACATTGACACTGCCGTGAAAAAAAAAAATCAACACTTATGATCAGTGGGTCATAATGCAACAGATGTAATGGGGATTGGGAAAAAATCATCATAATAACACAATTACCGCAAAAGCTGATCCCAGAAGATTGCAGAGGGGGTGCAATTGCAGCTGTGTCCTCCTTGAAGGGCACTCATGAAATAACAAACTTGAAGGTAGTCTTAACCTCCCTTCCACCCCTCATCCCTGGCCCCCTCTTGTCACTGTAGGCAGGGATAGAGGCCTGTTCTATCTTGCCGCTGATGGTCCACAACAAGATCCTTCTGATGGCAATGATATATTGTCTCCAATCTGTGGAAATAAGTCACAGATAGGCAAAAAACAAACCAAGCGAGGTGGCGCACTGGTTAGCACACTGGACTCGCATTTGGGAGGACAACGGTTCAATCCCACGTCCAGCCATTTTGATTTAGGCTTTCCGTGATTTCCCTAAATCACTTCAGGCAAATTCCGGGATGGTTCCTTTGACAGGACACGGCCGACTTCTATCCCCATCCTTCCCTAATCCAATGAGACCTATGACCTTGCTGTTAGGTCTCTTCCCACAAATCAATCCAAAAACAAAAAACAAGAACAAGAGCTTCACGCAAACTTTTAAATGTATTTCTCAAAAAGACTGGACCCCCACCACCATAGAAAAGCAATGTAAATCCAGAGAATACTCCAGATTGCATTTTCAAATGTCCACTGCTGGAAAGCAGGAAGCCTTCTACCTACAGCAACCACAGACCCTGCCGTAATTGGGAGCACAGTCTTCCTCAGCTGCAGCCGGAGCAGCCTGCAGGGTGTGGCACGACCTCGCGGTCTCCTTGGGGGGAAGTTCCTTCGCCAACACGAAAGGGAAATTTAGAAGCACAACCCCACCCTACATACTGTTCTGGTCGGGCACAGCTGCGTCAGCGTTCTCATACACATTGCACCGTCCCCCACACCGCCTCACAGCAAGCTACCACCATTCTGAGAAGGAGAACACTTTTATTTAAGTCAACACACCTCTTATAATCAAGCACCTATTAAAAAGTAAAACAGAACTGTGATGATAATAAATGTCCTCTTTCCATAAAAATAAGTGCAGTCCATTTTCTTTTAGTTTTATGAGCAAAATTGGTATAGTTTTTACTTTTGACTGCAGGATACAATTTCCATTTAATTGTTTTGCAAAATCGAACAAAATGCACCATTGTCAATTACTAATGAGGCCTATACCTGTCCACCCTGCATAACATTGGGAGAAAAGCTTTCACTATTTTGCTGCGAAAACTACCGATCACTACAAGACGTCTTCTTTACCTCGAAACCATCATCGAAGTAAAGGAAAAGCGAGAATTTAAACTCCGAAGAAAGAACATTTATGTGAAACAATTTCTTTCAGCTACACGCAACAAGAGGCTACACGGGTAGCAGGGGTTGTGTGGCGTGGGCTGGGCGGTTTTTTAGGTTAGATGGCCTTGGGCAAGTACAGAAAGGGCAACAGCCTCAACAGGTGCGGGGCAAAGTCAGGACATGTGGGGACCAAGCAGCAATCGGTATTGTAATTGTAAACTGTCAAAGCTGCGTTGGTAAAGTACCGGAACTTCAAGCGCTGATAGAAAGCACCGAAGCTGAAATCGTTATAGGTACAGAAAGCTGGCTGAAGCCAGAGATAAATTCTGCCAAAATTTTTACAAAGGTACAGACGGTGTTTAGAAAGGATAGATTGCATGCAACCGGTGATGGAGTGTTCGTCGCTGTTAGTAGTAGTTTATCCTGTAATGAAGTAGAAGTGGATAGTTCCTGTGAATTATTATGGGTGGAGGTTACACTCAACAACCGAGCTAGGTTAATAATTGGCTCCTTTTACCGACCTCCCGACTCAGCAGCATCAGTGGCAGAACAACTGGGAGAAAATTTGGAATACATTTCACATAAATTTTCTCAGCATGTTATAGTCTTAGGTGGAGATTTCAATTTATCAGATATAGACTGGGACACTCAGATGTTTAGAATGGGTGGGACGGGACAGAGCATCGAGTGACATTATACTGAGTGCACTATCCGAAAATTACCTCGAGCAATTAAACAGAGAACCGACTCGTGGAGATAACATCTTGGACCTACTGATAACAAACAGACCCAAACATTTTGGCTCTGTATGTGCAGAACAGGGAATCAGTGATCACAAGGCCGTTGCAGCATCCCTGAATATGGAAGTTAATAGGAATATAAAAAAAGGGAGGAAGGTTTATCTGTTTAGCAAGAGTAATAGAAGGCAGATTTCAGACTACCTAACAGATCAAAACGAAAATTTCTGTTCCGACACTGACAATGTTGAGTGTTTATTGAAAAAGTTCAAGGCAATCGTAAAATGCATTTTAGACAGGTACGTGCCGAGTAAAACTGTGAGGAGCGGGAAAAACCCACCATGGTACAACAACAAAGTTAGGAAACTACTGCGAAAGCAAAGAGATCTTCACTCCAAGTTTAAATGCAGCCAAAACCTCTCAGACAAACAGAAGCTAAATGATGTCAAAGTTAGCGTAAGAAGGGCTATGCGTGAAGCGTTCAGTGAATTCCGAAAGTAAAATTCTATGTACCAACTTGACAGAAAATCCTCGGAAGTTCTGGTCTTACGTTAAATCAGTAAATGGCTCGGAACAGCATATCCAGACACTCCGGGATGATGATGGCATTGAAACAGAGGATGACATGCGTAAAGCTGAAATACTAAACACCTTTTTCCAAAGCTGTTTCACAGAGGAAGACCGTGCTGCAGTTCCTTCTCTAAATCCTCGCACAAACGAAAAAATGGCTGACATCGAAATAAGTGTCCAAGGAATAGAAAAGCAACTGGAATCACTGAACAGAGGAAAGTCCACTGGACCTGACGGGATACCAATTCGATTCTACACAGAGTACGCGAAAGAACTTGCCCCCCTTCTAACAGCCGTGTACCGCAAGTCTCTAGAGGAACGGAAGGTTCCAAATGATTGGAAAAGAGCACAGATAGTCCCAGTCTTCAAGAAGGGTCGTCGAACAGATGCGCAAAACTATAGACATATATCTCTGACGTCGATCTGTTGTAGAATTTTAGAACATGTTTTTTGCTCGAGTATCATGTCGTTTTTGGAAACCCAGAATCTACTATGTAGGAATCAACATGGATTCCGGAAACAGCGATCGTGTGAGACCCAACTCGCTTTATTTGTTCATGAGACCCAGAAAATATTAGATACAGGCTCCCAGGTAGATGCTATTTTTCTTGACTTCCGGAAGGCGTTCGATACAGTTCCGCACTGTCGCCTGATAAACAAAGTAAGAGCCTATGGAATATCAGACCAGCTGTGTGGCTGGATTGAAGAGTTTTTAGCAAACAGAACACAGCATGTTGTTATCAATGGAGAGACGTCTACAGACGTTAAAGTAACTTCTGGTGTGCCACAGGGGAGTGTTATGGGACCATTGCTTTTCACAATATATGTAAATGACCTAGTAGATAGTGTCGGAAGTTCCATGCGGCTTTTCGCGGATGATGCTGTAGTATACAGAGAAGTTGCAGCATTAGAAAATTGTAACGAAATGCAGGAAGATCTGCAGTAGATAGGCACTTGGTGCAGGGAGTGGCAACTGACCCTTAACATAGACAAATGTAATGTATTGCGAATACATAGAAAGAAGGATCCTTTATTGTATGATTATATGATAGTGGAACAAACACTGGTAGCAGTTACTTCTGTGAAATATCTGGGAGTATGCGTGCGGAACGATTTGAAGTGGAATGATCATATAAAATTAATTGTTGGTAAGGCAGGTAACAGGTTGAGATTAATTGGGAGAGTCCTTAGAAAATGTAGTCCATCAACAAAGGAGGTGGCTTACAAAACACTCGTTCGACCTATACTTGAGTATTGCTCATCAGTGTGGGATCCGTACCAGATCGGGTTGACGGAGGAGATAGAGAAGATCGAAAGAAGAGCGGCGCGTTTCGTCACAGGCTTATTTGGTAACCGTGATAGTGTTACGGAGATGTTTAATAAACTCAAGTGGCAGACTCTGCAAGAGAGGCGCTCTGCATCGCGGTGTAGCTTGCTCGCCAGGTTTCGAGATGGTGCGTTTCTGGATGAGGGTTCGAATATATTGCTTCCCCCTACTTATACCTCCCGAGGAGATCACGAATGTAAAATTAGAGAGATTAGAGCGCGCACAGAGGCTGTCAGACAGTCGTTCTTCCCGCGAACCATACGCGACTGGAACAGGAAAGGGAGGTATTGACAGTGGCACGTTAAGTGCCATCCGCCACACACCGTTGGGTGGCTTGCGGATTATAAATGTAGATGTAGATGACAAATTACACGACCTGAGAGGGTCTCTTGTGTTCAAATTGGTGTCTGTAAATAAACTATCATGCAGATCTGTATTACAAACATTTCAGACACTTGAAATAACGTTATAGAATACAATATTCCACACCATGTATCAGATAGGAAACAAGCCCTGAAACTAATGCACATAAATGTTCAGTGCCTCAGAAATAAACTAGACGTTTTACAAGTTTTTGTGACAGAACATGCCCCCCATGTCATTGTGATTACTGAACATGGTCTTAAAGGTGAGGAATTAAAATTTGGAAATTACAGGGTTATATTCTCGCTAACAGCTAATGTAGACAGCTACATAAAGGTGGTGGGGTGGCTATTTTTGTCAAAGAAACATGAATTACTACTAAAATGCCATTCCTGGATAAACACAGTAGTGAAAGAAATCTAGAAATTACTGGAATTACTCTTGAATTGAAGGGAGAGGGGAGTAATTATACAAAGCAAAAAGTAATAGGAATTTATCACCCACCAAATGCAGATGTGTCTCATTTTTTTAATAGTTTCAGATCAGTAATTAGTTTAAGTGGCCCTAGTAATCTTACTATACTTGGGGATTTGAATATTAATGCAAACTCTCACGACATGCCTAGCTTGAGGCTGACAGATATACTGAATTCATATAACCTTGTAAACATAACAGACATTGATACAAGAGTGACAAACTACACCTCCATGAGGATAGATTATTTGATAATCACTAAACTTGCTACTAACACTGTTAGTCACAGAACTATAGAATTTCACTACTCTTACGACTATTGTCAGTCTGTTGAGTACATAGGTGTAAACACAGCAGAAGCAACAAATGTCACTGAACAGAAATGAATCTTGAACAACAATCACAATACAAATCGCCTTAAACATAAACTAGCCCAGGAGGAATGGAACTGTGTTTATAAGGTAAAAGGCTCAAACAAGAAATGGGATCAATTCTATGAAACAATTTTGAGACATTTTAATAACTGTTGCCCAGTTAAAGATGTAAAACAGATTCTAATACATATAAAGAAACCAAAGCTGAAACTACCAAGTAGTTTGATTAAACTCAAGCAGAATGTTCATGACCTCTTCTTTCTTTATAAATCAAAAGAGGATATCATCCTTAAGGAAAAGTATTGTAAAGCCAAGAAAATGTTTAAGGCAGAGCTTTCGAATTTCGGGAAAAAGGTGCACGGTGATACAGTCATTAACTCTGACAGTGTGAGTAAAGCATCTTGGGAACTCATCAATCAATACCGGAAAGCACCATCAACTGTGAATACAAAAGAAATAAGCATATTGCATGAGGGAAAATTAATAGACGATCTGAACAATCTGTGACATTTTTAATAAATATTTCATCACATTCATGTAGCATTCCAACTCAACCACTTAACCAAAACAGCATGATAAATATTTGCTCATCCCAATGTACAAACTTTGAATTCAGAACTGTGATTGAACATGAAATAACTCGAATAATCTGTACATTAAAGACCAAGCACTCAGCTGGGTGGGATGAGGTATCTAGTGCCCCAGTTAAAAAGTGTCACAAAGAATTAGTTAAACCTATTATCCATCTGATTAACAGCTGTATTAGGGAAAACACCTACCCAGACTCATTCAAAATGAGTGTAGTAAAACCAGTATATAAGAAAGGATCTAGAAAACATGTTGAAAACTTTAGGCCAATATCATTAATCCCCATATTTAGCAAAATCTTTGAATATGTTTTGCTTTCACAACTTGGTGACTACTTCGCAACAAATAACCTACTTACTGAAACGCAACATGGTTTCAGGAAAAACCACAGCCCCGTCACAGCAGTCTCTGAATTTTTACATAATGTACATAGTGCACTAGATGAAGGAAGTTTGCCAACAGCCATATTCCTTAATCTTACAAAGGCATTTGATTCAGTTAAATATGACCTATTAATAAAGAAACTTCAGGCATATCGCTTAAAAGATTCAGCAATACTACTGCTAACCGACTACTTGACAAATCGGAAGCAGTGCACACAGCTAACATACCAAATTAATGACCGAGTTGCAATCGCCCAGTCTTCTAATGAAACTGTCAAACAAGGAGTTCCCCAGGGATCTATTCTTCGCCCCTTTCTCTTCTTAGTCTATGTGAATGACCTCACCAAGCCACGAAACTCCATACTAGTGTGCTACCCAGATAACACATCTCTGTTGTTTTTTGGCAAAAATACCTGTGAACTTACCTCTTCTGCAACAGATGGAGTAATAACTATAATTAAATATTTTCAAGAACAAAAGCTAAAGGTCAATGTTAATAAATCACAATTATCATCATTCAAGACTGTTAACTCTCATCATAGCTCTATAAATAACATACATGGAATTGAGGCAGCAGACACTAATAGCTGTTTATTCTTGGGCCTATACTTAGACGAAAACTTGCGTTGGTCAGAGCATATTAACTTTGTGTGTGGAAAGATTAGCAGTGGATTATATCTACTCAGTCATCTTGCAAAAATAGTTACAAACCCTACTATTCAAACTGTTTACTATGGAACAATGTATCCCTTACTAAATTATGGTATTGAATTTTGAGGCTGTGCTGCTGATACACCCCTCAAACGATAAATGTTGGTGCAGAAGAAGGCAATTAGAATAATGCATGATCTGGGGCATAATGATTCTGTTAGAGAGATTTTTGTGCAACATAAGTACCTTACAGTGTATTCCCTGTATTTATATAAGGTAATTTTATTTTTTGAAAATCATCAAAAAGATTCAAGAAGATGCAATGACATACATGACCACAACACTAGAAATAAAAATAATTACTTTATGCAAAGAACAAAGTTAAAAATAACATATCACATCCCATACACCAGTGGTCAAATCTGGTTTAACAAATTGCCAAAATACTTATGTGCCTATGACGGAAATATCTTTAAAACGAAACTCAAATTATTCCTGGCAAAGAAATGTTTGTACTCTCTGTCTGAATTCTAAGTGGAAAACACGTGATCTTATAGTTTGTATTAAAAATTAGAAATATTTTAGTTGTATACCTAATTCTGTGACTCTACATTCCATTTTTGTGCTTGTATTATAGTCTTGCTAATTTATATCAACTATTTGTTTTGTTTGTATTTTAAGAACATTTTCATAATTATGTAAACAACACTGACATTTGCAATAGTCGTCATTTTTGTTGACTCTATGCCAAAAAATTAAATAAATAAATACATAAATATCAGAAAAAACACAATCATTTTACATTAGACAACAAAAAGCTATAATTCAAGAGCACATTGCTGTTTTGTACACTATGCCAAGTCCTGTTTTACCAATGCAAAACTATATCACACCTGTGTTTACAAAACAAATCATGAGAGCCTATCTTGTAAAAGAATCTACTATAAGATTTTACTGCGTCTCTCTCTCTTCCGTTACATCAAAACCAATTACTGGCTGCATGCTTACATTTACTCCATAACTCCCATCTACCAAAACGTCTGTAAAGTTTCTAATCATACCTCATGTTCTAGTTTTGTAATGAATTTGATCATCACAGCCTGTTTCACACAATCTACTCACATGTTTGGGGAAAAAAGCACTATCATTTCAAGGTTCCACAATGAGCTATAGTTCAAGCTGTGTACGACTACAGCTATGTACATGGCCCTACACTTTGCTCATCTACCATAACTTCAAGGTCTGTGTCAGCTGCTAAACCAAAATTAACACATTTCGATCCTTTAGCTCTCACAAAAAGCTTAACACTGCATGGTGTAAACTACGCAACTCCCACAACACACAGGTTGGTAGAAATAAAACACAGAGGTGATGTTTCTCATTGACAAAAATGTGGAGGACATTGTAACATATGGAAACTGGAAAAGTTTGCAGCATTTTACAGCATTTCCAACAGCTGTCTCAAGGTGATGACCTAAACAGTTAGTCTCATCCTCTACAGAAATGGGGAAGCGGATGTCTCAGTATTTCATTTCGAAGAGCATTGTTTCCTCATTTTGCAGTCATCTACATGATGGCAGTTCTGGTGTTGACCATCGCTGGAAGGTGTTCAGAACATGGGCGAGGTAGTAGAAATAAGAAGAGGTACTGTTATCTTACTGGAGGGGGAAAAAATATATGTAGAGAGCATCACAACATATGGAAGTAGCCTGACCAACTTTCTGAAGATGATGACCTCTGCATTTAATCCCATGCTCCACAGTGACAAGTAGCAGATATCCACAGATATCCAGTGTCCGCCTAGGCACCCTCCACCTCAACAAAGTGGTGTCAATCAATGTTTATGTGGTAATCAACAATCTACCAATAGAAGGACGGGATGGGAAAGATACTATTGATATGGGACAATGTGCTGTAATATGCACCACAGTTGATAGCACAAACAGTTTCATTAATTTTACCAGGTGTTCCGTAATTTCGACACCAGCCAATGACATGGCAGAATGCTTCCCAGTTTCTGCATCATCACTAAATCACCCCTCCACGACTGTGCAAGTACCATAAACTACAATGCAAATGCAGATAGACGACTTCGCTGTACATCCATTTGGTCATATACATGAAAGTATACCAGTTGTTCTATAATTTCAACGCTAGCCAATGACATGGCAGAATGCTTCCTAATTTCTGTATCATCAATAAATTATCCCTCCCCTAATTTGCAGCTACAATATACTAGATTGTGAATGCAGCTAGATGACTGTGCAGTATGTCCATTCGACTATATACACCAACGTATACCACACAGCATCCTATATTGAAGCAATTAGGTTATCTACATATTTCCAGTGCACTGATCATACTGCAGAATTTAAATTCCAACTGGCCATTTTTTTCTTGTATGGATGAGCATCAGAGTATTCTCACATTTGTAGGATAAAGTTAGAGGTTGGGAGATTCCTCCCACATTACCAATATTATGCATGGCACCCATCCAAAAGCACAAGATCTCTTCAGATGCATGCATGTTGAGGAGGGTAGCACCTCTTATGGGTGTATAACAGACATGAGAGTGCTGCAGTAATATAACAATTGGTTAAGAAGAGACGTGTGGATTATACACAATGGAGTTCCAGATGGATGAAGTTTGAAATATTGCACATAAATCAACCATGCTATCAATTCTGGAGCATTATTCCATTGTATGGAGTCAGTATCAGGAGGGTACCGGCATGAGGGAAATGATCACAGAGCGTAAACACACACTCCGATGGTTACTCGGTTCTGCACTGAAAAATGCTATGTTGTTAAAGAAGAAGTATTAGTCATGCGGAATGCAATGCTGTTAATACTCTAACACAGGATATATTCGTCCAAAATCAGACATAAAACCACCCTGCAAGTTTCCTATCCCAATCACTACGATGAAACTTTAAAATGATAAAACTACTTCCTTCTACACTATTCTGGTGTCCTAGGATGGCATCGTCAGTGTACATCCACTGTTCAAACTGCCTATAAACCAACTAGAAAGAAGTCCAGAGACTGCTGTTCTGTCTTTTAGGAAATTAATAGATTTCATACATCTTTTTAAGGTGGAAATGTACGTACTCCCAACTACACTTCCCATGTTAGTTGGGCATGTCATTAGTAGTAGTAGCAGGAGTACTAGTAGTATTGGTTTTAACAGATGTGGCTATGTCTCACTTGGAAATAGAGCGAAGAAAAACCAACATGAATATTTTTGATAACTGATGTATAGAGGTGCACAAAAATGCACATGAAGAAGTAGCAACTTCTAAAAACAGAGAAAGCACCATGATCAGTAGCCAAAAGAGATGTAACATTCTTATTGCTGTTTACAATAGCATCACCACAGCTCTGGTAGCATTCCTCTTGCACTAGGAAGCCCTGGCCCGATGTTAGGTAGTTTCGCTCATGTGTAGGATAATATAGCCATTTCCCCCTATCACCACAGCTCTCGAGAACACCCCCTCACACTATTTAAGGTGATACATGTGATATTGATGCACTCTCCTACAGAACACACTAGGGAATGGCTTAAGTCTGATAATCACACTGATTCTTCTCCGTAATACACAAGCAATAACAATGTTTGTGAGAACCGGCCATAATTCGGTAATATATATATTCGACTGCATGTGTGAGACACAGTTATGGTTTGGGATACACATGCTTTGCCTGCATTAATATGGCATCTCTGTGTAATCTTTATGTCACCTTTGTTGGAGTATGTGTTACGAAAACCCACATAGTTTACAGGGAGGGGGAGAGGGTTAAAAGTGAATGCAGCCAGAGCATAATTTTTAAACTTTTCTTAGTCCTGAGTCCCCCCCATGAACCATGGACCTTGCCGTTGGTGGGGAGGCTTGCGTGCCTCAGCGATACAGATAGCCGTACCGTAGGTGCAACCACAACGGAGGGGTATCTGTTGAGAGGCCAGACAAACGTGTGGTTCCTGAAGAGGGGCAGCAGCCTTTTCAGTAGTTGCAGGGGCAACAGTCTGGATTATGGACTGATCTGGCCTTGTAACAATAACCAAAACGGCCTTGCTGTGCTGGTGCTGCGAACGGCTGAAAGCAAGGGGAAACTACAGCCGTAATTTTTCCCGAGGGCATGCAGCTTTACTGTATGATTACATGATGATGTATTAGGGAATTAGTGAAGTTCGGTGGCAGGAGGAACAAGACTTCTGGTCAGGTGACTACAGGGTTATAAACACAAAATCAAATAGGGGTAATGCAGGAGTAGGTTTAATAATGAATAGGAAAATAGGAATGCGGGTAAGCTATTACAAACAGCATAGTGAACGCATTATTGCGGCCAAGATAGATACGAAGCCCACGCCTACTACAGTAGTACAAGTTTATATGCCAACTAGCTCTGCAGATGACGAAGAAATTGAAGAAATGTATGATGAGATAAAAGAAATTATTCAGATTGTGAAGGGAGATGAAAATTTAATAGTCATGGGTGACTGGAATTCGAGTGTAGGAAAAGGGAGAGAAGGAAACATAGTAGGTGAATATGGATTGGGGGACAGAAATGAAAGAGGAAGCCGCCTGGTCGAATTTTGCACAGAGCACAACATAATCATAACTAACACTTGGTTTAAGAATCATGAAAGAAGGTTGTATACATGGAAGAACCCTGGAGATACTAAAAGGTATCAGATAGTATATATAATGGTAAGACAGAGATTTAGGAACCAGGTTTTAAATTGTAAGACATTTCCAGGGGCAGATGTGGACTCTGACCACAATCTATTGGTTATGACCTGTAGATTAAAACTGAAGAAACTGCAAAAAGGTGGGAATTTAAGGAGATGGGACCTGGATAAACTAAAAGAACCAGAGGTTGTACAGAGATTCAGGGAGAGCATAAGGGAGCAATTGACAGGGATGGGGGAAATAAATACAGTAGAAGAAGAATGGGTAGCTTTGAGGGATGAAGTAGTGAAGGCAGCAGAGGATCAAGTAGGTAAAAAGACGAGGGCTAGTAGAAATCCTTGGGTAACAGAAGAAATATTGAATTTACTTGATGAAAGGAGAAAATATAAAAATGCAGTAAGTGAAACAGGCAAAAAGGGATACAAACGTCTCAAAAATGAGATCGACAGGAAGTGCAAAATGGCTAAGCAGGGATGGCTAGAGGACAAATGTAAGGATGTAGAGGCCTATCTCACTAGGGGTAAGATAGATACCGCCTATAGGAAAATTAAAGAGACCTTTGGAGATAAGAGAACGACTTGTATGAATATCAAGAGCTCAGATGGAAACCCAGTTCTAAGCAAAGAAGGGAAAGCAGAAAGGTGGAAGGAGTATATAGAGGGTCTATACAAGGGCGATGTACTTGAGGACAATATTATGGAAATGGAAGAGGATGTAGATGAAGATGAAATGGGAGATATGATACTGCGTGAAGAGTTTGACAGAGCACTGAAAGACCTGAGTCAAAACAAGGCCCCCGGAGTAGACAATATTCCATTGGAACTACTGACGGCCGTGGGAGAGCCAGTCCTGACAAAACTCTACCATCTGGTCAGCAAGATGTATGAAACAGGCGAAATACCCTCAGACTTCAAGAAGAATATAATAATTCCAATCCCAAAGAAAGCAGGTGTTGACAGATGTGAAAATTACCGAACTATCAGCTTAATAAGTCACAGCTGCAAAATACTAACACGAATTCTTTACAGACGAATGGAAAAACTAGTAGAAGCCAACCTCGGGGAAGATCAGTTTGGATTCCGTAGAAACACTGGAACACGTGAGGCAATACTGACCTTACGACTTATCTTAGAAGAAAGATTAAGGAAAGGCAAACCTACGTTTCTAGCATTTGTAGACTTAGAGAAAGCTTTTGACAATGTTGACTGGAATACTCTCTTTAAAATTCTAAAGGTGGCAGGGGTAAAAAACAGGGAGCGAAAGGCTATTTACAATTTGTACAGAAACCAGATGGCAGTTATAAGAGTCGAGGGACATGAAAGGGAAGCAGTGGTTGGGAAGGGAGTAAGACAGGGTTGTAGCCTCTCCCCGATGTTGTTCAATCTGTATATTGAGCAAGCAGTAAAGGAAACAAAAGAAAAATTCGGAGTAGGTATTAAAATTCATGGAGAAGAAATAAAAACTTTGAGGTTCGCCGATGACATTGTAATTCTGTCAGAGACAGCAAAGGACTTGGAAGAGCAGTTGAATGGAATGGACAGTGTCTTGAAAGGAGGATATAAGATGAACATCAACAAAAGCAAAACAAGGATAATGGAATGTAGTCTAATTAAGTCGGGTGATGCTGAGGGAATTAGATTAGGAAATGAGACACTTAAAGTAGTAAAGGAGTTTTGCTATTTGGGGAGCAAAATAACTGATGATGGTCGAAGTAGAGAGGATATAAAATGTAGGCTGGCAATGGCAAGGAAAGCGTTTCTGAAGAAGAGAAATTTGTTAACATCCAGTATTGATTTAAGTGTCAGGAAGTCATTTCTGAAAGTATTCGTATGGAGTGTAGCCATGTATGGAAGTGAAACATGGACGATAAATAGTTTGGACAAGAAGAGAATAGAAGCTTTCGAAATGTGGTGCTACAGAAGAATGCTGAAGATTAGATGGGTAGATCACATAACTAATGAGGAAATATTGAATAGGATTGGGGAGAAGAGAAGTTTGTGGCACAACTTGACCAGAAGAAGGGATCGGTTGGTAGGACATGTTCTGAGGCATCAAGGGATCACCAATTTAGTATTGGAGGGCAGCGTGGAGGGTAAAAATCGTAGAGGGAGACCAAGAGATGAATACACTAAGCAGATTCAGAAGGATGTAGGTTGCAATAGGTACTGGGAGATGAAAAAGCTTGCACAGGATAGAGTAGCATGGAGAGGTGCATCAAACCAGTCTCAGGACTGAAGACCACAACAACAACAACAGTCCTGAGTTACCCGCAACCCACCTCAATTCCATGCATTTCATGGTGCTTGTTCTCTAATTTTATGTATTCTCAATAATTTTAAGCATTTTGCAAGTTTTTTTTTTGTTATTTTAGATATTTTGTCATATTTCGCTCAATTTTACACATTTCCCATCAACCTGTCATAATTACACCATGTTTTCCTCAATTTTTACCAATGTTATGTCACTTTTTCATATTTTTTGATATTTTTCTGTAAATATATGGTCATACTGATGGCATACCCATGTATGGTTCAATTTTATATAAGGATATTTGCATGTCCTATATACAAGCCTACTAAAAACTCCTAAGAATTCTCCTCTTCCTGATTTTGGCTAGGAAGATTGTGAAAAGTATGATAACACTTGCCTCATATCTAGACGAGACTTAACGAGCGGTGCACTCTGGAAACTCGTAATCTGGAAACAAATCCATGTACTGCTACAACACATCAGAGTACTTGTCTGCAGACTCTTGTGGCAACGCATTAAATGAAAACTCAAAAGTCTGACGCAGTTTTACTCTTTCATCTGACTTCCACTCTACCATGTAGGGTTCTGCAACAGAGAGTTGACATGTGTACAGAGTTGATTTCCGCTGTTGCTCTGCTATTTATTTTTTTCCCGATAGGTATATGCTCTTATTGCTTACCAGATGAGCTTCTCTACTTTTGTTTACACTTTCCAACTCTGATACGTCCCCACAACTATGTCAGGGCATCTACAACTGGTAGATTTCGGGTATTTCTTTTATCCTAGTAATAAGTTACTCATTAATTGACATAATGTCATCTGCACTTAGCATCCTCAACTGTGAGAGTCTCTCCTTCCTGCATCTACAGAGTGTGCATCCCTGACAACGTAATTAATAGACAAAGTGTTAGCAAGTTATGCATTCAAACTAGAAATGTCCACCACTGACAGCTCTACAAACATAATTATAGAGACTATGCATGAATATTGCCAATCATTAAGTCTCGATTTCAACCGCCTGAATGTTATTTCAACAGTGCTACAGCCCCGCAAATAGCAAATAACTTTTCCCGAAATGATTCTGTGATGGATGTAAGCACATTTAAATTCATCCTGCTCAGCACAACATCTGTGATGCAAGTTATATTATTGATTTTTCATAACAAAATTGTCTAGTTTCTCCAGTAGTAACAACAAACCATGGCATCTTGCTGTGCCTATCAAGTCTCCTTTTATACTCTTAGAACATCCACAATGACAGTGCATAACCATCCCAATTCTGTTATTTTGAGCTCAGATGGAAACCCAGTTCTAAGCAAAGAAGGGAAAGCAGAAAGGTGGAAGGAGTATATAGAGGGTCTATACAAGGGCGATGTACTTGAGGACAATATTATGGAAATGGAAGAGGATGTAGATGAAGATGAAATGGGAGATATGATACTGCGTGAAGAGTTTGACAGAGCACTGAAAGACCTGAGTCAAAACAAGGCCCCCGGAGTAGACAATATTCCATTGGAACTACTGACGGCCGTGGGAGAGCCAGTTATGACAAAACTCTACCATCTGGTGAGCAAGATGTATGAAACAGGCGAAATACCCTCAGACTTCAAGAAGAATATAATAATTCCAATCCCAAAGAAATCAGGTGTTGACAGATGTGAAAATTACCGAACTATCAGCTTAATAAGTCACAGCTGCAAAATACTAACATGAATTCTTTACAGACGAATGGAAAAACTAGTAGAAGCCAACCTCAGGGAAGATCAGTTTGGATTCCGTAGAAACACTGGAACACGTGAGGCAATACTGACCTTACGACTTATCTTAGAAGAAAGATTAAGGAAAGGCAAACCTACGTTTCTAGCATTTGTAGACTTAGAGAAAGCTTTTGACAATGTTGACTGGAATACTCTCTTTCAAATTCTAAAGGTGGCAGGGGTAAAATACAGGGAGCGAAAGGCTATTTACAATTTGTACAGAAACCAGATGGCAGTTATAAGAGTCGAGGGACATGAAAGGGAAGCAGTGGTTGGGAAGGGAGTAAGACAGGGTTGTAGCCTCTCCCCGATGTTGTTCAATCTGTATATTGAGCAAGCAGTAAAGGAAACAAAAGAAAAATTCGGAGTAGGCATTAAAATTCATGGAGAAGAAATAAAAACTTTGAGGTTCGCCGATGACATTGTAATTCTGTCAGAGACAGCAAAGGACTTGGAAGAGCAGTTGAATGGAATGGACAGTGTCTTGAAAGGAGGATATAAGATGAACATCAACAAAAGCAAAATAAGGATAATGGAATGTAGTCTGATTAAGTCGGGTGATGCTGAGGGAATTAGATTAGGAAATGAGGCACTTAAAGTAGTAAAGGAGTTTTGCTATTTGGGGAGCAAAATAACTGATGATGGTCGAAGTAGAGAGGATATAAAATGTAGGCTGGCAATGGCAAGGAAAGCGTTTCTGAAGAAGAGAAATTTGTTAACATCCAGTATTGATTTAAGTGTCAGGAAGTCATTTCTGAAAGTATTCGTATGGAGTGTAGCCATGTATGGAAGTGAAACATGGACGATAAATAGTTTGGACAAGAAGAGAATAGAAGCTTTCGAAATGTGGTGCTACAGAAGAATGCTGAAGATTAGATGGGTAGATCACATAACTAATGAGGAAGTATTGAATAGGATTGGGGAGAAGAGAAGTTTGTGGCACAACTTGACCAGAAGAAGGGATCGGTTGGTAGGACATGTTCTGAGGCATCAAGGGATCACCAATTTAGTATTGGAGGGCAGCGTGGAGGGTAAAAATCGTAGAGGGAGACCAAGAGATGAATACACTAAGCAGATTCAGAAGGATGTAGGTTGCAGTAGGTACTGGGAGATGAAAAAGCTTGCACAGGATAGAGTAGCATGGAGAGCTGCATCAAACCAGTCTCAGGACTGAAGACCACAACAACAACAACAGATGTTCATAGGAAGGATGGAGACAGTCCTTTGTGAGTATTATTCTTATGTACAGTAGAGAACAACACATTTGTTGGAAGGCATAGCACCATACTCAACTGTACCAAGTTACTCACAATCATATATTCTGCAGATGCAGCTCTATTATTTTGTACTTCTATGTCCATGCTTGTGCCGTAGGTGGTTCCAATGAACATAAAACATTGTTTGTATTCTTATAAGGATTGTTTGAAATATTTCATTCATCAATTAAAGAAGTGTTTCTCATGAGTAGATCTCTCTGTCCTTCAACATCTAGTTTAATTATCTTACATAAGATGTTACAGAGACGTTTTCATAGATATAAGGTTCATGGATATAATATTTTAACTGGAAGTTACATAACTATAATGTTTCATAATCTTATTTCAAGCTTTTATTTGCGATCTCTTGATTGTTATGATAAAGTGACAGCCAGGGTCATTTGCAACCTTGTGCTGTACTCTTGAAAGGGGATACATGTCTACAATGTAGTTAAAAAAATTAATAATACACTATTATGGTTGTGTTTATCTTTTATACTATGGAACATTACAAAGAGGTACAGAGACAAACACTATGCTTATTCTATAACACACAGATTATATACAGACAGCTGGAAATATCAACAATTCACATAAATGCACAAACACTATCATTAAATGTATGATGAGTGGGTTCCTGAAAAACAGCACAATTCAAGAGCCAGGTATTATTTTAAACAGATACCCAATTATAACTGTGTAGGCCTCCACAGCCAGAGTCAGTTAACATGGGACGTTTACTGGGTATGGTACCGCATCTTAATGTAAGAAACTGTTACTGATGAAACTGATATTTCAGCCACAGTAACCGTGACCAAAACGTGTTTCATCTGTAACACTTTCTTACAATATGATGTGGTACCATACCCATAAAACCTTTTCGTGAAATAGCAATTTGTTACTAACATTTCTTAGTGTGATACAGAACTCTTACCAAATCTGTGACTGTATCACTGAAAACACACCTACCAGTACAAACTGCTTGGTATAATTTCCACAAGTATATACATAAAGAACTGGAACTTTAGTTCAATTTCCAAACATAACTCGATGCTTAAAACTTTCTTAATATTCAATGTTATTATAGATACTTTCATTATTTGAGAAGATTAGGTACAAATAGAGAGAAAAAAAGAGTCTATGTTCATACAAAATATCTGCTCTGGTAGACTATCCTCTGTTGAGAATTTAATGGCTGGCAAGCAACAGAGGCGTCGCCTGTGTAGCCTGCAGGACAAGCACACAGGGGAATGTGGTTCCTGACGACACACTCTGCCAGTGCCCCACAGGCCCCTCGACATGGACTGCGGCAAGTGAAGGTGGACGCGTCGCACGAGAGATCGAGCCTGCACTCGTTGTCTGTGAGGCACTCTCCACGCTGACACTCCCGGAGTGCATTTCCGACGTAGCCGGCAGGGCAAGTGCAGACCGGCCGCCGCTTCCCCGTGTTGTCGAAGCCAGGCTGGCAGACGGCGTTCTTTCCGCACGGATTGGGATTGCAGTAATCATCTGTTGACAGTTGTCAGAATATCTGTGTAGATAATTAATTTGATTGGAAAATACAAACACTTTTGTGTTGTGTGTGTGTGTGTGTGTGTGTGTGTGTGTGTGTGTGTGTGTGTGTGTGTGCACGCAAAGTTATGTTATAAAAGTGATGTGTTTGTACCAGGTGTTATGAATGTGCACACAGCTTGTAGAGTTTATACTGTAAACAGGATTTATGATGTGCCAATCAATTCTCATATAACAACATACATAATACACAATGTAGGAAAAGACAGAATGCTACTTACTGTAAAGCAGACACATTAAGTTGCAGACAGGCACAATTAAAAGACACTTACGTAAAGCTTTCGGTCACATCCTTCATCGGCAAAAGAGAAGCACACACCCTTCGTACACATGAGCAAGCACACCTCCCGCAAACTCGACTGCCAGCTCCAGCACCTCGGGTCACATGTGCATGAAGTGCGCTTGCTCATTTGTATGAATGGAGTGTACTTCTCCTTTGCTAATGAAGTATGTAGTTGGAAGCTTTTTATAAGTGTCTTTTAATTATCCCTATCTGAAGCTTATCACGTCTTTTTTACAGTAAGTAGCGATTGGTGGGGAGACTTGCGTGCCTCAGCGATACAGATGGCCGTACCATAGGTGCAACCACAATGGAGGGGTATCTGTTGAGAGGCCAGACAAACATGTGGTTCCTGAAGAGGGGCAGCAGCCTTTTCAGTAGTTGCAGGGGCAACAGTCTGGATGATTGACTGATCTGGCCTTTTAACAATAACCAAAACGGCCTTGCTGTGCTGGTACTGCGAACGGCTGAAAGCAAGGGGAAACTACAGCCGTAATTTTCCCTGAGGACATGCAGCTTTACTGTATGATTAAATGATGATGGCGTCCTCTTGGGTAAAATATTCCGGAGGTAAAATAGTCCCCCATTCGGATCTCCGGGCGGGGACTACTCAAGAGGACGTCGTTATCAGGAGAAAGAAAACTGGCATTCTACGGATCGGAGCGTGGAATGTCAGATCCCTTAATCGGGCAGGTAGGTTAGAAAATTTAAAAAGGGAAATGGATAGGTTAAAGTTAGATATAGTGGGAACTAGTGAAGTTCGGTGGCAGAAGGAACAAGACTTTTTGTCAGGTGATTACAGGGTTATAAATACAAAATCAAATAGGGGTAATGCAGGAGTAGGTTTAATAATGAATAAAAAAATAGGGGTGCGGGTTAGCTACTACAAACAGCATAGTGAACGCATTATTGTGGCCAAGATAGACACAAAGCCCATGCCTACTACAGTAGTACAAGTTTATATGCTAACTAGCTCTGCAGATGATGAAGAAATTGATGAAATGTATGACGAGATAAAAGAAATTATTCAGGTAGTGAAGGGAGACGAAAATTTAATAGTCATGGGTGACTGGAATTCGTCAGTAGGAAAAGGGAGAGAAGGAAACATAGTAGGTGAATATGGATTGGGGGGAAAAAATGAAAGAGGAAGCCGCCTTGTAGAATTTTGCACAGAGCATAACTTAATCATAGCTAACACTTGGTTCAAGAATCATAAAAGAAGGTTGTATACCTGGAAGAATCCTGGAGATACTAAAAGGTATCAGATAGTATATATAATGGTAAGACAGAGATTTAGGAACCAGGTTTTAAATTGTAAGACATTTCCAGGGACAGATGTGGATTCTGACCACAATCTATTGGTTATGAACTGCAGATTGAAACTGAAGAAACCGCAAAAAGGTGGGAATTTAAGGAGATGGGACCTGGATAAACTGAAAGAACCAGAGGTTGTAGAGAGTTTCAGGGAGAGCATAAGGGAACAATTGACAGGAATGGGGGAAAGAAATACAATAGAAGAAGAATGGGTAGCTCTAAGGGATGAAGTAGTGAAGGCAGCAGAGGATCAAGTAGGTAAAAAGACGAGGGCTAATAGAAATCCTTGGGTAACAGAAGAAATATTGAATTTAACTGATGAAAGGAGAAAATATAAAAATGCAGTAAGTGAAACAGGCAAAAAGGAATACAAACGTCTCAAAAATGAGATCGACAGGAAGTGCAAATTGGCTAAGCAGGGATGGCTAGAGGACAAATGTAAGGATGTAGAGGCCTATCTCACTAGGGGTAAGATAGATACCGCCTACAGGAAAATTAAAGAGACCTTTGGAGAGAAGAGAACCACTTGTATGAATATCAAGAGCTCAGATGGCAACCCAGTTCTAAGCAAAGAAGGGAAGCAGAAAGGTGGAAGGAGTATATAGAGGGTTTATACAAGGGCGATGTACTTGAGGACAATATTATGGAAATGGAAGAGGATGTAGATGAAGATGAAATGGGAGATAAGATACTGCGTGAAGAGTTTGACAGAGCACTGAAAGACCTGAGTCGAAACAAGGCCCCTGGAGTAGACAACATTCCATTAGAACTACTGATGGCCTTGGGAGAGCCAGTTATGACAAAACTCTACCATCTGGTGAGCAAGATGTATGAGACAGGCGAAATACCCACAGACTTCAAGAAGAATACAATAATTCCAATCCCAAAGAAAGCAGGTGTTGACATATGTGAAAATTACCGAACTATCAGTTTAATAAGTCACAGCTGCAAAATACTAACACGAATTCTTTACAGACGAATGGAAAAACTAGTAGAAGCCAACCTCGGGGAAGATCAGTTTGGATTCCGTAGAAACACTGGAACACGTGAGGCAATACTGACCTTACGACTTATCTTAGAAGAAAGATTAAGGAAAGGCAAACCTACGTTTCTAGCATTTGTAGACTTAGAGAAAGCTTTTGACAATGTTGACTGGAATACTCTCTTTCAAATTCTAAAGGTGGCAGGGGTAAAATACAGGGAGCGAAAGGCTATTTACAATTTGTAATTTGAGGTTCGCCGATGACATTGTAATTCTGTCAGAGACAGCAAAGCACTTGGAAGAGCAGTTGAATGGAATGGACAGTGTCTTGAAAGGAGGATATAAGATGAACATCAACAGAAGCAAAACGAGGATAATGGAATGTAGTCAAATTAAATCGGGTGATGCTGAGGGGATTAGATTAGGAAATGAGACACTTAAAGTAGTAAAGGAGTTTTGCTATTTAGGGAGCAAAATAACTGATGATGGTCGAAGTAGAGAGGATATAAAATGTAGACTGGCAATGGCAAGGAAATCGTTTCTGAAGAAGAGAAATTTGTTAACATTGAGTATAGATTTAAGTGTCAGGAAGTCGTTTCTGAAAGTATTTGTATGGAG
Organism: Schistocerca serialis cubense; assembly: GCF_023864345.2. NCBI lineage: Eukaryota > Metazoa > Arthropoda > Insecta > Orthoptera > Acrididae > Schistocerca > Schistocerca serialis. Next base: position 44,228,527 of record NC_064646.1, on the reverse strand, counting down.
TGTAGCCATGTATGGAAGTGAAACATGGACGATAACCAGTTTGGACAAGAAGAGAATAGAAGCTTTCGAAATGTGGTGCTACAGAAGAATGCTGAAGATAAGGTGGGTAGATCACGTAACTAATGAGGAGGTATTGAATAGGATTGGGGAAAAGAGAGGTTTGTGGCACTACTTGACTAGAAGAAGGGATCGGTTGGTAGGACATGTTTTGAGGCATCAAGGGATCACAAATTTAGCATTGGAGGGCAGCGTGGAGGGTAAAAATCGTAGAGGGAGACCAAGAGATCAATACACTAAGCAGATTCAGAAGAATGTAGGTTGCAGTAGGTACTGGGAGATGAAGAAGCTTGCACAGGATAGAGTAGCATGGAGAGCTGCATCAAACCAGTCTCAGGACTGAAGACCACAACAACAACAACAGCGATCTGTCTTTTCCTACATTGTTGATACTCCTACCTGGAGTTTCTATTTTTTGAACATACATAGTGTCGCATTTTTAATTACACAGTACATATGCCCTCAATTGTCCTTCATATCCCTTGTCAGCTGTGAAAATGCAAACGTCAAAAAGCTTATCTGCTTAAAATTGTGAACCTTCATCAGGTTTGATTTTGACACAGAAGTGTAAAAAGTTCCTAAATTTAGGTACTGAGCTTCTCTGGTGGCTTTAATTGATATTAACAGCGTAACTGTATTTCTAAGTACAACAGATACTCATTTTCTATGTCTTAGAGATGATTCGGATCTGGAATGTGATTTTTCACTGAAAAAATAACCAATATCTTCCAGGCTAAAAAAAATAATTTATAACTGCGACTTTCCAGTTTCATTTGTGTAAAGAAGGACTTATTTACGGCTGTTTTACCAACATAAAGTAGATTAGATTAATTATTCATTCCATAGACCCATAAAAGAGGGAATCCTCCTGGGTGTGGAACATGTCAGATAAACACATTACAAAAATGTAATTAGAAAAACTTGAGTTTCATTAATTTTAATGATCCTCAGCCAATAAACAGTAAAATCATGTACATGAATTAAATTTAAACTTCTAATATTTACAGGTTTAATACTTACATCTCATCATCATCATCATCATCATTTAAGACTGATTATGCCTTTCAGCGTTCAGTCTGGAGCATAGTACCCCTTATAAAATTCCTCCATGATCCCCTATTCAGTGCTAACATTGGTGCCTCTTCTGATGTTAAGCCTATTACTTCAAAATCATTCTTAACCGAATCCAGGTACCTTCTCCTTGGTCTTCCCCAACTCCTCCTACCCTCTACTGCTGAATCCATGAGTCTCTTGGATAACCTTGCTTCTCCCATGCGTGTAACATGACCCCACCATCTAAGCCTGTTCGCCCTGACTGCTGAATCTATAGAGTTCATTCCCAGTTTTTCTTTGATTTCTTCATTGTGGACACCCTCCTGCCATTGTTCCCATCTACTAGTACCTGCAATCATCCTAGCTACTTTCATATCCGTAACCTCGACCTTGTTGATAAGGTAACCTGAATCCATCCAGCTTTCGCTCCCATACAACAAAGTTGGTCGAAAGATTGAAAAGTGCACAGATAACTTAGTCTTGGTACTGACTTCTTTCTTGCAGAAGAGAGTAGATCGTAGCTGAGCACTTACTGCATTAGCTTTGCTACACCTCGCTTCCAGTTCTTTCACTATGTTGCCATCCTGTGAGAATATGCATCCTAAGTACTTGAAACCATCCATCTCTTTCCCTAAGTACTTGAAACCATCCATCTCTTTCCCACTGACATTACTTTCGTTTTGGAGATCCTAATCTTCATACCATAGGCCTTACATTTCTGATCTAGCTCTGAAATATTACTTTGCAAACTTTCAATCGAATCTGCCATCACAACTAAGTCATCAGCATATGCAAGACTGCTTATTTTGTGTTCACATATCTTAATCTCACCCAGCCAGTCTATTGTTTTCAACAAATGATCCATAAATAATATGAACAACAGTGGAGACAGGTTGCAGCCTTGTCTTACCCCTGAAACTACTCTGAACCATGAACTCAATTTACCGTCAACTCTAACTGCTGCCTGACTATCCATGTAAAGACCTTTAATTGCTTGCAAAAGTTTGCCTCCTATTCCATAATCTCGTAGAACAGACAATAACTTCCTCCTAGGAACCCGGTCATATGCCTATTCTAGATCTATAAAGCATAGATACAATTCCCTGTTCCACTCATAGCACTTCTCCATTATTTGCCGTAAGCTAAAGATCTGGTCCTGACAACCTCTAAGAGGCCTAAACTCACACTGATTTTCATCCAATTGGGCCTCAACTAATACTCGCACTTTCCTTTCAACAATACCTGAGAAGATTTTACCCATAATGCTGATTAAAGAAATACCTCTGTAGTTGTTACAATCTTTTCTGTTTCCATGTTTAAAGATTGGTGTGATTACTGCTTTTGTCCAGTCTGATGGAACCTGTCCCGACTCCCAGGCCATTTCAATTATCCTGCGTAGCCATTTAAGACCTGACATTCACTGTATTTGATGAGTTCCGACTTAATTTCATCCACCCCAGCTGCTTTATTGCACTGCAATCTATTGACCATTTTCTCCACTTCCTCAAATGTGATCCTATTTCCATCATCATTCTTATCCCATTGTACCTCGAAATCTGAAACATTACTGATCGTATTTTCACCTACATTGAGCAACTCTTCAAAATATTCCCTCCATCTGGCCAAGCAATCCACAGGATTCACCAGCAGTTTTCCTGACCTGTCCAAAATACTTGTCATTTCCTTCTTACCTCCCTTTCGAAGACTGCTAATTACACTCTAGAATGGTTTTCCAGCAGCTTGACCCAAAATCTCCAACCTGTTTCCAAAGTCTTCCCAAGATTTCTTCTTGGATGCTGCAATTATCTGTTTGGCTTTGTTTCGCGTTTTTACCAGGTGCTCGAGAGAGACCTTGGAACAGTTACTGAAATGCAACCTGGTCATCGTTTTGTAATCCATTTTTGCAGAGATTCAAGTGAAATCATTCCATCTGCTTTCATTAAATCCATCATTCAGACATTTGCTAGTTTCTTGGCTATTACAACCATAGAAATATAATAATGGAAAATCAATATTGAAATACGGATATTGAAAGGAGTAAAGGTAACAATGTTCAGTTGAAGCACTAAGTGGTCAATGGGTGCACAGACAAACTGAATGAAAACATTTCTAAGATTTTGGATGACACCTTTCTTCAGAGATAGCAAATACAGAAAATGTGTGCAGTTACGTCGCCCCAGAAAACTACATTGTACTGGTGCTGCAGCTTGACAGAACGAAATGAACAATTTGTGGTCAAGCAATGACGTGTGCTCACCCTGCATACAGGTGTGAAGTTGTCGTAGATTGTAATTAACTTACCATGACAAAGCTGGACTACATATGGAAGCTGCACTTCCTATAATCTTGTATTGACAGTAAACTTGTATTTGGGTGAAACTGCACACCCGCCTTGCTTTAGATTTCCATCATTTTCTTAAATAGTTCCATCAAAATCTGAGGTTGCTACTTGAAGAGGCCAGAGCATATTTCTTTCCCCATTCCAGGCTTTTGCTCGCCTCTGAACTATAATCCTATATTTCTTCTTGCTTTATGAATGACAAAATATAAACATAAACATTGAGGAACAGCAGTTTTCATACATGTGCTCGACTTGCTGAAAGATTCATCAGGACTACAGCTTTTGAACACAAAGCAAGGTAGGCAAATTTTGGGAATGGTAATAGATTAAAACTGTAATAATTGCTTCTCAGATTGACTTTATCTGAAATACAGAGTAATTTCCAAAAGGAACCCAGCAAAATGATGAGGGAGTGGGTTTTGTGTTTTTGTGAAAATGATGTGCTACAAGGAAAACAGAGCAATATGCAACCAGATCACTTTCTTCAGACACTGAAATAACATCCAGTAATCTTTTACCACACGAAAAAAGTGGTGTGTTACATTCTACCTCGAGAGGCAATCTATCGCTTAATGCAGTGAGAAATGTCGCTCTCCTAGCAGAGTATTGTGTAGCACTGGAGCTTGAAAGGCAGACTAAACTCAAAGAACTTCATGTTTTACACAAAATCTTTCACGGAAAAGGGGATCGTCAGACAAGTTCATGGAGAAGTAGTAAGTGCCCCAGGATTTTATGGTAAGGCTGTATATGTTTCATTCCAAGGGTCACTTCTCGGGCAGGGCTGTTGCATTTTAATAAAATACCTACCACTACATGAACGGTGTCAGCTTTTGATTGTTACTGGATCTGTGGACAGAGGTATATTTGATACTTCATTTCTACAGACAATGAGGCAGTTTGGCACTTGATGGCGGAAAGTAATTAAAATTCTATTGCTTAATGTATAAAGATAAGAAGCTTTTCCCAAGTATGTTTCATAGTGTCGTTTTTACCAGGTGCTTGAGACAGACCTTGGAACAGTTACTGAAATGCAACCCGGTCAGCGTTTTGTAATCCATTTTTGCAGAGATTCAAGTGAAATCATTCCATTCCCCACAGCCTAATCTGCTTTTAAATGACTGTATGAGTTTTTTACTGCCAAGAAAAATGCCCTACAAAATTAAAAAAAGAATAGGATAGCAACTAACTATCAAACTTGCAATTATGGGTAGTTGGTACGTCTTAAACATTGACAGTGAATAAGGCTGTATTTATCCGAGACAGAAGGGCAGCATTCAGTATGGTGGTTTAAATCCCTGTCTAGCCATCCATATTCATTTTCTCCATGATTTCCCCAAATTGCTTCATGTAAATCCTGGAAAAAGCACAGCCAATTACCTATCCAGTCCACGTGTAATTCAAACTACAATGACTATCCTGTCAATGGGATATTAAACTCTAATCTTCCTTTTTTCTTCCAGAAGGCAATCTCGCAGACATCAAGCTCCACAATGTGGTAGCGACTGCACGAGGTGTGACTGTGGCAGGCCATCTGAATTACGATACATGAAAGTGAAGGTTAGTTTGTATTAATCGTTTGTTCAAGTCTACATTTCACTGTTAACTATTTTATGGACATAAATAAACATTTAAACTTCACCTGGCCTAAAAAGTGTAGCTGCCAGTGTACTTTTGTCTTAAGGCAGTTTTTGATATTTTGTTGCTAGATAGAGAAGTGGCTTGAAAAAGTACTGTAAAGCATCCTACTACAGAACTTCACTCTTCTGTTTCTAATTCAACAACTAGCTGTTTTGCTAAGGATAATTATGGTAATAATGAGAGTGATACCAATGTAATCAGTTTTACAGAAGGTAAGTTATTTAACACTTGTATGATAATCGAGCCAGAGTAGTTACTAAAATAATTTAGGAAGTATGATGAAACTTATACAGAGTGAATACTAATAAAAATGACAAAATGCAAGGAAGTATTCCTGACTGGAACACACGTCAGGAAATGGACAGTACAGAGATGTATCACATTCACATCACAACAGATGTTCAAATGGCCTCCATTGAATGCAATGTCATGCAGGATACACATAATTGTACTTTGGCTTACACCATGTTAGCAGGCCACTTGCCCGGAGCTGGTACTAGGGTTCATCTCAATATAATCTGTAGACCCCGGTCCTCCATATCTGGTGTATGCACAATCCGCCACCTACCTACCCGTTCATCTGTCTGACACGACCACGATCACACAAACGCCCAAAAAGGGCTCAAAATGTCGTGTGATGTGGTTGGTGTCTGTGATGGTACTTGTTTTGGTATAGCCATGCTGCCTCTTAATCGTTTCCATCTGCTTGGCCATACAGAAACACCTTCTCTACTTGTTCCCAACATAAATACCGTATCATTCTCTGTTTACAGTAAGCTGCACCAATCACACAGCCTGCAACACACAAGGAATGCAAGGCACGTGGGTAGAGGAACTGACACTCCTCAGTGCCCTCAACCATAGCAATGATGCGCTTCCAGACACATGTTTACAGGATCTTTTCTCCTCCATTTCCAGTCAGGAATCTGCCCCTGCAGTTTGTTGGTTTTATTAATGTTCACCCAGAATATCTTTATGATTCATGAAAAGCAATGATAGTCCTCAGTGTGTTATGTGCAACAAAGTTCTCCCATGTAACTCTATCGCTCCAGCAAAACTGCATTGTCATTTGGATCTCTTTGTGGTGAGCTACTTTTTTTTATTTTATTATTATTTTTTTAATTTAAAAAGTAAATTACTTTTCGAATGTGTGATATACTCTTGCCAGAAATATGTTTATGGTTCAGGATGTGTGGATGGATATGTGTGTGTGTGCGAGTGTATACCCGTCCTTTTTTCCCCTTAAGGTAAGTCTTTCCGCTCCCAGGATTGGAATGACTCCTTACCCTCTCCCTTAAAACCCATGGGTCGCTTAGAGGAAGCCTTCTTGGTTACCCAGGCCTGCCAACCCAAAGTTTGGTATAGATTTATTAATGACATCTTCATGATCTGGACTCACAGTGAAGAAGAACTCCAGAATTTCCTCTCCAACCTCAACTCCTTTGGTTCCATCAGATTCACCTGGTCCTACTCCAAATCCCATGCCACTTTCCTTGATGTTGACCTCCACCTGTCCAATGGCCAGCTTCACACGTCCATCCACATCAAACCCACCAACAAGCAGCAGTACCTCCATTATGACAGCTGCCACCCATTCCACATCAAACGGTCCCTTCCCTACAGCCTAGGTCTTTGTGGCAAACGAATCTGCTCCAGTCCGGAATCCCTGAACCATTACACCAACAACCTGACAACAGCTTTCGCATCCCGCAACTACCCTCCCGACCTGGTACAGAAGCAAATAACCAGAGCCACTTCCTCATCCTCTCAAACCCAGAACCTCCCACAGAAGAACCACAAAAGTGCCCCACTTGTGACAGGATACTTTCCGGGACTGGATCAGACTCTGAATGTGGCTCTCCAGCAGGGATACGACTTCCTCAAATCCTGCCCTGAAATGAGATCCATCCTTCATGAAATCCTCCCTACTCCACCAAGAGTGTCTTTCTGCCGTCCACCTAACCTTCGTAACCTGTTAGTTCATCCCTATGAAATCCCCAAACCACCTTCCCTACCCTCTGGCTCCTACCCTTGTAACCGCCCCGGTGTAAAACCTGTCCCATGCACTCTCCCACCACCACCTACTCCAGTCCTGTAACCCGGAAGGTGTACACGATCAAAGGCAGAGCCACGTGTGAAAGCACCCACGTGATCCACCAACTGACCTGCCTACACTGTGACACATTCTATGTGGGAATGACAGCAACAAACTGTCCAATCGCATGAATGGACACAGGCAGACAGTGTTTGCTGGTAATGAGGATCACGCTGTGGCTAAACATGCCTTGGTGCACGGCCAGCACATCTTGGCACAGTGTTACACCGTCCGGGTTATCTGGATACTTCCCACTAACACCAACCTATCCGAACTCCGGAGATGGAAACTTGCTCTTCAATATATCCTCTCTTCCCGTTATCCACCAGGCCTCAATCTCCGCTAATTGCAAGTTGCCGCCACTCATACCTCACCTGTCATTCAACAACATCTTTGCCTCTGCACTTCCGCCTCGACTGACATCTCTGCCCAAACTCTTTGCCTCTGTATATGTCTGCTTGTGTCTGTATATGTGTGGATGGATATGTATGTGTGTGCGAGTGTATACCTGTCTTTTTTTCCCCCTAAGGTAAGTCTTTCCGCTCCCGGGATTGGAATGACTCCTTACCCTCTCCCTTAAAACCCACTTCCTTTCGTCTTTCCCTCTCCTTCCCTCTTTCCTGATGAGGCAACAGTTTGTTGCGAAAGCTTGAATTTTGTGTGTATGTTTGTGTTTGTTTGTGTGTCTATCGACCTGCCAGCGCTTCCATCTTTGTTTTTTTATATATATATGGATGCTGTAACGAGTGTATACCCGTCCTTTTTCCCCCCTAAGGTAAGTCTTTCTGCTCCTGGGGTTGGGATGACTCCTTATCCTCTCCCTTAAAACCCACATCCTTTCACCTTTCCCTCTCCTTTCCTCTTCCTGATGAAGCAACCTTGGGTTGCGAAAGCTTGAAATTTGTGTGTGTGTGTTTGTGTGTTTTTTATTGTGCCTATCTACCAGCGCTTTCTCGTTTGGTAAGTCACAGCATCTTTGTTTTTTATATATACCTATACACCACCTGAAGCTGTTTAAATAGCCAGATATCAAATACCTTAGTGGAGCATGCTTAGCTGCAGAAAATTTTATTACAACTTCTGCAACTGAGATGGTAAAATGTTAGGTGAAAAATCAGCATCAGAAACATTCAAGATATCACTACTGCATGACATGCTAATTTAGTGCATCAAATGTTTAGCAACCAATATAAAATATGATCTTATTCTTACCTCAAATCACACGAATTTTCGTTACAAATGGATGAATCTAAGAATGTAGCTCGATTCATGCTATTAACTGCAACAGGTATCTTTATGAAAACAAATCACTGGAGAATCTTCTTTCATTTCAATATCTACTAGCATCCCCTACAGGATTAGAAACATTTTGTCTCCTGAATTCTTTTCTCAAAGAGAATATAAATTATAATGGGGAAACTGCATTCAGATCTGTAGCGAGGAGCATGACCTATGCTCCAGCAAGTTTGGTTGTTTTCCAACAATGAAATGCTATCTAGAATAGGAATGGGTTGAAATAGGTGGGACTTAATGTAGAATTTATACAGACCCTGAAAGGTATGAATGGAGCTTTTAATCAGTGGTTTGAAAATGAACAGGACATTAAATATCAAAATGAATTATCGGTTAAAAACCCATTTATTCTCAAAACATGATATTCGGCAAGGTCAGTAGATGAATACAACAATTTTATTAAGCTGACATCTGATTGACATTCGAAGAAAAATTAAAATCAATACCGCTAGCAGAATTCTGATGCAGTTTACGAGAGGAATATACGCAAGGCAAAGATGGCACTTTCGCCAATGCTCTCACCAATTGAGAATGTTTGGAGCAGTATGGGCAGGGCTCTCCAAGCAACTTGGGATTTTGGCAATCTAATGCACCACTTGGGCAGAATTTTGCATGATATCCTTCAGGAGGACATCTGATAACTTTGACAATCAATGCCAAGCTGAATAACTGCTTGCATAAGGGACAGAGATGGACCAACACATTCCTAACTTGCTTAGTTTGTGAAGCTCTTTCTAAATCATCCAATTTTTCCAAACTGTAATAATTTGTTTGCCTCTACATACAAATCTTGTCTACCTATTTCCATTCTCACCCTATGTGTCAACAAAAAATAAATACCACAGCAGACTTGTCGAACCTGCCACAAGAATTCAACTTTTTTCCTCAAAGCCTGATATTGTGTGTATCTATGAAAACAAGAACAAGTACCTCTTGACCCATTAAAATTAAAATTTAAAGTTCTCATTGGTTATGTTATTTTAAAAATTTTGGATTGATTTTGAGATTACTTTTGAAGCAAATAAACAGTATCTGAAATAAGTGTCATTTTTGTTTCAAATAATCCATTGAGAGAATGTTGCATCAAAAACACACAGTGCAGAAAGAGACCAGGGGTTAAGAGCACACGTTCAGAAGTGCTGCACGGCAAAGTACCTTGATAGGACACAGGACACTGTGGTCATGACCACTTAAGCTACATTAATAAGTATCAAACTACATCCATCTTCATACAACAAAATAAAAAAAATGGAAAATAAGCAATAGCATAACAAAAAAGGTGACAAAAAGCCAAAATGGAAAGAGCTGCTTACTTGAAACTAGCCTGAAGAGCAATTCCTAATGTGCATCTCTCCAAGATGTCCTCACTCATTTGTAAGGTTTACCTATTTGCTAATTCTTTAGTAGGTAAGTCTATTTTAAGTAAGAAAGCATTTTTTGAAGGCTGTACCTTAAATGTGTGCATATTTTTGTGTTATTAACAGTACACTTTCTGTTGCAAACTTAAAGCACAGCAGATTCCATGTTTGTTTTCTACTTATATTCAAAGTAAAAACAGAAATTAATGTCCCTTTGACAATGAGGTCATTTATGATTAAGCAAATAATGAAATAGAACAAGAATGAAGAAAACAATTAACCATGTCATTTTCCAAAGGAACGATCTCTTCATTTGCTTAACTGACTAAAATGTAAATCATGACTGTCAGATGGAGATTTGAACTGCAATGCGCTCGAATGAGAGCCCAGGGAGAGGCTCAGTTAGAATTACAGTGCCACCTATTCAGTACTTTTTCCATGTCCATGTAGCAGAATATAACACAATAGGACTGAAGCAACAAGTGGATGATATTGGGTTTAAGTCATCATCTGACAAACCTGACTGTCTTCTTTTCAACTGTTTCCAGGGCCACATACTTAGTGAGAGGGTTGTCTGAGTGCCACATCTGATGAACTTTGAGAACTTGGCCCATAATCTACTTGAGAACTTTATATACCACAATCGCAATGCATGAGTAGGATACTAAATCTGTATACAACAATTCTACAGAAACCTTATGTGATCAATGGAAAGGACATTGATTCAGCCTGTGTTATGTTAGGGTTTTTACTTCTTCGTGTGACTAGAGCCTCCTGTCGGGTAGGCTATTCGCCGGGTGCAAGTCTTTCGATTTGACGCCACTTCAGCGACATGCGTGTCGATGGGGATGAAATGATGATGGTTAGGACAACACAACACCCAGTCCCTGAGCAGAGAAAATTTCTGACCCAGCCGAGAATTGAACCCGGGCTCTTAGGATTGACATTCTGTCACTCTGACCACTCAGCTACTGGGGGCGGACTAAGTTAGGGTGAAAATTATGTATTATTTGGCCAAATAATACAGCACACAGAAATTTAGGGAACACATTGAGATGATATTGTAACCGGGGTAGCTCGTATTGAACATTTCACAATGTAATGTACGGCTTCACTTAACACCAATGTCGATGGGATGAGTACGGATTCAGTGAAAGGAAGAAAGCTTTGAGAGCCTCTTTTTTTCCACTCTGTAGTGGAATGTGCTGGCCTCGCAACTGTGATCTTCATTTGCTTAAGCAAGACAATCCTACTTTTCTATTTCACTTCCAAAGCAAGAACAGAGGTTAATGTCCCTTTGACAGTGAAGTTATTACGGAATAACTAGCCCTACTCATTTCAAATGCAGATGACTGGCACCAGGACAACATAGCTAACAATTACAATAACTGCAATCACATGATCAAATTTCAAACAGATTCAACACAGTTATCCACAATATCCAACGACAACCAACAGAACTCTGAAATGTCAGATATTCTCTTATGACATCATGGAGTCAAAATATTAGTAGAAGCAACTACTGACTCAAACAGTACTAAGAATGCTGTGTCTCTGAAACAGTATATGAGATTAATGTGCATTTAGCTCTTAACATTATAGTTTCAGTGAAAAGAAAACATTGCACTGAAGCTAACTGGACAAAGAGAAAAAATAAATGACACTGGAAATTGCCAGTGTAATACAAAGAGTGCAAAGTGTAGAGCTAACATCTTGCCATACAGTGGAGGTGTCAACTGGTTGACAGGTGGATAAAAAAAGTGAAAATGTACCTGAATTTTTAGGTTGGGTCCTCGTTCAGTGCACGCAAACTCCCCACCTCTAAACTGTGTCGGCACTGTAGTCCATCTGGGATCAGGCTTGTGTCGGATGGAATGCGGGTGAAAGTAAAAAAGAGGGAGGGGCAAGAGGAAGGTGACCGTTGGCTGTGGGGGGGAGGGGGGGTGCTGCGGTGGCGACGAGCCCACATGCTAGGAATGTGGTGCGACACAGCACGGCATGGCACTGCGCTGTGGACTCACTCCAGTATGGAGTGGGGGAGTTGCACGTGGTGCACAGCGAAGTGTCCGAATCGGTCCAGTTGCGATGGGGGAGTGGTAGACGTGGAAGAGACAATGAGGAACAAAGAGGGAACACGTAGAGTGATGGGGAGAAATGGAAGGGGAGGGGACAGAACGTGCAGGTGTGGCGCAAAGTATAGCACTCGCTGAAGCCACAAGAACAGGGGGACCGGAGGACATGTCACCGATACGATTCTCGTCTACGTACATCTGAGAAACAGGTACCAGGATCTAGTACACTGATGGGAAGTTGCCACTGAAGTCGAAGATACTGTGCCCAGCAGTGCATTATACTGCTGAATGCTTGACCTCAGTCTTGGCCCCATTTGCTCGTGTGAGAGACTCTCTCTTTAGTAAGGCCCTAATGAAAATATGTACAATATATATAAATGTTTTCCACTCTCGAATTTTTAGAGGTAAATGAGTACAGTAAAACTTTTATAAGCTGGTGGGGTGCACTGCAATGTGAAATGCTAGTTTGTGCACTGTGCATCACCATCATGCATAAATTAATAACTTTTCTTTGGACCAATACCTGTGTATTCCGAAGGTATTGCAGTCTGAGTCTGATTACTTACTGGCGACCTGTGGGCAAAGGTACTTATACAACACTATGTCATTAAGTTATATATGTTACTTATATTTGAACACTAATGCAGATGATGAGACCAGTGTATAATAAAAATTTAAATAACGTTTCTATACTTGTGAATTATTTTACACCACACAGTTTACATGGACTCAAAATCTGAATGTCAAATTGGCAGAAATCAATTTCTTCACTTTTGTTTACACCTTCAGACTAAATTTGAATTCTTTCATCCAATTAACCTGAATGAAATATTAAATATGTAGAATACAAGCAGTCTGACAATTGATGAGCATGCTGCTGTATTATTTGTGTAAGGTCTGTGTCATGGTGTCTATCCTGCGATAATTGTTTACTTTGTATCTCATTATCATAGTTCATATCTGTATGGACTGGGAGCTAGTAAATTATGTAATCCATCACGAACGAATCGTGTAGATAAGAAAACTTCCTATTCCTTGCCATCATTTCAATAAGGTCTTCCCAGTAAAATGAGTTAAAATACAGCATTCAACCAGGAAAACTGATAACATGGATCAAAAGGGTATGAGAATGGCATGCAAGACTAAGAGGTCACTCTATGTGCAAATTATAAAAACACAGTATCCAAATTTACAAAGTTATTCCAAACTGTACAAGAAGGTCCTTTGTAAAATAATATCTAATGCAAAACAGCTAGCAGACGAAGGCTACATAAACAATTCTAATGACAAATGTAAAGCCATGTGGGATATTATCAACAAGCTGATGTCACAAAGAATCATAGTGGCCAAAACATAATAGACACCAAATGCATTTGTTATACATTTAATAAATGTTTTGCTGAAATAGCTAGCGGTGTTTCAGTTGGTCACTCTCCACCAACAAAATCGTTCCCTCCAAAGTGTATAAAATATGACAAATAACTTTTTCTTATGTCTACAACTTTGAAGAATATTCTCCTAATTAATAAAAATATGAAAAAGTCTCTCTCATCTGGCCTTGATAGTTTACCCAGCTATGTATGTAGACAGATTGATAATGAGACAGTAACGCCTCTTTGCAAAATAATCAACTATTCATTTGGTACTGGTATTTTCCCTCAACCACTCAAAATCTTTATGATCCCCTCAAGAAGGAGGACAAGCTCAAGGTCAACAACTACCAATATATAAACTTCTTCTCAACAGTATCCAAAACAACAGGAATCATTGTGTACACTAAAGTAAATCATCAATTAGGCTCTCTTTTGATTTACTGATCAGATAATACAGGTATTTAAGGAAAAACACTATGCTTTTCGACTTTTTATTGATCTTATAAAGGCATTTCATTGAGTCGATCACACACTGCTGCCATGCAAACTGAATGCTTACGGTATAGGAGTCTGTAATGAAAGGTTTCAGTCTCGTCTATCAAACAGCAGAAACAACAACACATGACGGAAGAACAATCTGTTCAGATTTAATATCACAATATTATGAAAAGAAAAGTTGCTACTCCCCATGTAATGGAGATGCTGAGTCGCAGATAGGCACAACAAAAAGTCTCCCACAATTAAAGCTTTCAGCCTTTGTCCTTCATCAACAATAGACCACACACACACACACACAAACACACAAACGCAACTCGCGCACACGACTAGTGTGCGGGAGTTGCGTTTGCATGAGTGTGTGTGTGTGTGTGTGTGTGTGTGTGTGTGTGTGTGTGTGTGTGTGTGTGTGTGTGTGTCTATTGTTGATGAAGGACAATGGCCGAAAGCTTTAATTGTGGGAGTCTTTTTGTTGTGCCTGTCTGCGACTCAGCATCTCCACTACATGGGGAGTAGCAACTTTCCCTTTCATAATATTATTACATTCCATCCTGGATTTTCCATTGTTTGACAGACATAATATCAGTCACTCAGGGCTCAATTTTAGTCCCCCTCCTCTTCCTTCTCTTTATTACTGACCCCCACGAACACCTACCTACCCTCAACAGTATCTTTGTTATTTGCTGATTCTACAAGCCTCCTCCCTTGTAAAATTACTCCACAGTAGATGACAGCTGACTTGGCTGTGAAAGGCTGTATGATAACAACCTCTTTCTTAATATGAATAAAACAGACTGTATGACCTTCTGCTCATCAAAGCACCATACAATGCATATAGAAACGATAGCTATAGTAGAGAAATGTGTTGAACAGGTCAGTGATACTAAATTCCTGGGGTTCTGGATAGACAACACTCTACAAAGGAATGTTGGAGTGAGTTCTCAGCCTAAGGAGCGATTTGAATAGCTTTAAAACCATATACTTTGCTGTAGTTAACTCAGTCATCTCATGTGGCATTCCTTTCTAGGGTAAATACACAAGAAAATATTTGTTAGGCGAAAATAAAGTGTCTAGCTTGCAATATGACTGTCAACATATACACCTACCCACCCAATCTTTAAAGAACTGGGAATATTACCTGTCCTATGCAGAAACATCTTAGAGACTCTCACTTTTGTAAATACTAATTTCCATCTCTTTGAAACAAATAATGATATGAATTTGGCGATGGTAACATTCATCTGACAAAGTAATAAAAACTCTTTCAGGAAGACTATTACAGTACAATGCTCCAGCATTGTTTTTATTCTGTTTCTGAATTTCAAGAGACCAATTTTTGTAACATACAAATTTAATTTTATCCAAGTGTATTAATCTTGCATGTTATGGTAGTTAAATGATAATTATTCTTATTTAAACATACAGAGTGCTGTTTAAAAACTACTGTTATATATGACACACACACACACACACACACACACACACACACACACACACTGTCCTTTACTCCACGTGTATATTTAAAAACCAATGTACCATATGGTTTATGCTCCTTCAATAGCCATAGCTTGTATCCCATATCGTGAACATGATTTTGTGGATAAATAAATAAAATTTTAGGTCATACGATCATGTTACATTAATGTTAAATTTTTGTCTTCACTGAAAAGATGTGAAAGTTCTGCTTACTAACGTGAAATTTGCTGTCACACACACTGTTCTCCTAGTACACATGTTAATGCTTACACCTACAGCCTTTATTATAGGCAGATCTCCAGTTGCTGTTGGAGTGATGTGAAAACCAGCATTGACAACTGTTAGTTTTCTCCAGCACAGATGATGTGGTCTGCAAAGAACCACAAGTTGTGTGCTGCTTTTGCCACAGTGAAAGAGCTTCGATACAAGTTAAATGGATGTCAGTTCATGTTCCTCATAGATCATATACTAATTACTCAAGCTTTCCACAGAAAAAAAAACTGATAATCCAACAGTAACCCAATTGTGTTACTTAGATACACTGATGTAGAGCAAAATGCACCAGTAGATGTACTACCTTGAAATGACACTTTTCAAATGCTGCACTTAGTAGTACTCAGATGCTGAGTCACAGAAAGGAACAACAAAGAGACAGTCATAAAATTAGCTTTCAGCCAACGAGGCCTTTGTCAAAAATAGAAACACACACACACACACACACACACACACTCATGGAAACGCAACTCACACACACAATGATAGTCCCTGGTGGCTGGAGCTATATTGTTACATTCTATCCTGGATTTTCCGTTGTTTGATTTTGCCATGAGATGAGTTAAATTGTTTTATCATGTCAAGTCTGGTATACAGCTTCTACACTTCACACTGTCAAGCTCCAAAGAACACTAAACTCTCGCTAATACGGTCCTCTGTAGTCTGGCCTCTCCGTAATCCGGCACATTTCCAGCTCCTTGTCGTTCAACCTGAAATGACGCCTACAATAATGAAATTTCATCTGCAACAACGTTGTTAGTTAATCATAATGTTCAGTATTCCAGTACACTCTAAAATTGTGGCTTTCATTGTGGATCACTATCATGGCACCTAAAGGGAAACGCGTTATGCTAAACCTCAAGCAGAAACTCGAAATTAGATATAAACTGAACTGAGGTTAATCCATGAAAAGCACCAGTTTGCTTTTGTTCTACAGTATTACTTTTATGGTGTTAACCAGTTTTCGGCTTACAAGGCCCTCTTCAGACATTTACTGAGTATTTTCACAAAGAAGTTACAATGTTTGTAAACAACATTGGAAGAGAAGTTACATGTCTAGACTGAAGCAGAAGACGTGCAGTAAGTAACATCTTTGACAGTGTGGTGGTACTGCACTGAAAAAGCAAAAAATTGAACAGAAAATAAATAAAAATGGATTAGACAAGAAAAAACTTTAACACAAAATAGGGACAGTATTCCTACATAACTGTTTCTATTAATAAACAAAAATAATAAAATAAAATAAAATTCATGCTTGACAAGGCTACTTCTGGAGGTATAAAACATGGAGAGTGATACACAAACCAATTAAAAGAAGAAACAATTAATCAATGTAACTACGGAATACATAAGGAATTTAAGCAATATCAATAAGATAAACAGAAATAAATAAATAAATTCAGGAAAATGGAGGAGTTTGAGGGAACATACAGTAAATGCAATCTTTGAGAGTGTGGTGGTACTGCACTTTTAAAAGGTAAAAAGGCTGAACAATACACAAATACAAAAGAAGCAAACAGAAAAAACATCAACATTATATTCAAAACTGTGGCTATGTAACAGTTTGCATTAAATAAATGAACCGAGCAAAATATAACCAATATTTGATGAGACAACTACAAGAGGTATCAAACATGACAGTAATATAAGTGCCAGTTAAAAGAAAGCCTTAACAATTGAAACTACAGTCTATAAGGAATACACACACAACTTCAATAAAACAGAAGAACTTAATGAATACAGGAAAATGGAAATATGTAGGAACAGAGAGTGTGGCAAGTAATAGACAACATAAATGATTATATGAAGTTTATGAGAGGGGGAAGTGTTGAGCTGTGTCTGCTCATTTAGGATTAGATGTGTACTGTGGGCTAGATGTTTGTTAATTTCCAGGGCTTCCAGCAGATTGAGTTTATGGGACACTGGCTGTTAGTTATGAACCTCACTCAGTACATGTTCAGCAAATGCAGTCAGAATTCTGCAACATCCAGCTGTGTTCATGTTTAGCCAGCCTAGTTGTTTTGTCTCTGCCTGGCTGACCAATGTAAACTTGTCACAATCAGAACAGGTAATTTTGTATACCCGACTTTGGCTAATAACTGGATTTTATCTTTGCTATTGAAAATACAGTGGGCTGTTGTGTTCTTAACATAGGAGGAAAGCCTATACTTGCAGGCTTTCAGTGCTTTGGCTACAATCTGTGACACCTCTCCTAGATATGGTAGTGCACACCATTTCTTGCAGATGAGGATGAGGAAGCAGATGGGGCATAGAGGAGGGGCATAAATTTCTGTTTTTGTTTCCTGTGCAAGATGTGGCCAATAAGCCATTGGCTGCGAAAATAAATTTTATTGTATCTAACTCTGCTTTAAAATCATCTCTGAACATGGGGATAGATATGAGATGGTGTACCATCAAGTGGAAAGCTGCATCTTTGTGAGCTATGGGGTGTTGTGAGCAAGAAGGTATTACTGTGCCTGTAGTTGTTCTATAAATTTTGAAATAATGTGTGTGTGTGCGTGTGTGTGTGTGTACAGATGTCAGTGGTGAGATATAAGAAGTTTGTGGATTTGCTGCCAATCTCCATTGTGAACTGAATATTTTTATATTATTTTATATTAACTTTATCAACATAATCACATTTATACAAAGTGTTGAGCTGTCTTGTAGTACCAGTCCACATACACAGGACATCATCCACATATCTAAACCAGCATTTGATATTTGCACTTGAAGGTTCTGTTTTTAGAAAATTTTGTTCAAAATGATCCATAAATACTTCAGCCAACAGTGGACTACGAGGCGAACCCATAGCGGAACCATCTAATTATTTATAAAGAGTCCCTAGGAACTGGAAATAGTTTTGTGCATAGCATATCTGAGTGGCCAGTCTCAAGTCATTCAATTCCACAGGATTGACATTAGACTTGTGCATCAGCTCTGTCAGAATATCAATGCATTCCACCATTGGTATGTTGGAAAACAAACTGCAGACATCAAAGGATATTAATTTATCACTGTGTGAGACAGATATACCTTTTATCTTATTTACTAGGTCTACAGAGTTTGAAATACCATGCTTTAATTTGAATTTAGTCTTGCTCTTAATTAAGGCATCCAGTTTAGTAGTTAGTCTATAAGATGGAGCAGTGAATGGTGATACAACTGGACAAATAGGAACATCTCATTTATGCAGTTTAGGAAGCCCATACATTCCAGGAGGCACTGGGTTCATATTAGTTAACAGTTTTGCTTCAAAATAAGAGAATATGCTTTTGCATGAACTGATTGCATATTTAACATCCTCTTTGAATAATTTAGTAGGGTCTTTATGAAGGACTTGGAAACCTGTGGTATTCAGGAAATCATTAACTTTATCAACATAATCACATTTATTCAAAAGTACAATACTGGTGCCTTTATTAGATTTTGTGGCAATGATATCTTGTTGTTGTAATTTCTGTTTTAAGGACCCGAGGGTGTGAAAGTCAATAGACCATGGGATGTTTCACTTTAATCTGGTTTCTTTCTTTAACGCATAAGGCAACTAAATATTTTGCCATGGTGTCTTTTGTTAGAACATATTCAATATGTACTTTCACAACATCCAGCTGTTTTTCTGATGGAGGGTGGGGAGGAGCATATTTAAAACCTTTCTCAAGCACTTTTTGGTCACTTGGCAACAGAACCAAGTTCAATACATTAATTACACATCACAAAAACTTTTGTTAACAATTTGAGGTTAGAGGTGCACTCACATTCCTGTTCTGCCGCAAAAATACATCATGAATAAGATCACTTACACTTTGACGAACTTCCCAATTGAAAATGTCAAACTCACAGGGGTGTAACTTCGATGTGATGGCCATATGACCACTTTTAGATGTGTACACACGTCACGAACACGATACCATTTCCTCATTTATCCACGTGTATCTTGCAATGTCAATGGCTTTATTTGCAGTAGCAGATGTTCCTCTTGACTTTAAGGAGATGTATTTTGGCATAATTTTGCATTGCAAATACTGTTTGTTAAACCAAATGCGTTGTGATGACTTTGCTTTTTGTCTCAGTAATTTACTAAATGACAAGACACAGCTCAACACTTCCCCTCTCATAAACTTCATATAATCATTTCTGTGTTCATTACTTCCCATGCTCTCTGTTCCTACATATTTCCATTTTCTTGTATTGATTAAGTTATTTTATTTTATTGAAGTTGTCTATGTATTCCATATAGACTGGCTTGGTTCATTTATTTAATGCAAACTGTTACATAGCCACAGCTTTGAATATAATGTTAATGTTTTTTCTGTTTGCTCCTTTTGTATTTGTGTATTGTTCAGCCTTTTTACCTTTTAAAAGTGCAGTACCACCACACTCTCAAAGATTGCATTTACTGTATGTTCCCTCAAACTCCTCCATTTTCCTGAATTTATTTATTTATTTCTGTTTATCTTATTGATATTGCCTAAGTTCCTTATGTATTCTGTAGTTACATTGATTAATTGTTTCTTCTTTTAAAAAATGGCTCTGAGCACTATGGGACTCAACTGCTGTGGTCATAAGTCCCCTAGAACTTAGAACTACTTAAACCTAACTAACCTAAGGGCAGCACACAACACCCAGCCATCACGAGGCAGAGAAAATCCCTGACCCCGCCGGGAATCGAACCCGGGAATTCTTCTTTTAATTGGTTTGTGTATCACACTCCATGTTTTATACCTCCAGAAGTAGCCTTGTCAATCACAAATTTTATTTTATTTTATTATTTTTGTTTATTAATAGAAACAGTGGCAAGGAAAGCGTTTCTGAAGAAGAGAAATTTGTTAACATCGAGTATAGATTTAAGTGTCAGGAAGTCATTTCTGAAAGTATTTGTATGGAGTGTAGCCATGTATGGAAGTGAAACATGGACGATAAATAGTTTGGACAAGAAGAGAATAGAAGCTTTCGAAATGTGGTGCTACAGAAGAATCCTGAAGATTAGATGGGTAGATCACATAACTAATGAGGAAGTATTGAATAGGATTGGGGAGAAGAGAAGTTTGTGGCACGACTTGACCAGAAGAAGGGATCGGTTGGTAGGACATGTTCTGAGGCATCAAAGGATCACCAATTTAGTATTGGAGGGCAGCGTGGAGAATAAAAATCGTAGAGGGAGACCAAGAGATGACTACACTAAGCAGATTCAGAAGGATGTAGGTTGCAGTAGGTACTGGGAGATGAAGAAGCTTGCACAGGATAGAGTAGCATGGAGAGCTGCATCAAAGCAGTCTCAGGACTGAAGACCACAACAACAATGTAGGAATGCCGTTCCTATTTTGTTTTAAAGTTTTTTCCTGTCTAATCCATTTTTATTTATTTTCTGTTCATTTTTTTGCTTTTTCAATGCATTACCACCACACTGTCAAAGATGTTACTTACTGTATGTCTCTGCTTCAATCTAGACATGTAACTTCTCTTCAAATGTTGTTTACAAACATTGTAACTTCTTTGGTGACAATACTCAGTAAATGTCTGAAGATGGCCTTGTAAGCCGAAAACTGGTTAACACAATAAAAGTAATACTGTAAAACAAAAGCGAACTGGTGCTTTTCATTTATTATAATGTTGTTCTACCAAGAACCGACGGAAGATTCAGTAAACATGAACTGAGGTTCTTCGCAGAAAACCACTGTGGCTGGCAACACTGTTGGATGAGCAATTATTTATAACCAAACTTCGGCACAAAAGAGGTAATCATAAGCTCACAGGAAAGTTACGATGAAACTGATAAAGAAGAGGGCATAGGAGGAGAGAACATGAAGGAAGTTGGAGACATCTTCCTGGAGTACATTATGCAACAAACAGAAACATGACAGGACCTATGAAATGCTTGTGAAGCCATTGTGTGATAAAGCATGCTACCGTCGCGTATCTTCATGGTGACAACTAAAGCTTAGGGACATGTTTAGTAGTGAATGCCGAGTTATACTAATATGCATGTACATACTCAAGGACTAAGTTTTCTGTAGTAATGCATGTATGTTTTGATTTGATAAAATACAAACCCTATGTGTTTATACTAAATTTTAGACACTCTCAACAATCTGGCACTTCCGCTAATCCGGCACCTAGATGTGCGAGGAATGACCGGTTTAGCAAGAGTATAGTGTAATGTTGTACTGTAACACCAACCATTCAGAAAAAAGGACATTTGCCATACTGCCATATCCACATTCCGTAGTCTTCATATCCAGTAGAGAGACCAAGTATGAACAAGAGACAAGTATGAACAAGGACTGAAAGATGTTTGATAGGTAATTTAACACGTGCCGACTTGACTGTGGCAGGCAATTCAAATCCCTTCTTCTCAAAGTGTTGGCATCACTGTTGGAAATGAGATATATTCAAACGGTCCACCATCCTGCTGCAAACAACACGGTAGAAATACCACACCGACACCTGGAGAACCACATTAAGATGTAACTTCATAGACCGTCGGATTGAACAGTAACCACTACTTTTACTTAGCCTACAGCACTACAATTACCCAGAAAATATTCTGCTGACACAATAACCTCCTTCATTGGCGCACCTGACTTTGTGTAGCACCTATGAACACAGATCTTATAATTACAAGTGAGGATTTCAAAAAGGGTATAGTGTTTAACAAACATTCATTTTAAATGATTTGCAGTCACGAAGCAAGTATGTGTGTAGAACCATGATTACAGTAAATAGGCTAAACTTGCATCTAAAACCCCAGAAACTCCAAGCTGTAATCCAGATGTGCAAAACGAATACAAGGATGCGAGCAACACAATGCAACTCATGGCGATACCATACTACTGACCTACAACCTCTGAATCACAACACAGTTGTCAGACATTTGGGATGGCGAGTGTTTATAAACCTTAGGAGGGAGTGATGTAGTGAGTGAGTAATCTGACAGATGTGCAGTGCTGTTTGTGTAAGCTCTCTGTGTCATGGTGCATGTTTCCTGATGAGTGTTTTCTATTTGACTAACAACTGTTCAATAAGTCTGTTTTTCATCTCAATATGTCTTTGTTTTTCATGTTGTAAACTTAGTTTATGTCTGTATGCGTTGAGAGTTTTATAAATAATACATTATGTATTCCATCACAAATGAGTCAATTTTACCTATATGGTACTACATTAATATACTGGTATTGTATTAATTTGTTTGCAATATATTGGAAATTAATATATTGTTTACAAAGGCAAGGATTTTTAATTATTCTTTTTTGGTTACTGTTTGTTTCTTTACATCATCCATTGTTCCAGTTTCCTTAGTGGTTGCCTGCAGTTACAACAGTATTTGCCTGATGCATCTATGTTGTACTTAACTGCTGTGGAAGTTAAGTGATTCACGTCTGTTTACTGCTCTGTCGTAGTTGACTTCAGCAACAATTCGATTACAGTACTTCTAATGGGCTCTTGCCGCATTTGATCATTTCTTATAAACACAGAAGATGGTCTTTATTTAAAGCATAGTACACAAATTTGTTGCCGGTTCAATATCAGTGCTATCAACAGATTATCTCTGGTATCCCGGCCAGGCACGTCTGATGACTCGCTAGACAGTACGGACACTGACGACGGCCACTAGGCGGCAGTCTGGTAATTGCAGGCACCGCCGTCACCGATGCCTGCCCAACTGGCCTATCAGGGCTCACGGCCATCCTTTAAAGCTGATAGCACGCCCTGGACACTCCATCTGTTAGTTGTGATTTCTCTGCATTGCCACACAGATCTCTCTACACGTCATTGCCTCAGTCCCGAATTTGCTACGTCTCACTATTCGATCTCGGCTCGCCATTTGGACTTGTTATTCTGCTGTGCCATCTCCCTTGCCTGTCATTCTCGAGCGTTGTCCACCTATTGCTCTCTGGAAAAATGATGCCGATGCTATCGGCCAGTCAGCTAGCCACAGGTGGTTCTGAGGTCATTCCCGGACTTCTGGTCACTATAACTCGCAACGCGGTAAGAGAGTAGCAGTGCTCCGTGGATGCCGAGCCTGTGGAACGCATGGAACAGCAACAGCAGCTGCTCCTCCAGCAGCAACAGCAGTCCCTACAACAATTTCAACTTTTTGTCGGATCTCTTATGGGTTTGGGGTTCCCAAACCACCTAGGCTGGGGCCACTTACCAGGCAGAATTCCACCCACATGTGTTTCTGCCATTTAATGATGAAGAGAGGCTTTGCTACAAGTATCTGCCAAGGCTGAAACACCACTTCACCACATTTCTGGTTTTGGATGATGCTCTCCAACAATTGCTCTTCCTTTCCTGGGCTTCCTCGGCAATATTTTTCTTGCTAAAGAATTTGGCTCCACTCTCGAATCCAGTTGTGCTCATGTGCGAGGAGATGTGTTCATTGCTTTCCAGTTATTATTCACAACGATTCCACGTTGTCACATTGTGCTTCAAGTTCCATCAGTACAAGTAGCCTGGTCAGCTGTACCACTTCTGGGTGACAGATTTGCAAGCTGAGTTGACGTTGCAATTTCACTTGTACAAATATGCCTTACAAAACTTCATAAGCAGATTCACTGATCCGAGATGTTGTGGTCAAGTTCGTACTGCAGCCCTCAAACCGGACAAGCATTTCTTAGAAGATATTTTGAAAATCACCCCTCTTTCGAGGTTGTGATGGCTGCGAATTAAAACCTCGTGACTCAACCTCGGGTAGCAGCGGTCCAGCCACCACTTCGGGTGCAGAATTCTCGTTAATTTTTTTCTTGCCAGTGGCATTGTGATTCATCAATTTTGGATGTCTCTGTGGCCTCTAACAGCCTGTCATGCCTCGTTGATGTAAGCAGTGTGGTCTGCCGTGGTGTCCTGACCACTTGACACTCGTGTCCAGACTGTCCAGATTGCTGTGCACATTGCACCATTCTGTAAAAGATGGGTACCTCTGCACAGTCTGTTGTCATCCGGCGACACAGTCAGGTGCTCCTGCCCCCCCCCCCCCCCCCCCCCCCATGTGTCACAGCACAGTGCATGAACTTGAGGCAGTTGTTTCTTAAGTCTTTCATCTTAAATCAATCAACAGACGTATGCTTATTTTGATTCACCTGATTTGGACCTGCCCTCTACACTGGTCATCTATGGTGACGGTTCGATTCCTCTCTGAGGTCAAATCACTGTCAACACTGCATACAAACAGGTAATCTGGCTCATATCATGCCACTTTTCGGCACCTACCGGTCCACTTCCGTTCACGACTGTAGCTCAGCGGAGCTCTTCCGTGGGCAGCAGCTCTGTACTCTCCTACACCTCCTGGCCACACAGCCAACAGAACTTCGGACCCTGACTGCTGGGTGCTTGCTGCCAGATGCAGCTGTGTGAGCACACTCGTACGGGCCAAAACACTCGGGGGTGCCGGCCACGGTGGTCGCCACTCACACAACACACATCGATTTTAAGCTTGTTACTGTTTTCAAGCCTCAGTCTACCTCTACAATTATTAACCCTGTCCACATCTCCTTACAGTCGCAAATTGACTATTCCTTGATGTATTCTATCAACAGATTACTTCTACACATCAGGTTGTGTCATTAATTTCCTTCATCTACAGTCTGTTTTAGTAGCTTCCCATTACTTATTTGTCTATCATCCATCAAATCTTCAGTTTTCTCTAAAATAGTTGAATGAATAGTATATAATCAATTAGAAAAGTACAATAAGGAAGGTAATATTATTCTCAATAACAATATGGGTTTAGGAAGGGACGAAACACTTTACAAGCTGTAAATGAACTAATCTCTAAAGTAAGTAAATGCCTTGACAACAAACAAAGTGTATCTGGTATTTTTTGTGACCTCTCAAAGGTGTTTGATGCAGTAAACTATAAGCTACTGCTCCAAAAACTGGGTACCTATGGCTTCCATGGAAAATCTATAAGATGGTTTTCATCTTATCTCAAAAACAGATACCAAAGGGTGGTGATACATCAAAAGGGAGAGAAAACTTGCTCTAGCTGGAAAGAAATTCAAGCAGGCATGCCCCAGGGCTCGATATTAGGACCACTTCTGTACTTCTATTACATAAATGACGTGCCTAGCAAAGTAAATACAGATACAATACTTTACGCAGATGACTCAACTGCTGTAGTCTGCTGCAAAAACGCTGATGAATTAGTAAGGACCACGAAACAAAGTCTAGAACAACTTGAACAATAGATAAAAGATAATGCCATGATATTAAATCTTGAAAAAACCCAAATCATACACTTCAGGACCAAACAAACTACTGAATGTAAATCACAAATAGAATATTCAGGTAAAGAACTGACCACAGTTGATTTGTAAAATTTCTTGGGATAACTTTAAATAAAAACTTGCAATGGACCGACCATGTGGACAGTTTACTAAAGAGATTAAATAGTTTAGTTTATGCAATGAGGGTACTACACATAGTAATGGATTTAACGGTGAAGAAAACTGTATACCACGTGTATTTCATAACACTTATAAGATATGGAATAATATTTTGGGGTGCTGATAAGACGAACCTCCTTCGAATCTAATATATATATATATATATTTAAAAACAAAGATGATGTGACTTACCATACGAAAGCGCTGGCAGGTCGATAGAAACACAAACAAACACATACATACACACAAAATTCTAGCTTACGCAACCAATGGTTGCTTCGTCAGGAAAGAGGGAAGGAGAGGGAAAGGCGAAAGGATGTGGCGTTTTAAGGGAGAGGGTAAGGAGTCATTCCAATCCCGGGAGCGGAAAGACTTACCTTAGGGGGAAAAAAGGACTCGCACACACACACATATCCATCCACACACACACACACACACACACACACACAGATATATATATATATATATATATATATATATATATATATATATATATATATATATATATATATATATATATATATATATATATATATATATATATATATATATAAAAAAAACAAAGATGAGGTGACTTACCGAACGAAAGCGCTGGCAGGTCGATAGACACACAAACATACACACAAAATTCAAGCTTTCGCAACAAATTGTTGCCTCATCAGGAAAGAGGGAAGGAGAGGGGAAGACGAAAGGAAGTGGGTTTTAAGGGAGAGGGTAAGGAGTCATTCCAATCCCGGGAGCGGAAAGACTTACCTTAGGGGGAAAAAAGGACAGGTATACACTCGCACTCACGCACATATCCATCCACACATACAGACACAAGCAGACATATTTAAAAGACAAAGAGTTTGGGCAGAGATGTCAGTCGAGGCAGAAGTGTAGAGGCAAAGAAGTTGTTGAAAGACAGGTGAGGTATGAGTGGCGGCAACTTGAAATTAGCGGAGATTGAGGCCTGGCGGATGACGAGAAGAGAGGATATACTGAAGGGCAAGTTCCCATCTCCGGAGTTCGGATAGGTTGGTGCTGGTGGGAAGTATCCAGATAACCCGGACGGTGTAACACTGTGCCAAGATGTGCTGGCTGTGCACCAAGGCATGTTTAGCCACAGGGTGATCCTCATTACCAACAAACACTGTCTGCCTGTGTCCATTCATGCGAATGGACAGTTTGTTGCTGGTCATTCCCACATAGAATGCATCACAGTGTAGGCAGGTCAGTTGGTAAATCACGTGGGTGCTTTCACACGTGGCTCTGCCTTTGATCGTGTACACCTTCCGGGTTACAGGACTGGAGTAGGTGGTGGTGGGAGGGTGCATGGGACAGGTTTTGCATAGGGGGCGGTTACAAGGATAGGAGCCAGAGGGTAGGGAAGGTGGTTTGGGGATTTCATAGGGATGAACTAACAGGTTACGAAGGTTAGGTGGGCGGCGGAAAGACACTCTTGGCAGAGTGGGGAGGATTTCATGAAGGATGGATCTCATTTCAGGGCAGGATTTGAGGAAGTCGTATCCCTGCTGGAGAGCCACATTCAGAGTCTGGTCCAGTCCCGGAAAGTATCCTGTCACAAGTGGGGCACTTTTGTGGTTCTTCTGTGGGGGATTCTGGGTTTGAGGGGATGAGGAAATGGCTCTGGTTTTTGCTTCTGTACCAGGTGGAGAGGGTAGTTGCGGGATGCGAAAGCTGTTGTTAGGTTGTTGGTGTAATGATTCAGGGATTCCGGACTGGAGCAGATTCGTTTGCCACGAAGACCTAGGCTGTAGGGAAGGGACCGTTTGATGTGGAATGGGTGGCAGCTGTCATAATGGAGGTACTGTTGCTTGTTGGTGGGTTTGATGTGGACGGACGTGTGAAGTTGGCCATTGGACAGGTGGAGGTCAATGTCAAGGAAAGTGGCATGGGATTTGGAGTAGGACCAGGTGAATCTGATGGAACCAAAGGAGTTGAGGTTGGAGAGGAAATTCTGGAGTTCTTCTTCACTGTGAGTCCAGATCATGAAGATGTCATCAATAAATCTGTACCAAACTTTGGGTTGGCAGACTTGGGTAACCAAGAAGGCTTCCTCTAAGCGACCCATGAATAGGTTGGCGTACGAGGGGGCCATCCTGGTACCCATGGCTGTTCCCTTTAATTGTTGGTATGTCTGGCCTTCAAAAGTGAAGAAGTTGTGGGTCAGGATGAAGCTGGCTAAGGTAATGAGGAAAGAGGTTTTAGGCAGGGTGGCAGGTGATCGGCGTGAAAGGAAATGCTCCATCGCAGTGAGGCCCTGGACGTGCGGAATATTTGTGTATAAGGACGTGGCATCAATGGTTACAAGGATGGTTTCCGGGGGTAACAGATTGGGTAAGGATTCCAGGCGTTCAAGGAAGTGGTTGGTGTCTTTGATGAAGGATGGGAGACTGCATGTAATGGGTTGAAGGTGTTGATCTACGTAGGCAGAGATACGTTCTGTGGGGGCTTGGTAACCAGCTACAATGGGGCGGCCGGGATGATTGGGTTTGTGGATTTTAGGAAGAAGGTAGAAGGTAGGGGTGCGGGGTGTCGGTGGGGTCAGGAGGTTGATGGAGTCAGGTGAAAGGTTTTGCAGGGGGCCTAAGGTTCTGAGGATTCCTTGAAGCTCCGCCTGGACATCGGGAATGGGGTTACCTTGGCAAACTTTGTATGTGGTGTTGTCTGAAAGCTGACGCAGTCCCTCAGCCACATATTCCCGACGATCAAGTGCCACAGTCGTGGAACCCCCTTGTCCGCCGGAAGAATGACGATGGATCGGTCAGCCTTCAGATCACGGATAGCCTGGGCTTCAGCAGTGGTGATGTTGGGTGTAGGATTAAGGTTTTTTTAAGAAGGATTGAGATGCAAGGCTGGAAGTCAGAAATTCCTGGAAGGTTTGGAGAGGGTGATTTTGAGGAAGAGGAGGTGGGTCCCGCTGTGACGGAGGACGGAACTGTTCCAGGCAGGGTTCAATTTGGATGGTGTCTTGGGGAGTCGGATCATTAGGAGTAGGATTAGGATCATTTTTCTTCGTGGCAAAGTGATACTTATAGCAGAGAGTACGAGTGTAGGACAGTAAATCTTTGACGAGGGCTGTCTGGTGTGTGTATATATATATATATATATATATATATATATATATATATATATATATATGTGTGTGTGTGTGTGTGTGTCTCTATATATATATATATATATATATATCAAGCTTTCACAACAAACTGTTGCCTCATCAGGAAAGAGGGAAGGAGAGGGAAAGACGAAAGGATGTGGGTTTTAAGGGAGAGGGTAAGGAGTCATTCCAATCCCGGGAGCAGAAAGACTTACCTTAGGGGTAAAGAAGGGGTATACACTCGCACACACACATATCCATCCGCACATACCTGTGCACATGCATGTGCGGATGGATATGTGTGTGTGGCGAGTGTATAGCCCTTCTTTCCCCCTAAGGTAAGTCTTTCCGCTCCCGGGATTGGAATGACTCCTTACCCTCTCCCTTAAAACCCACATCCTTTCGTCTTTCCCTCTCCTTCCCTCTTTCCTGATGAGGCAACAGTTTGTTGCGAAAGCTTGAATTTCATGTGTATGTTTGTGTTTGTGTGTCTATCGACCTGCTAGCACTTTCGTTCGGTAAGTCACATCATCTGTGTTATATATATATATATATATAAAATCAGAGCAATGACAGGAACCAATAGTAGGCATTCATGCAAACCACTATTCGAAAGCTTGGACTTCATGACAATCCCTTCCATCTTCATATATGAAATACTTCTCTTTGAACAAAAAAACTCGCACCTGTTTGAAGGAAATACATTCACACATGCCTATGAAACTAGACATAAATTTAAATACATGCTACCTTGTCACTGACTCACAGTATATGAAAATACTCCATATTACATGGCTCTGAAGATCAGAAATAAGATAAGGTCAATATTTGGGGAATCCACATTGGAGACCATTGGCACATACCTAAAAAACAAGTGTTACTATAGTGTAGAAGAATTTCTAAATGAATAAAAAGCAGTGTTATAGTTTAGAAGAATTTATAAATAGGATTTGGGAGTAAAGATACAAGTACAAATAGTATACTTTTGAAGCCATATAGATACAAAGTATACACGTTCACTGTATATTCATGTTTATATATAGAATTATAGTTTGAATGGCGGTTTGTATCCCGTTCAGTACATCCATACTTCATATAGGTGTGTGAAGGCTATGGTAATGATTCGATGAGGTACAAAAAGATTTAAAATATAATGTTGTATTTTTATTATAATAAGCAATGTATGGATTATGTATTTCCTGTAGTATATAAAATACTGTAACAACTTAGGTTAAAGACTGACGAGTCACCAATGTTCTCAATCGAATGATTGTATAAAAACATGTTATGTGACAATAAAGTATCTTATCTTATCTTCTCTTATCTTATGACTATGCCTCTGTGATCATTTCATTTCATATTCCTACAGATTATTACACACAATTAATTGTATAAGTTGCCCGATGCCATCTGCAACTCACTGACATTGTAGTCACTGGGTACTGCCTGTTTTCGTACGAGAAAGTGCAAAATTTTACATTTCTGAACATTTAAAACAAGTTTCCAATCTTTGTACCACTTTGTAACCTTATTAAGATCCAACTGAATATTAGTGCAACCTTTTTCAGACAGTACTTCATTATAGATACCTGCATCATCTCTGTTAAGTATGAGGTTACTATTAATACTGTCTGTAATGCAATTAATATAAATCATGAATAGCAAGGGTCCCAACACACTTCCCTGGGTTACACCCTAAGTTACTTTTTTTTCCATGCACAAAATACCTAATCTTGAGTGTTGTGATCAAGTGCTGTCAAAACTAAAATCTAACAGACATTTTTGCTTAAGCCGGTCTAACCATCCCTGTTAAGATATTCATCTACAGAGTTGAAGAAGTTGCATATCAAAAAGTCTTTCAAAATCCATTCAAACCGTGCTTTATCTGAATCCAAGTTTTTAATGGCTGCTGGCAATTTACTGACAATGTGTGTTCCAGAATATTGAACCCCTTTTTGGACCAAGGTAAGTGATTTTAAGTCTTTATGTAGATTGTTCTTATTCCTAGTATTGATACTATGTATTGAGCTTTTGGCTGGAAACAGAGATATATTACATGAAACAAATTTGATTAAGGAATAAATATATTGAGAAGCAGTGCTTAGAATAGAAAGTTACTTGAAGAGGCTTCTACACAATGTTCTTGACTTTCACCACAGATGAGTCTTACTACACGCTTCTGCACGCTAAAAAGTTTTGGTCTGTTTGACGCGTTACCCCAGAATATGATTCTGTATGACATATTACAATGAAAGTATGCAAGTTATTTTTATATTTATATCTCCCACATCTGACATCATTTTCACTGCAAATACAGATTTGTTTAGGCACTTCAGCAATTCTGTGGTATGCTCTTCCCAACTTAATTTATTATTGAGTTGTAATCCCAGAAACTTAACACTGTCAACCTCTTTGATCTGCATATCTTCATATGTTATATACATGCTGTAAGGAAATCTCTTACGAGATCTGAACTGCATATAGTGGGTCTTTTCAAAGTCTAATGACAGTGAAAATTTGATTAACAGTCATTTCAAAATCTGTCAATGACTCTTATCCAAAATAACTTTATGTGTCCTCTCTACCAAAAAATCCCCAATCCAGTCACAAATTTCGCTCGATATTTGATAGGATCGTATTGTCGATAATAAATGTAGGTGTCAAAGACTTTTCAGAAATCAAGAAATTCTGCATCTACCTGACTGCCTTGATTCAAAGCTTTCATTATGTATGTGAGAAAAGTGTGATGTAGATTTCATTTGACCAGTGCCTGTCTGAGATACTTTATTATGTTTGAACTGAAAATACATTCTAAGATTCTACAGCAAATGGATTTCAAGGATGTTGCATGGTAGTTTTGTGGATCACTTCTGCTACCCTTCTTGTAGATAGGTGTTCTGTGTGCTTTCTTCCAACAACTGGGCACGGTGTTTTGCTCAAGTGATCTACAAGAGATTACGGTTAAGGGACCTTGTCTTAACTTAGGTCTTTCAGCGCTGTAAAATTTTTCTTCTTGCAGTAAGTATGATATTTTCCAACTCGACATCATCTACTTCTTCCATTTCTATAATATTGGCTTCAAATTCAGTCCCTTGCATAGCCCTTCTATACAGTCCAACCTTTAAGCTTTACCTTCCTTGCTTATATTGGCTTGCCATTTGACCTCTTGATATTCATACAACTCCTCCTTTTTTCTCCAAGGGTCTTTCGAATTTTCCTATAGACTGCATCTGTCTTTCCCATAGTCATGCATGCTTACACAGCTGTAACTGCTTAGCCATTTTATACTTGGTGACAATTTCATTTTTGCCTAGTTCACCTGCTTCATCTTGATATTTTCTCCTTTCATTAATTAAATTCAATACTGTGTATGTTATCCAAATATGTCTAATGGTCTTTGTCTGTTTGATCTCTGCTGCCTTTGCTATTTCATCTCTCAAAGCTATCTATTCATGTTCTTTTGCATTTCTTTCTCCTTTTTTTGCCAATTATTGACTAATGTGTCCTGTAAATCTTCCAACAACTTCTTGTTCCTTAAATTTATCTTGGTCCAACCTCCTAAATTTCTTATCTTTCTGGAGTTTCTTCAGCATTAATCTCCAGATCATGACCAATAAATCATGGTCCGAGTCCATATTTTCATTTCTTTCTCCCCGCTCATGTTTTCCTATTATTTTTCTTCTTTTCCTTTTCCTATCATCAAATTTCAGTTTCCCACCACAGTCAAATTTTTGTCTCTCTCATACACCTGAATAATCTGAACATACACTCTTTCAATCTCTTCTTTATCTGCAGAGCTGGCAGATAAGCTTCGTACCTATCTTGGCTGCGATAATGCATTCACTATGGTGTTCATAGTAGCTGAGCTGCATTTCTTTTTTCTTATTCATTATTAGACCTGCACCTGCATTTGCCCCATGTGATTTTATATTCACAACCATATACTCACCTAATTAGAAGCCGGAGTCTTCCTATCACCACACTTGCACGAATTCTCACCATATCTAACTCAACCTATCCATTTCCTTTTTTAAAATTTTCTAACCTACCTACCCAATTTAAGAGTATAACATTCCACTCTCTCCATAATGAGATTTTCACTCTGCAGCGGAGTGTGCGCTTATATGAAACTTCCTGGCAGATTAAAACTGTGTGCCCGACCAAGACTCGAACTCGGGACCTTTGCCTTTCACGGGCAAGTGCTCTACCAACTGAGCTACCGAAGCATGACTCACGCCCGGTACTCACAGCTTTAGTTCTGCCAGTACCTCGTCTCCTACCTTCCAAACTTTACAGAAGCTCTCCTGCGAATCTTGCAGAACTAGCACTCCTGAAAGAAAGGATATTGCAGAGACATGGCTTAGCCACAGCCTGGGGGATGTTTCCAGAATGAGATTTTCACTCTGCAGCGGAGTGTGCGCTGATATGAAACCTCCTGGCAGATTAAAACTGTGTGCTCGGTCAGGGGGGGGGGGAGGGGGGGGGAGGGAGGGGGGGGGAGAGAGAGAGAACTGGCCAACCAGGAAGAATCTGGGTTTAGGAAGCTAGAAAAGCCTGAGGGAACCAAATCTGGAGAAAAATGTGGCGAACCAAAATGCAATGCAAGTCCTTAATTTTGAAACTGCAAAACACTTCATTAACAGTTACAGTATATTATAATGATGAAAAGTGAGTTTTTTGCAAATCATGTCTCTTCTCACAATTCTGACATTTATTATGGTGAAGTGAAAAAAGTAACATTTTCATTTGTTTAGTGATAACTGATGAGCAAACTCCATACAGTATCAATAAACACTGAACTGTTTATTTCTGGTGAAAAGCATCCAGATTCTTTCCACTGTCTGGGTTTTGGTGTGAATAATGAAGTAAAATATTTTCTGCACACTAACAAAGTGAGGCACAAAATTAGTTTCAACCTTTTAAAATTTTTACCTGGTCTCCTGTGAGCAATTCCAGCACCCATATTATGTAAAGCTTTTTCACATGCAGTTTCTGTAGTAAAACGTGAGCTCACATGTCACCTTGAAATGAGATTTGTTTTAGCAATTTCTCACACTTACATCTACCAGCTTACAATAAAATTTCATGCATTACTGTCAATGTACTGTCAATATTTCTAATGAGGTCACATTTCTCAAAAGTCCTTCAGACAGCTCATTTTAAAGGATGGTAAGCCCACATTAAGTTTAGGAGCTCTTCTTTAATGATGGAGACACACTTTCATGAACTTCAAATGAATTGAATTAGGCTTTACAGTCTCCTTAAGAATAAACTCTGACTAAAAACTACTACAAAATATTCAATTTATAGAACGAGCTGTTAGTAAGAATAAGTTACTATGAAGAAATGTCAGTGGGTAGGCAATACTTTTTTAATGAAAATCTGTTTCTAACGTATCGTAAATGATCTACCCCATTTGTCGATGATTAAAATCATACAGTAATAAAGAAATCGAGCACGTGTAATGAGTACTGCAGGAACATACCATCTGTGACTGGCCGACAGTAGAGCATAGCGTGTCCAACGTAGCCCTCTGGACAGCTGCAGACTGCGGTCTCACTTTTAACTTGACACTCAGCATTAACACCACATGCCGATTTGCAAGGGTCGAGGCAGCGACCATACCAACAGAGGGGCTTGTCTTTGGTGCAGTCTTCTGAAGTAACACACTCGGGGCGACAGGACACTTGTGGATTTCCGACGTAGTACTGAAATGCACAGAGTTCGACAAGTTTTCGTTGTGCGTTACATTACCCTATTATAAAGACACTTTTCTGTTGAAGTCAGAGGATATATTTCTGCCCCGAGCAAACAAAAAACTGAATAGTTGAATGACCTGTAAACAGAATACAGGGTATCCCACTCAACTCTTCTCCTAATATTAAAAATATTGGTCATCTGTTATCAGTGATATGTTTTCACCTGGAGAAATACCCACTAAGGGCTAGTGGAAACTGTGTCCAATAACTCATGAAACAATATTTTTTTTAATTTTATGTGAAAAGCAACTGAACTGGGTTTGAAACATCTAGGCATCTGCCCTGTGCATCTGCATATTTTTAAATATTTCAATTCATTCTTTTTGCAGGTAACTGTAACTGTTGTTTTTGGATTAATTATATTATTGTCACATACTAGTATTTTACTAGGTTGCAGCTTCATTTGCATTGACAAACTGCCTATTGGCTTCTGTCTCGGGTTCTTCGGCCGACGTTCATCTAATGATTTTTCTGACGTCGGCCGAAGAACCCGAGACAGAAGCCAATAGGCAGTTTGTCAACAAGTGGCCACGAAAGCCTTAACAATTTTGTATTCATTTGCATTAATCAGCCTTACCATAATTCTTGTTGCAAGAGTGGCTGTTCTTTTCTCACTGCAAAATTTTAGTAATTCACATTATTACACAGTACAAAAAATTACAAGCATTACTAGACTTTTGTCTTACTTCTGGGCAGGTGCACACAGCTACATGATTTCTGGCGGAGCAGAGGGCATCTACACCACAAACACCCGTAGTGCAGACACTTGTGCACCGGTTGTTGGAGCAGTGTTGGTGATCGGAACAATCCCCGTCGCTTTCGCACTCTGGTCTGCACCCTCTGAGTGGTGACCCGACATAGCCTGTAGAGCAGATCGCATTAACCATACTTGTGGGCCTCACTTTGAAAGCTACAGAATGGCAGTCAACAACAAAGCAAGACAGACATCAATTAACACAATGTTATGATAGGGAAAAAAAAATTACATCTTACCTTAGGTATAAACAGAACAAATTACACATGGATAAACTGTTATTATATCTCTTACACTTCTTTTTAAGAAACTGAGAGCCTTGTAAAACATGTATGTCTGATATAAGATGGTTGCTAAATTACTGTTGTAATGGCCTAAATCCAAGCTGATGCACAGTGCAGGGTACAGAAATGAAAAAGATTGTAAGGAAGAGCAGTATTCTGAAGTAAGGGAGTTAAAACTCTAGGGAAGTGTACAGAAAGTAAGTGAAATCCTGCTAGTTCTTGCTAACTATGTGGTGAGTTACTCAATGAATCTTCAGAATTTCTGATCGAGTTCTGAAATGCTCGATACTGTCTAAATTTTAGCCAAACTTGATTTGAATTTATTATGTAAATTATTTATTTCTTATCTATGAAAGCTATAAAGTTTCCTGACTGTCAAATGCCTTTTTTTCCATAAATACTGTATTATTTTGATATATTATCAGGCATCAAACTTACACTGTGAAAATTAGTAGTCACAGTTTTAAAAGTATATGGTCTGAAAATAAGTCTATGTTAGATCAGTAATTTACATTTCTCGGTGTTAACTGTACACAAAATATCCATCTCCATTTATAATTTCATTAATTTTGCTACTGATAATGAAATCAATATTATACAATAACAGGAAACTTCTATTTTTCACACTGTCAAAATTTGCAATCTTTGTCATTAAAAATGAGGCCTACAAATCTTCATGTTAATAATTATTTTCAGAATATTATGCAGCAGGAGAAGGTAACCAGATACTGAGGCCTTGTTGAAAAGATAAGTACCAATTTGTTACCGCAATATATTGAACCTTTCCCTTCACCTAGGAAAACATAGTTACTAAATGGGATAACATCACACAGCAATGTTGTTATGAAAAATAAATCAGGAACAATTTAAGGGGGGTTCATTGCAGGTGGTGATGTCAGCTGAGACAAGCAATGTTTGTTTACATAAGGGAGGATTCGTTACAGTTAACACAGTGCAGGAAGTCGCACAAAAGATAGGTCTGTTTAAACAGGGAAAAATGAAACAAAGGCAGCCAAGGAGAAGAAAATTATTTAATGGATAGAAAGAATGATAAACAGATAAATAAGGTATCAAAACATGAAATGAACTAAAATAAGGAAAAGGAAGCCAACTGTTAGTTTGCAGTATGTCAAAAAGACAGCAGAAAATCACTAACGTAATACAGTGGGCTTGGATGACAGTAATCCACGGCATGTAGCACAAGACAGCAGATTCAGTAAGGCTCCGCTACAAAATTTAGAAAAGACTTGTCTCTGGTGAAGAGCCCTGGCATTCTGGATGGCAAGATGGCTGGCCGACTGCCAAATGTTGCAGGCATACGGTCTAGTGCTGCACCACGAGTGGGTGAATATCTTTCATGTCGAAAACTGAAAGGCAGTTTTCAAACACATCCAT
The DNA here is from genome assembly GCF_023864345.2 of Schistocerca serialis cubense. Lineage (NCBI taxonomy): Eukaryota > Metazoa > Arthropoda > Insecta > Orthoptera > Acrididae > Schistocerca > Schistocerca serialis. The sequence continues at coordinate 44,191,323 of NC_064646.1, read as the reverse complement.
GTAAATTTCAAAGAAGTGTCTAGAGAATAGTTTTCTCTCTGTTTTTCCTTCAATAATAGTCATTCTACAACAACACTAGAGCACACAGTGTAGAAATACTGACATCTTGGAGCAAGTTACACACTGATCAACACTTACCATGAAAATAGGTATGAAAGATTCTGTAACAATGGAGGCATTATCTCTTCCATCCATGTAAAAGTAAGTATGAAATATAAACTGAACAATCATTGTGTGGGTGGTGTTGATGACGGTGATGTTAGAGCTGCTTCTGCTGCTCTTTGTGTGTGTGTGTGTGTGTGTGTGTGTGTGTGTGTGTGTGTGTTGTCTATTTTTGATATAGGTCTTGTTGGCCGAAAGCTTATTCTGTGTCAGTTTCTTTGTTGTGCCTATCTGCGTCTCAGCGTCTCTGCTATATAGTGAGTAGCAACTTCCCTTTTCGTAATATTGTTACATTCCATACTGTATTTTTCACTGTTTGATCTAATATGATTTGCGAAGAAATTGATTTTCTGGTATGAAGTGAAATAGCAAATGATGAAAAATATAAGGTTAGCCAAAGAAATGATGAAAAAGAAAGCAGTAGAAAGAAGAAACAGACATGACAAAATGTAAACCCTGTTAATTATAAATCTGTTGATTTAGTATTGTAACAACAAAAGAAAAATCCAGCAAAGTGAGTGACAAAATTAAGAAGTTTTTAGATGTGTACCAGGGTCCTTCTAACACCATCAGAGTAGTTCACAATAATGCCTATGAACTGGCTTATGTGAAATCAGGTAAGTCGTTTGGATTGAAAACATAATTGACTTGAAATGTTATGCGATTACTGTGAGACCTATGACACTAAAGAAACTAACCAACACAGAACTCAACAAGATTGGAGATATTAATTTTACTAATAGAATAAATAATTACTAAACAGTTATAATGCCACTTGGGCAGAGAATCCATTACTCTTTACTGAGTACACCAACTGTCAATTGGTGCCTCCTCAGCTGGGTAACATCATTCTTCCTCTTCTGATCCACTCATCTAATCTGTTCTTTCGCAATATTTACAGTCACACATTTCTTCACACACACACACACACACACACACACACCCACACACACACACACACACACACACACTTTCTGAGTGGATGCCTTTATAATATCTGGCAAGAACCATATCCTCCAGATTTAGGCACTGGATCCAGTCAGAAAAGAACACTTGCAAACTTTGTAATAGGATTCTGATTAACTTTTTTATGTCATTACTTTGTTCTTGATAAAAGTATTAGAATTAAAGATCAATCAGTAATTTTAATTGCACTGTTGCAATTTGTTTCACATATAATGATTCTACACCCTCTTTAATCAGTGGCATTCTTCCTTGTTCTGGACCTACACTCTATTCAGAGATCCTTTTGCAGTTCCTTTTGTGTCATCTTTATCTTGGAAAACCATTATTACCACTTTTTTTTCACTTATGGCCTTATCACTTAAAGTCCTCATCAGAAGAGGCAAATTGCTTACGTAATGTTTATAATGTATTTTGTTAATTTTCTGAATATGTCATAGTATTTTTAAAGTTCTCCATGGTAGAGGCTAGTTCACAAAAATCATTACAGTTATCATTACGTATGTTTACTATTTAAAGTCCTAATCAGTGGAGGCAACATCCATAACATACAACCCAAGCAAATCAATACACCCCACTACTTACTACACTATTACTTGTATATCCTTAGGCTCCTTTATCATAGCTTATGATGAACGTTGGTGTTTGCATTTACAAAAATTTTATTCAAATGTCGAACAAAATTAATTGGTTTACTTTGATTAACAAAGAGTCAGTATACATAAATGATCGGAATTGTCACTTCTGCAAACAAATCGAATATAGCTTACTTTATATGGTAATATCTTCTCTGTTTTAATGAAAAGAACTGTCTTACTTTCATTTTAGTATTGTCTTGATTAATATTGATTCAGTTTGCTTATGTATGACCTATAATTATTTTGCATTACAAGAGAATTTAAATAAATATTGTTATTACAAGTAAGGGAGTGCAGGAAAAAGCTTCAGTGATGAGGTTTCTTATGGTTCTGTTGGGACAAAACCACAACCGTCCATTTCTGCCATAAGGGAGTGTAGGAAAAAGCTTCAGTGATGAGGTTTCTTATGGTACCGTTGGGACAAAACCATAACTGTCCATTTCTGCCAATCTGTGTGATAAATTACATCAGTGGGCGGTTGCTGTTGCATGTTCCTCAGCCATCAAACAACACCCTCCCCTTTTAATTACTTATCCTATTGCCGTGTCACTGAGTGTGTCCTCTCTTTCTTCTCGTGTCGATGAGGGGAGTGGGGGGCGGGGGGCCTTAGGCTACCCTTCTCCAGCATTTACTGTATCATTATCTTTCCATTCATTAAAGAAAAGAGGCTTTGTGCTTCTCTTGTAGCAGTATCCTACCAAAACTGCTCGATCTGGTACATCTGAATGTTAGACTAATATATTTTGATAAAAGAATTTTGTCTTGTAATTGTATAATGCTGGGTATGTATATTCTATATGAAACTATCAAGTGATGTTATGAAAATGTTAGTATTTCGTGTACATACACTCAGAAGAGGGTGAATGGATTTTTTTTCTTCTATGGAAAGGATAATAATAACTGAAAATTATTTTATCTACACACAAAATTTGAAACAGGCAAATAACGGGCCTGAGTTGTAAATGTTTGCAAAATTTGTGACACAAAACAACTTACTGACAGAGGATGATTTGAGACTAACATTTGAATTAAAGGAACATTTGAGCCCTGAGGGTAAAACAGGGATATACTTGCATTGGTGGATGGAAGTTAAATTTTGTGAATGAAATGATTTTCATTATAAGGGACTGATTAGCGTTTATTTTGTATTTATTTCATATGATCACAAATTAATCATTCTGATGCCAAAGACATAGAGTGCGACTTGTAATAAGTGCAGAGAAAGCGAAGTGGTGGAAAACCCACAGCAAAAAACTTGCTCTCATGGTGACATATTTTTTTTTTCTTTTATTGAAAAAGTGAATCCCTTTTTGTAAATAATGTCAAGTAATTAATGACTATTGGTTGATGTAAAGTTAAGATCTACAGTAATTTGAATTTTGTAATTCTTTCAAATTTCTTTTTTAACTAAATTTTGAAAATATGCAACAAAATAAAAAAGATTGAATTTTCAAATAACAGAAAATCCAAGATGGAATGTAACAATATTGAATATTATAGCCTCCCCTATTTTTTGTATAAAATTGAAAGTAGATGACCAGTGACCTACTCAAAATTACTGAAAATTGTGACACAATATTCAAAATATTGACTTCACTTGGTATATACGAGGGCAGTTCAATAAGTAATGCAACACATTTTTTTTCTCGGCAAATTTTGGTTGAAAAAACCGGAAATTTCTTGTGGAATATTTTCAAACATTCCCGCTTCGTCTCGTATAGTTTCATTGACTTCCGACAGGTGGCAGCGCTGTACGGAGCTGTTAAAATGGCGTCTGTAACGGATGTGCGTTGCAAACAACGGGCAGTGATCGAGTTTCTTTTGGCGGAAAACCAGGGCATCTCAGATATTCATAGGCGCTTGCAGAATGTCTACGGTGATCTGGCAGTGGACAAAAGCACGGTGAGTCGTTGGGCAAAGAGTGTGTCATCATCGCCGCAAGGTCAAGCAAGACTGTCTGATCTCCCGTGTGCGGGCGGGCCGTGCACAGCTGTGACTCCTGCAATGGCGGAGCGTGCGAACACACTCGTTCGAGATGATCGACGGATCACCATCAAACAACTCAGTGCTCAACTTGACATCTCTGTTGGTAGTGCTGTCACAATTGTTCACCAGTTGGGATATTCAAAGGTTTGTTCCCGCTGGGTCCCTTGTTGTCTAACCGAACACCATAAAGAGCAAAGGAGAACCATCTGTGCGGAATTGCTTGCTCATCATGTGGCTGAGGGTGACAATTTCTTATCAAAGATTGTTACAGGCGATGAAACCTGGGTTCATCACTTCGAACCTGAAACAAAACGGCAATCAATGGAGTGGCGCCACACCCACTCCCCTAACAAGGAAAAGTTTAAAGCCATACCCTCAGCCGGTAAAGTCATGGTTACAGTCTTCTGGGACGCTGAAGGGGCTATTCTGTTCGATGTCCTTCCCCATAGTCAAACGATCAACTCTGAAGTGTATTGTGCTACTCTTCAGAAATTGAAGAAACGACTTCAGCGTATTCGTAGGCACAAAAATCTGAACGAACTTCTCCTTCTTCATGACAACGCAAGACCTCACACAAGTCTTCGCACCCGAGAGGAGCTCACAAAACTTCAGTGGACTGTTCTTCCTCATGCACCCTACAGCCCCGATCTCGCACCGTCGGATTTCCATATGTTTGGCCCAATGAAGGACGCAATCCGTGGGAGGCACTATGCGGATGATGAAGAAGTTATTGATGCAGTACGACGTTGGCTCCGACATCGACCAGTGGAATGGTACCGTGCAGGCATACAGGCCCTCATTTCAAGGTGGCGTAAGGCCGTAGCATTGAATGGAGATTACGTTGAAAAATAGTGTTGCGTAGCTAAAAGATTGGGGAATAACCTGGTGTATTTCAATGCTGAATAAAACAACCCCTGTTTCAGAAAAAAAATGTGTTGCATTACTTATTGAACTGCCCTCGTATATGTAAATTTTAGTATCATGGAATTACCCAGTCTCATATTCCATAGTATTCACCTGCATAATTCCAGTGGGGGTGGGCGGGAGGGGGTGATGTAACAAAGCAAGTTTAGCCCCCATCCTCATCCTGTGTCTTTTACGTTCCTAATTACAATGGCTAGGATCACACTAGTCGTTTACTGAGCACACATTACATGAATTTATGAACTAATGTAAATTAATTTCCCCTGTGAAATCTATTTATTCATATTAGGCAATTCACTGTTCTGAACTTTTGTATTCATTACATCAGCAGAAACATATAACATTAAATTTCTCGGTGTCCAACAGGACAAAAATCTCTGTTAAACCGCATTACTTCTGCATGTGAGAAAATCAGCAGTAGCTTGCATCTGATAAGTCAGCTGGCAAAAATAGTTCCAAGTCAAACACTAAAAATGGTTTACTATGGAACAGTTTATCCATTTCTTAATTATGGTATTGAACTATGGGGTTGTGCGGCAGACCTGCACCTGAATGGAATATTAATATTACAGAAAGAGCCATTAGGTTAATGCAAGGACTAAAGTCCAGAGAGTCCTGTATTGAAACTTTTGTCCAACATAAATATTTAACAGTATATTCCCTGTATTTATATAAACTTATTATATTTTTACTGAATAGTAAAACAAAGTAAATAAGTGCAGTGATACACATAACTATGATACTAGAAGTAAGGGTAACTACTTCAAGCACAGGACAAAACTAAAAATAACTGACACTTGTCCTTATGTTAATGGGCAGATGTGGTTCAATAAGCTGCCACATGCTTTGAAAACTTGTGAACCAAAACTGTTCCATAGGTAGTTACAAGCCTTCCTAGTAAATAAATGTTTATATTCACTCAGTGAATTCTAATCTACTTGCCCTCAGTTGTAACATGTAATATACTTAGAATATTAAGATGAATGTACGTATCACTACTGTATCTATTCAACCCATGGATGACACTTGCAAAAGTCATTAGCTTGATGACCTACATGCAAAAATGTAAATAAATAAATCGGTTTTGCTGGAAATGATGTATTTCAAAAGTTACTGTATTTCAAAGCTTTTGATCTAGAAGGCACCCATAAAAGTCTAGTGAGCTAATAAATAGATTCAAAAAAGTAGATTATCTCTAAACTGTAGACCAATTCTTGCTCATTTCCCAGACATGTTTATTTTAGCTCAAAGCTAACTAATTCAGGAGATATAATTAATTAAAGATTTCAACCAGCCCAAACTATCAGCTTATATTATTATCAAACCACAACAGATTTCTGGAATATGTTAACATAGTATTGAAGAGCTAAACTTCATGAACCCAACAGCACCAATAACAAATATGTAATTGCCATAATTGGTTCCAAACACAATCAGTATTTGCTATGTTCTTCAATGATATCAACAGAAAAACTAAATGGATCCAATTACATATGTAGTGATTTCAAGGTCACAATTAGCCTGCAATCAAACATAGAGTTACATTGGATTCCACACCCTGAGAAGTTACTTTCTAAATTTGGTATTCCCATAGACACAATTTCTTGGCAGGTGGTACCAGGGCAGTGGCAGTATGAGTTTATTACTCTAGGTGTCCCACACTGCATTGAAATCTACTGAGGCTGCACTAGACCTCCAAGACTTGTGGATGCTATAGCAAAAACTTTTTATTAGTCAATCATAATTGTACGTCATATGACAAAGAATGTATAATCATTACATTTTTCCTTATGTTTATCAAATCTGTGGGTTCTGTATTCTAAAATGAAATCAGTTTTTGTTTACTGAGCTCAGTGGTTTTGCAACATGTTACCCTCATTCTATCAAAATCCCTGGAAATGCTGACAATTTGGTTGTTCTAATGGGATCTACCTTAAATTTTCTGCAATGTTAACTTCTGAAAAACAATTGCATTATGCACTAGGAGCTCTTATAAAACAGGGGTGGGCAATAGTTTTGGCTTGGGGGCCACTTTGTTGAAGCAGAAGTTAGCAGAGGGCCACACCTTTTAAAATGACTGCACGCATTAGTTAACTTTGCACTTCAGAAAGAGTTTAAGTTGTACACAAAAATTCTGACTGTCTTGGCAGGCCACACAAACGCCATTAGGGAGCTGCATGCGGCCCACAGGATACTATTTGCCCACACCTGTCATACACGATCCCCAATTTGGAAATCCGTGTCAAGATAACGAAACAGGTATCAGTGTAGTGAGCACAACTTCATGCTGATAGGCTGGTTGAAAGGATCTTGTCTTCCACTCTTAGCTGTTTCCATGATTTCCAGAAAACCAATCGATTACACAACAGACTGTTATTTTCATCTCACAAAAATAGTTGGAATCATCTAAAAAGAGAGAGAGAATTGTTTAAGATGCCAATTTCCCATCTGCTCTAAGACCTGTCCATCACAGTGAATAATTACTGGTACCAGTGATTCCTAATAATGTGATACAAATTGAAAATGAAAGGAGAGACAGACAAGACCACAACTGTGCAGAAAAATGGCCTAATAGTGTTGTCTGAATAACTGCCCCAACACAATAATTAAGTATATTATCAGCATTAGAGCATGAACCAAGAAAGATGAAAGGACTCATTTATATTGCAGATGTTTTGACCTTAGATCAGAAGCAGTAGTGGCAAACATAAAACCTATCAATTAATGCAGAACACTTTTTCAGAAAAACAAAACTAGTTGGTACAAAACACAAATTTAGAAAAAATACCAACAGCTCTACACGGCACAGGTTTTTCTACATGAGAAACAGTTTTTTTCTTTTTTTTTAAGCTTTGGAATGAACTCGAATTATTTCAGTTCACTTTACAAACTCATTAAACATACTGAAAACATAGTATGAATTAGCATGAACCCAGAAATCAATGGCCATTATCATACATAACTTTGAATTTCTGTTCCATCACTGCTCTGAAAAGTGATTTGAGCCTTTTCTCTTTCACATTAGATAGAGCATGTACTGAATATTACTAAACTTGTCTATTTTTACTCTTTCTTCAAACTGATATTTAATATGTTACCATCAATAACAATTACTAGATATTGTTTTGTGAATAAAGCTTTCACACTGTGGGCAGAAAGTTAGAATAAATATCTATATACGGATACCACTGGATACACAGGATGTAAATAAATTCCGGGAACACTTTCAGTTATTTATTGCACAAGAACCAAACATTGTACAGATATCATACATATGTCATTTTGAGGAGAAACCCTGAAAGTTTTTTTCATGTATACCACCACAGTGTAGTTTGGTAATTTGCCGACAGTCAGCGCTAGTCGCAATCTTGATGAGTTAAAGTTCAGAGCAAGCTTTCTGTGCGTTGGAGTTTGACAAAAACAAGTGTGCTATAGCTGTCCAACAGATGTTTAGAAACAAGTATGGTAAGAAGCCACCAACAAGGAAGGCCATTTACCACTGGCACAACAAATTTGTTATGATGGGTTGCTTGTGCCCAGCAAAGGGAAGCGGATGTCCCAGTGTGAGTGAAGTGAATGTGGAGTGCGTACGAGAGACATTCATAAGGAGTCCAAAGAAATCGGTGCATCGTGCATCCTGTAAACTCGAAATGGCTCCAATAGTGTGGAAAGTCGTGCGACAGAAGCTGTCTATGAAACTATTCAAACTGCAGCTAGTGCAGAAGCTCAATGACGACGACAAAGACAGGCGTTTTGAGTTTTGTTCACAGTTGCAACAACTGAATGAGGATGGGGATGGCATTGTTGATCACTTAATTTTTAGTGACGAAGCCACTTTTCACACTAATGGGAAAGTGAACCGGCATAATTGTCACATCTGGGGTACAAAGCATCCACACTAATGCATTGAATTTGAGCGTGATTCCCCAAAAGTAAATGTTTTTTGTGTCTTGTCACGTCGAAAACTGTACAGGCCATACTTATTCGTCGAGAGCACTGTCACTGGACATCGCTACTTGGACATTTGCAGGAATGGCTGATGCGTCAAATACAAGGGGACTCTCCGTTCATCTTTCAGTAGGATGGGGCTCCACCCCATTTTCATCATGAAGTTCGTGGGTACCTGAACATGGAGCTGCCACATCAATGGATTGGCCATGCTACTGAAGGGGACAGCTGTTTCATGAAATGGCCTCCCCGATCACCAGATCTCACTCCATGTGACTTTTTTCTGTAGGGACACATTAAAGATCTGGTGTATGTACTGCCTCTACCACATGATGCAGCAGAGCTCTAGGAGAGAATATGAGAAGTGACTGCCACAGTCGACGATGCCATGCTGGGACGGGTATGGCAAGAATTCGATTACAGTATTGGCGTCTGCCGGGTCACTCATGGTTCGCATATCGAATGTTTGTAAGAAAACTTTCAGAATTTCTCTTCAAAATGCAATATGTATGACATCTGTACCATGTTTAGTTCTTGTGCAGCAAGAGGATGTAGAACAAACACGTGCTTTCCCTGTGGCAAATGGGTTACCTGACCGTGATGCACAACTGATTAACTTACAAAACCTAACAGGGTGTACACTTCAGAAACCATAAAGTAAAAGTGTGAGGGTGTCCAACTCGGTATCTATAGATCACTTTAGAGAAAGTTTAGGAAATGTAAACGGGGAAGATGTATATAATGAGCCAAATGCTGATGATAAATGCAGCATATTTCTTGATAAAGTTATATTCCCTTTTGAACATTGTTTTCCAAAGAAGATTACTAAAGTAACACCACAAAATTTTCAAAGAAACCTTGGATTACTACAGGTATTAAAGTGTCTTCAGAAAGAAAAAGAAAACTATAGGAGACAGCAAGAACTAGTAAAGATCCAGAAGTAGTTTTACACTATAAAAATTATTATAACATACTGAGAAAAGTTGTAAGGAAATGAAGAAATATGTATGTTAAAGAAGAAATTAACAACTCCAGCAATAAAATCAAATCAATATGGAATATTGTTAGAAGGGAGACAGGAAAAGTAACCACTGTGGTAGGTAGTATTACAGTTAAAGAGAATGAGACCATTTTAACCAACAGTACACAGGTAGCCAATTTGTTTAACAATCACTTCTTAAGTGTAGGAGAAAAAATTTGTGAGAATAGTTCAAAAGAAAAAGCCAGGCAGCACATGGAAGAGTCAGTTTTGAAAAATTTTAGTCAGATTAAGTTTCATCTAACAACCTCTTGTAAAATAAGGAAAATTATTAAATCTTTGAAAAATAAATGTTCTGTTGGAGCAGATGATATCTCTAACAAGTTATTAAAACAATGTGGAGCAATTACAACTGATGTTTTGAGTCACATATGTAATGCATCACTGACTCAGGGTATTTTCCCAGACAGGTTAAAATATGCCATTGTCAGGCCTCTCTACAAAAAGGGGGAAACCGCAGATGTCAATAATTACCGGCCAGTATCTTTGCTTACAGCATTTTCAAAAATCTTTGAGATAGTAATGTACTCAAGAGTGGTTAGCCATCTCAACAGTAATGGGATACTTAGTAAATCACAGTTCGGATTTCAGAAATGCTGTTTCACTGAGACAGCAATATACAATTTCACTGTCCACATAATAGAGTCTTTAAATAGTAAAATGTCAACAGTAGGAATATTCTGTGACTTATCCCAAGCATTTGATTGTGTGAACCATGAATTAGGTTAGAGAAATTACAATTCTATGGTATAAATGGAACAGAATATGAGTGGTTTAAGTGATATCTACAGAACAGGGAGCAAAAAGTCTCTTTATATGCTACAAGTGATTCAAAGGAGTTTGCCACTTCATCTAACTGGGGTGAAATTACATTAGGTGTTCCACAAGGTTCGATTACGGGTCCCCTCCTGTTCTTGATATATGTGAATGACCTCCCTTCTTATGTGAAACAAGATGCTGAACTGACACTGTTTGCTGATGATACAAGCACAATTATTAATCCAGTAAAAGAAAGTCCAATAGAAAATGATACTAATAAGGTCTTTAGAAAAGTTATTAATTGGTTTTCTGTGAATGGGCTTGCTCTGAACTTTGAAAAAACACAGTACATCCAATTTTCTGCTGCAAAAAGCATAATCTTTCAATAAACATAACACATCAAAAGAACTCAGTAGCCAGGGTAGTGCATACAAAGTTTTTGGATGTACATATAGATAATTATCTTAATTGAAAAATTCATATTTTGGATCTCCTAAAGCGATTAGGTTCAGCAACTTTTGCAGTCAGAATAATTGCCGATTTTGAGGATGTAGAAATTAGTAAACTAACATACTTTGCATACTTCCACTCTCTCATGTCATATGGGGTAGTATTCTGGGGCAACTCAACATTTAGGCAAAAGGTATCCACTGCTCAAAAGAAAGTAGTTAGAATAATGTGTGGGGTTCATAGTAGCACATCTTGTAGGCATCTGTTTAAAAGGTTAGGAATTCTTACTACTGCTTCACAGTACATTTACTCAGTAATGAAATTTTTTCTCAACAACATGGACCAGTTTAAAATAAACAGAGACATTCATGATTACAATACTAGAAAAAAGAAAGACCTACACTGTCCTTTACTTAACCTAACTTTGGCACAGGAAGGGGTAAAATATGCTGGTATAAAACTTTTTGATAAGTTGCCAGATGGAATAAAATGTCTGACAGACAGCAGTAATAGTTTCAAAAACAAATTGAAATCATACCTCCTTGACAACTCCTTCTATACCATAGATGATTTCTTGAATATGAGTAAATAAATCTGGAGATATAATATATGCATTTTGTGCCATTTAAGGGAATGGGATAGATAATAGAAATATTTAGGTATAAAACTATAATGAAAAAAATAAAATGGAACATGTAACTATCTAACTAAATAATTGAAAGTGTTCCCAGACTTTGTGTACACCCTGTATTATAATCCTTGCAGCTATAAACATAGCACACCCATCTTTAAAATCTAGTCTTATCTGGAAATAAATATGATTCTGCTTTCAGCCTTAAAAGTGACTGCATTTGTTAGTCACATTTTTTATGTAGCAATGTTTGACCTAAAGTGAGCCGGGCATAAAGTAGTAAACCAATATGTTTTTGAATCCAAACTGTAAAAATTGATTACTTGAATTTGAAACATCACAGTAACTATGCTGAGAAGATAAATAGTCTATTGTAAAATATCAATATGAGGCTGTAAGATGTGAAATCACCAAATTCTCAACCAAACAGTTTTCTCGAAATTGTTTGCGAAAGATTTAAGTCTAAAGATCTTGTCACGAATACACACACTGTAGTGGATGTGTAGCTGCACAGAGGGAAACAAGGCAGGCAGCCATGTCAGTGTGGGCACTCACTTTAGACACAAAGCACCAAAAAATTCGTGTTTGAATTTAAATTCTAGAGAGGTCAAGGTGATGTTTTTGCTGCTTCCATGTGGGAAAGGCCTTTAATCCTACTGATGCCTACCTGCAGTCTAAAAACACTCTCATTCTTAAAATGCCCTTTGGCACATACAGATACAACCAATATCTCTTCAGGATTGCAAAGGCCCTGGCAATTTTTCAGTACTATCTTCAGTGTCTTATATGGGGTGTGTCAGATTGTGTAACATACCTTGACAATGTAGTGTTCGGTCTGATGCGCAAGTAACACTTAGTAAATCCGCAAGTGTCATTCACGAGACTACAAGAAAATGGTTTGTGGTGCCGCCTTCACAAATGCTAGTTTTGGGTCATATCCTCGACAAGAATGAACAAGTCCACAGCAATATGACTGTGTAGTGCATAATACAGAGAGGCAAGGACAGGACTGTAACCTACATCCTTCTGAGTCTGCTTACTGTATTCATCTCTTGGTCTTCCCCCTACAATTTTTACCCCTCACACTTCCCTCTAGTACTAAACTGGTGATCCCTTGATATCTCAGAATGTATCCTACCAACCAATCCCTTCTTCTAGTCAGGTTGTGCCACAATGTTGTATTCCCCCCCTCCCCCCCCCCCCCCCCCCCCCAGTTCAATTCCGTACCTCCTCATTAGCTATGTGATCTACCCATCTACTCTTCAGCATTTTTCTGTAGCACCACATTAAAAAGGCTTCTATTCTCTTCTTGTTTAAACTGTTTATCATCCATGTTATACATGGCTACATTCCATACAAATGCTTTCAGAAGAGACTTCCTGGCACTTAAATCATTACGCAATGTTAGCAAATTTCCCTTCTTATCCTATGAAGTCAATTTTTTGCCTTTGCCAGTTATCGCCAGATAATCTTAGTTTTGGGAATACGTAGATTATTAAAAATCCATTACACAAATTGTATTTAAGATTACCTTATCATTCATTCTTTACAAAACATGTTTGTATTGCGAATAACATTTCCTACATAAAGGTTATCGTGGTCTTATTGCAATGTCCTCTAACTAGCTCTTTGTAGTGTCAAAATGCAACATATTTCTTTACTTCATACTTTCCGGAGAGAGTTAAAGAGAGTCTGTGTGAAGTGATAGAGTGGATCACACATGGAGAGCCAAGTGAGGGACTTTTCTCCATTGCAACTATGTAAAATGTACTTACTGGAACTCCATGATATGTAAAGACATTTATATTCAAGAATTGCTTTGCATATGTTCATACTGAAATATATGAAAAATGGATCTGAAAAAGAATTTATTTTGAAAGTTTACAAGTTTATCCAATCACAATTTTTACGTAACTGAACGAAATCTCATTATTGACAGAACTGATTTCGTTAGTACACATTGTCTAGCCATTATTACCCGGAGTATGTTATGTTCTTAAACAAGTCAAGACCTAGGCCCCGACAAAATTTTTATAGGATGACAACCAAGCCAACATCAACAACAATGAGAATTCAAGATGAGCATATTTTCTGACTTTGGTTTATTGCAAATAACAACACAGGTGAGGCCTATCTACAACTCATGTTTCCAAATTGTAATACGATACATTCCTACGTCTGTTGATTCCAACAGAAGAGTCAAAAAACTAATTGTGTGCTCCATTATTCACCTTGGTGCTTAATGGACTGTGGGAACAGGGTTGTCGGAACCTCAAACTTTTCCTGCGACGAAAGAGACTTGAAATGTGTACACGCTAGAAGTTAGACGTATTACAAAAGATGCTGTGTAAATTTAGCTATTGCACAACACTGGTGGTAGTGATGCAATGCACACACTGTGTAGCTATCAGTGTACCAGTGAATAAATCAAGAGGTCTACAGACATAAAAGAATTTTAATTTATTTAAGAAACAACACAAGCCATTAATACACAGAAGCTATGCAGAACCTCGAACCTGGATAACGCAATGCAACTTGAAGAAAACAATGCAACAAAAGATAAGTCCCGAACATTTATGCTTATAGTTGCGCAATAATCTCACAGCAACTGATTTCGGTGTGCACACCTCCTGACCTGTGATGGCAAGTACAAATTGCGGACAAGAAAGCCAATTACTGTTTACATCCCACATCACTAGAATGTTGACGACTTCTGTAGCTGCCATAATCTGAGCCCTAGCAAATTTCACAATCAGAAGTGCTTTCTGCAACCCAGTCACTGATAATGATCTCCAATTTGTGACTTCACTTTTCAGAAATGTTGTTGTTGTTGTGGTCTTCAGTCCAGAGACTGGTTTGATGCAGCTCTCAGTCCTACCTTATCCTGTGCAAGCTTCTTCATCTCCAAGTACCTACTGGAACATACATTCTTCTGAATCTGCTTAGTGTATTCATCTCTTGGCCTCCCTCTATGATTTTTATCTTTCATGCTGCCCTCCAATACTAAATTAGTGATCCCTTGATGCCTCAGAATATGTCTACCAACTGATCCCTTCTTCTAGTCAAGTTGTCCCACAAATTCCTCTTCTCCCCAATTCTGTTCAATACCTCCTCATTAGTTATGTGATTTACCCAGCTAATATTCAGCATTCTTCTGTAGCACCACATTTTGAAAGCCTCTATTCTCTTCTTGTCTAAACTATTTATCGTCCATGTTTCACTTCCATACATGGGTACACTCCATAGAAGTACTTTCAGAAAAGACTTCCTGAGACTTAAATCTATACTCGTTAACACATACCTCTTCTTCAGAAATGCTTTCCTTGCCATTGCCAGTCTACATTTTATTTCCTCTCTACTACAACCATCATCAGTTATTTTGCTCCCCAAATAGCAAAACTTCTTTACTACTTTAAGTGTCTCATTTGCTAATCTAATTCTCTCAGCATCACCTGACTTAATCAGACTGCATTCCATTATCCTTGTTTACTTTTGTTTATGTTCATCTTATATCCTCCTTTCAAGACACTGTCCATTCCATTCAACTGTTCTTCCATGTCCTTTCTGTCTCTGACAGAATTACAATGTCATCGGTGAACCTCAAAGTTTTTATTTCTTCTCCATGGATTTTAATTCCTACATTGAATTTTTCTTTTGTCTCCTTCACTGTTTGCTCAATATACAGATTGAATAACATTGGGGATAGGCTACAACCCTGTCTCACTCCCTTCCCAACCACTGCTTCCCTTTCATGCCCCTCGACTCTTATAACTGCCATCTGGTTTCTGTATAAATTGTAAATAGCCTTTTACTGCCTGTATTTGACCCCTGCCACCTTCAGAATCTGGAAGAAAGTATTCCAATCAACACTGTCAAAAGCTTTCAGCAATACTGCGGCATAAATGACATTGGCCATCAGACTGCAATCAGTAATTTTGAGGCACAAATCTGGAAGCCCACAATGGAGTCCCCACTCCGCCAAGCTTCTGCACTAAATACCGTCTGTTCCAGCTGACAGTCACTGCAGATCTCGTCTGACGTTCCGTGCCTGAACTGGCAAATAGGGGCAGATGGCGGGCACAGATGCCAGCCGCTCCGGCTTTTCGACGTCGTGTCTTGGTGACAGTGGCCCATTCGCCACGGTGCTCCACACAGTGTGCACACACGTGTGAGCTGACTGGAGAATAAAGTGCCACATCACTAGGGACCAGTTCCAGGGAAATGTTTAGGAGGACACCTGGCCCACCCCAGCACGTGGGTCATAGCGGAACCGGGGCCTACAACCGCATCTCGGACGGCCGCCGTGGGCGTAGTCCACATTGCAGGTGGAGACGCTCGCAGACCTCGAACAGTTCTCGTCCCGCACGTCTCTTTTGGTACCCGTCTGACCTGCACTAGCTGGTCCGGCACTTCCCTTGCCGGTGGCCGAGTGTGACACCGAAATGTGGAAATCTGTGGAAGAGGATTCCACGACCGAGCTTTTCGCCCCAGTCAGTTCCGGCTTTGCCCCAGCTATTTCTCAGGTGCCCGTTAAAGGGGGAGGCATTTAGCACAAAGATGTTGACTCCGACAATAAATGAGACATTATAGATGTCAACGGCATACAGTCCTCACCATATGTGGCACTTCCACTGCATCGGGTGAGTGCACAGCCGTGTGCCGGAGCATGCCAGCACCCAAGTGCAGTCACCTGACGGTCACTATAAAGCTGTACATCACACACCGTTCAGTGTCTGGGAACTGGCCCAGCTACATCTCACAATCTCAGTTTGGTGTCAATCTCTGGGTATTGTAGTCTCGATCTCTGGGTATTGTACTTTGGCTGATGGAAGCTTACGTTCTTTACCGGTCACCATTTCACACGTTATCGCCTTTCGATAACCGACAGATGATTGTCGGAACTGCCGGTCGCACACTCGGTGGTAGCCACACTACACTGAGATTTCCCGTTTACAGATTTGCCAGTACCTCCAGTGGTCTGTCTGCTCACAGTGACGACGCTTCCCCTTCTGCCCACTTCGGCACGATACCGCACAGTATACGAGTGTATCTGGATGTGTTTTGGCCATAGAACTGGAGGTACTTAAAAGAGTTCAATGTGGAAGGCTTGCACATTCCTCATCACTCATGGTTGGGCATCGTCCTGCTGAAATACGATACGTGGAGTTGCCTGGAGGAGGAGCGGCATCTCGTCCGGCAGTAGCTGTGCTGGTTGCTCACGGTACGTAGAAGGTGAGATTGCTTATTGGGACCAGTCAGACCTACTGTCTGCCCACTGTACTGCTCAGCTATGAGGCTGTCAAACAGTGATTGAGAAGACAGCTTGTAACGTGTATGAGGGAAGCGTAATAAGAATACGAAAACACTACCTTTTGTCATTCGATCTGCCATTGGTAGCATTCGTGTGTCCTCATTAGTCTTCATCACTTGTGATTTCTGGACAATAGGAGCCAAAATTGTAGCACACATGCCACGGTGCAGGTGACAAAGAAGGCATCAGGTCACTGATGTACGCAATTTCTTACGAGTTGCAGTGCTGTAGTGTCAAGCCAACACTGTCACAGAATGGTTAGGTCGTCACAGCTTGTTACAAAGCAAGCTGGGATATTTTTACTTCCCCTCTTGTTTTGCCATCTGCCTCCTTAGAATTATTTTTCTCAATTTTAACTGATTACCATTAACATACGTGAGTATAATCTGCATTTTCATAAAAGAGAAAGGTTGGCCCTCAGTTTTAAAGAATATAGCCCCAGATCTAAATTTGTGCTTAGTTTTATGTATGTAATTGATTTTCTAATTTATTTGAACTATTCCTAGTTAGTATCTTTTGCTATAGGATGAAATCAGTTATTGTTTGGTAACTTAAATTCTATTGTTGACTTATAAGCAAATATAAATTCTGTACTAATTATAAACGTTTGGAAGATGAAATATTAGTAATCTTAAAGTGTCTATTTTGCTATATTTGAAAACATGTTAGCAAAGGTAGCCCTTAATTAATTCGAAAGTAATTAATAGTTTCGTGCAAAGTATTGTTTGCATACTTATATTTGTCAATTTCATTATTTAAACAAATAATTTGGCCTAACTCTTGTAGTAGGAGAAACTGTTAAAAAGACGGAATTTTTCAATGTATTCAGTTAATTTAATGAGTTAAGTTTTAATAGTAATTTCTGTAAATTTAACTTCGAACAATGTGTAAGCTCAGTACCTATTATTGTGAAGATATATAAGAGCTCAGTTTTTGGGCAGTTTTTGGACAGTCGGTCTACGGCCGAGTTTCGACAAGGAACCTGTGTTGGTTAGAATGACACAATGCATCAACTTAACAGTGAAATAAGTGTTACACCAATAGGCCGTGTGTTAAAGCAATGACAGTGTCTGCTCCGTACATACCTTTCTATCCTTAAAGAACTGTGAACTTTTTGGTTATGTTTTTACTGCACGTAGATGTTCAACAGTAAACTATTCTATCAGTATGTGGATGTTCACCTGCAACCTATTAATGAGGCTTATTGTAAGTTAAAACAATAGTGCACTGGTCATATAAATGTGTAATTTTTTTTGGGGGGGGGGGGGGGGGGGGGGTCGTGGACAGTGCAAGTAAAAGACTGTGAAACGCAAATGTGCCTCTGTCGCATACATCATTTACAGTAGACAGTAGTTGCACTTCCACAACCCATTTTTCAGGCAGGGTAAGTAACGCAGTACGTTGACACTGAGGACAACAAACAAAAAAACAAAGCAGGGATTGTTGCCACAAGCTGTGGGGACGAGGTGACAGTAATCTAATACTGTTGTCACATTGTAGAGCCCAGTACATACTACAAAGTTTAATCTCCAAAAATAGGTTGATTTCAAAGAAATTTGCCTAAGTGCCTGTTCTCAAAATCATCTACAAATAAGTTAGCAGTTATGCACAATTGTGGCCACTCCATCTCACTGCCCAAAAGCTTTTTCATCAATTAAAAAGTACATTGAAGATAACACCACAACCACATTATTTTTTTTTTCAATTAATGAGCTTGAGGACTCTTCGTGCTTGGGATCTTCACATTTACAAACATAATATAGTGTAAATTTTAGACCTTTATGACAAACCCAACAGAAGTATCACATATTATGATGGGCATGCTGATGGAATTGTATTACACTGGTGCATAAGTTTGTAGAGTTTTTCTTTTGGATGTTGATATTCCAGTTACTATGAGCTTATGTATCAATTATTTTTTTATTTATCGTTCACTGTTGCTATTTGAGTTTACATGTTGTCATTTGGAGGCAGTAAGTGGGACTGTCGATGCTAGAAAATGGGGTGCCAAGTGGAAAAATCAGAACATTCCCAACATATTCTCCTGTCTCGACATATTCCCCTGTCTGAGTTCAAGAGTGGAGTGACAGCAATGAAAGTAGCAAGAAACATTTGCACCGTGTATGGGGATAATGCCGCTGGACAGAGCACGTCAAGAAAATGGTTTTCTCATTTTAAGAAGGATTATTTAGACATTAGTGACTCTCCAAGTTTAGGAAGACCTTTGGGGTTTGATGAAGATCATTTAAACGCATTAATACACAATGATTCATATCAGCATATTCGAGAACTGGCAAATGTGATGAACTGTAAGCATTGAAAAACTGAGTGACAATTGCATGCAGTGGGAAAGGTTCAAATATCAGGTGTACAGATACCTTATGCTTTCAGTCAAAATCACAAAAATTTGTGGGTCATCATATGTGCACCTCTGCTTGCTCGCCATCAATTGGCTTGTGAACAGTACCGACCATTCCTGTCCTGTATCATACCTGGTGACAAGAAATGGTGTCTTTATGCTAGCATAAGGAAAAGAGAGAAATGACTGAGCCAAAATAAAACAGCAATTCCCCATACAAAGACCTGTCTGTGCACATGCATAAAAGGTAATGTCACGTGTCTGGTGGAACAACGATGGTATGGTTGGTGTACTATGGATTGCTTCCCGAGGTGTAACTATGACTGCTGACAGTTTCTTTCAACAACTGAGATGTGTTGCAGACACAATCCCATAATGACACCAAGAAAGAGTGTGTGAAGCAATGCTACTCCACGATAATGCTTGCTCACATTCAGCTAGGCTGACAAAAAGTACTAAACAAGAGTTGGATTTGAAATTCATTCTGCAACCATCTTCTTCACCTTATCTCGTGCACTCAGATTTTCATCTTTTCAACTCTCTATTGAACAACTTCAACAAACTTCCTGTCTGGATGAAAATGCACTCTGAACATGGCTCAATGAATTCTTTGCCTCAAAACCATGTGATTTCTACAGGTGCAGAATTGAGAAGTTACCCCAGCATTGGCAGACTGTTGTAACCAGTGAAGGAGTATATATTATTATGACTAAAGTCTCTGTTATGTGTATCTGTTGTGTTTATTCAGCTTATGGAAAAACACTTTGAGCTTAAGAGGTCTGTGCAAAAAAATCTGGAATTTTGTCCACAAAATTTTTCTACACTTATCTTTTACTTATTGTGCATCGTCTCCTCTGAAACACTCACCTCCAGAACTGATACACCACTCCCAATGCTTTTCCACCACTGGAAGCAGTCTCGGTATGCCTCTTGCTGGATCACGTGAAGTGCCGTATGTGAATTTCTTTTATCTCATATATTGTTGCAGATCTGTGTCTTTTCAACGAGGTTTTCAACTTTGGTAATAAAAAAACGTCCACAGGGGCCAGTTCTGGAGAGTACGGAGGAAGAGGCAGCACAGTGATTTCGTGTTTTGTACAACAGTCATACACCAGCAGGGATGAATGTACGGTTGCATTATCGTGATGTAAGAGTCAAGAGTTGTCTTGCCACATTTCAGACCGTTTCCATCCCAAGTTTTCTCTCAGGTGTCACAACATGTCCTGATAGTATCATCAATTAACAGTCTGTCCCTGTGGCACGAATTCGTGATAAACTAATTCTTCAGATTTGAAGAAAACTATCAGCGTGTTGTAAACAGTGAAGGAGTAAATATTATTACGACTAAAGTTTCTATAATGTGTATATGTTGTGTTTATTCACCTTATGGAAAAAAACTATGAACTTATGAGGTCTATACAAAAAATTACGGAACCTTGGTCTCAACATCATAACTATAGGCCCACATGTCACCATCAGTTTTGATTTTCTTAAGGGACATTTTGTTCTCATTTGCGCAATCCAAAAGCTTTTCACAGATTGCGAGGCGAAGGTCTTTCTTGATTTGACTCATGAGCCGTGGAATGAACTTGGTGACAACATGATGCATTCCAAGCTGCCATGTCAGGATTTCATGACATAATCCAACTGAAATGTTACATTCTTCCACAATCTCTCGAACACTAAGTCTTCAGTTGGCACACACGATTTCACTGATGTTCCTCACATGAGTGTTGTTGGTAGACGTCAAAGGGCATCCTAAACAAGGGTCACCTTTACCTTCCTTCCAGCAATTTTTAGGGCTGGAAGTGACTGACAATAAGCTCCGTCTAGTCAAGCCCACAACGCGTGTGTGGTGTACTTCCTTTCAGCCCCATCGACGGGACGAGGTTCTCCTCACTCGGCTTCGAATAGGCCACAGCCCTATGACGCATGGCTTCCTGCTCCGGCGAGAAGACCCTCCATTGTGTGGTGCTTGCGGCGTCCAGGTCACTGTGAGCCACATTTTACTGGATTGTGTTTTATTTTCTGACCAGCGGGCCTCGGCTGATTTGCCAGCGGACCTGCCAACTCTTTTAGGCAACACTCGGACGAATGTGGTTAAAGTTTTAAAGTTCTGTGCCTTGTCAAATGTTTTTACAAAGATTTTAGGGGGCGGATTTTAATTTGCTCACTGTGTGACAAGCTCGCCCATCTTTTCTGTAAGTGGCCAGCCAATGACACATTCCTGTGTCATTCTTGTTGCTATGTTTTCCCTTCCCTTCAGTTATACTTTCTTATGTAGTAATTTCCCTCTTTTCCGGTTTTCTTTGAATGTGTTTTTCAGTTTTATTAGGTCTCTCCACATTCGTTCCTTTTAATGTGTGTCAGGGCGCTGTTGACCTCGATGTTGAGCGCCCATAAACCCCAACACACACACACACACTGAACCATTCGTAACACCAAGTATAGCTTAAGCATTTGTCACCGTATGCTTCCTGCAACATTTGGTGTGTTTCTGTAAAGGTTTTCTTGGGTTTCATGCAAAATGTAATACAGATGCATTGCTTCTCTAACTCTACCATCTCGAAATTCACAAACTATGTGGCACAATGTTCTGCTCAAAACAGCACTGATCAAAATAACTAACAAACATACAACAATGAAGCTTCCCATACTTACACACTAAAAATAGGTATGTGTAGGGATGCCAATCACATTTTGTTCCAACGCATTGTTGGCTCGAAATTATGAATGTTCCAGAATTTTTTGAGCAGAACAGACCTTGTAGTAGCCAACCCAATATTTATATTAATTGCTAGTAAAAAGTTCTACACATCTTCCAAGTTCACATTTGCTTGGGGTATTCCTTTTACGTGTTACCATTTTTACTGATTCATTTACTAAAAACGTAACATTATATTGTTTGTACTGTACCTGGAGGACACGAACAAGTGGGCACTTTGTTCACTACTTTGCATTGTGCATTCTTTCCACAAGGATTTGGTATGCAAAGAGACTCTGAAAAAGAAAAGTTTTCTTTAGAAATACATAAAATGTGAAATGCCTGAAACTGCCTTAATATGCTGGAATACAATGAGCCACCAGATGAAAGCATACAAATTGTCAAGTGGCATTAGAATTGCATAAAAGAACTATAAATAAGCAGAGAATGGCCTTTACTTGCAGTTAATTTCTGCACCCAATGTGAAATACATCCCAATGTAAGAGCATCTATGCAGTGAATTTTATTCATTATACAGAAAGAAACAAACAAGTTGATTTATTCCAGAATGGCTTATCTAGTCATTTTCACAAATGGTGCAACAAATTGTCTTATATGTGCTCACAGCCTAGACTCCAGTCAGACAAGATAGCACATTTAGAGATGAGTCTGTGAAAGCATCAACCATTGCTCAAGAAGATGACTTTTTTAATTGAATTTAATTGAATTTTATTTATCCTGTAAGATTACACTGTGAGCAGTGAATGTATGAGAAACATAGGACATATCAACAACATAAAACATTCATTATCACTTATTTTCTAAGAAGCAACCGCTTTGATTACACTCTCTAGCACAATTAATTATAACAATATTATAAAAAGTAAAGTTGCTACTTGCCATATAGCAGAAATGCTGAGCTGCAGATAGGCACAACAAAAAGACTGTCGCAAATAAAGCTTTCAGCCAGTAAGGCCTTTGTCAACAATAGACGACAGTAAGAGACACACACACACACACACACACACACACACACACACACACACACACACACATGCAAACTCAAGCTCACACACACAACTGCAGTCTCAGGCAACTACAACCATTATAATGAATAATATACACAAATTTAATTCAATACACACTCTTTAACACCATAAAATTTCTTTTCCACCATATAGTCTTAAGAGTTTCTTTGGTAAGCTAGGGTTGTGAATGCTGGCATTTAGGTTTCGAGGCACAGTTCTTAGTAACTGGATATCTGAGTACTAAGGATATTTTCAAGCATTATCAGCAGTTGAGGTGTGCTTCGTACATGTCCTCCTGCTGCGTGTTGTGATCAGGTACACTAGCATTTGCAATTCAATCTCAAATATCTTTTGTGATGTATATTATTCTTTTATAGCAGTGTGGTTTCAGAAGTCTGAGACTGCAGTCGTGTGTGTGTGTGTGTGTCTGTTGTCTATCATTGACGAGGTCCTTACTGGCCAAAAGCTTTATTTGTGACAGTGTTTTTGTTGTGCCTATCTGCAACTCAGCATCTCCACTAAATAAAGCTTTCGCCCAGTAAGGTCTTCATCAACAATAGATGACAGGCATGCACGCACACACACACACACACACACACACACACACACACACACACACATGCAAACTCAACGAGACGACGGCAGTCTTGGGCAATTGCACCCATTATAAAGAATAATATACACACATTTAATTTGATACACACTCTTAAACACCATAAAATTTCTTTCCCTCTTATAGTCTTATGAGTTTCTTTGGTACGCTAGGGTCATGAATGCTGGCATTCAGGTTTCCAGACACAGCTCTTAGTAACTGGATATCTGACTTCTGAGGTAATTTTCAAGCATTATCATCACCAGTTGAGGTGTGCTTCATGTATTTCCTGCTGTGTGTTGCAGTCAGGTACACTAGCATTTGCAATGCACTCTCAAATATCTCTTGTGATGTACATTATTGTTTTACTGCAGTGTGGCTTCAGTTGCCTGAGTCATGTGTATGAGTTGTGTTTGCATAATACTGTTACATTCCATCCTGGATTTTCCATTGCTTGATTATTGTTTTATATATATGTACAAGACTGTATAAAATTAAGATGCCTACGTTTTTTAGTCAGATTCATTTAGTACCTAATAATTTAGTGGATCATGCTGCCTCCAGATTTGTTCCAATCATTTCCAGTCCAGACAGACAGCCTTCTCTTTAAATAAAATTAGTAATAAACAGTCTCTATTTCCCAGTAATGTTATCTAAACTTATAAAGATGTGCAAAGTGCACTATTGGTTTTTTAAAAATCTGAAAATCATACTTGTGATGGTAATAAGTTTAAATAATGCCAGAATAACAAGAAAAGTGACCACTATGTTTGAATTAGAAAAGTTGTTTGTTTTACAAAAATTTCATTTTTTATGCACATGACAAAATTTTGTGCGAAGTTACACATGTTTTTACAGTCTGGTAATAGAATGTTAACTGGTGAATGATGAAATATTGTTGGATACTTTATGGAATAGATTTGAAAATTCATAATTACACACATACTTTATGGAACAGATTTGAAAATTCATAATTACACACATTTTCTTTGAAAAGAATCATAATTAAATTAAAAATAAATTTCATGTTTTTGGCAAGACAAATAGTGGGTGGAGAGTTGTTGATGGCCTTGTGTGCAGAGCAGTCATGTGCAGATGTGCTGTGGATAAATTTTTTGAAGAATTTGTGAGACAGTATGATTACAAGTTGAAAGTATTATGTCATATTGCAGGGTAAAAATGGTTTACGATTTGGTTTATCAGCGGAAAGGTGCGCAGAATTAGTTATGAAATTTATGATCAAAATGGCTTAATGGCAGTACACGCTGCTGTTAGTACATAATTGAAAAAGGCAACGTGACTGTAAAACGAGTGTAACTGTTAATACAAGAGTGGATGCACCTACACATTGTTAGGGAATAAGTATGTGCCTAAAGGATAATAAATTGATTTGTACTGTTACTATTTCAAAGGGATATTTTCCATTTCACAACTGAGAAACTTTTGATCCATTTGTTGGCTACACAGTTAATTTAAAAAATAACTTCATTTTTTCCTAACATACAGGATGATTAATTTCATTTCAATTTATTGTCTTCCTGTAAAGCATTTACAAAATATATGAACTGTTACAAGTGTAATTAACACGCAAAGTACATGTAAAACAAACATAATAACAGAATATCACTTAAATATGTGTTTTCAATGCATTTTTCAGAGTACAACATTGTCATGAGCATGTACATAAATGTTAAGACTAATTTTACACACATTCAAAGTACTCATCTATGTCCTACAAACTTTTACTTAAAAGGTAATTGTTAAACTCAGTCTTAAATTTTACTTCTTCTGTTATTTCCTTCATTCAAACTGGCAGAGCATTGTAAATTTTTATTCCAATATAACTTACATGCTTTTGGGTTTGTATTATTCTTACTCTTTCTGCATGTAAATTTTTACAATTGTAAGTATTAAAATTGCAGCAGTTGTCCTTGGTAGGTAAGTTGTTCAGGTTTGCTCTTGAACATAGAATGCTTATAAATATACACACTGATGATGTGAGTATATGTAATTGTTAGGAGAGAGCCATACAGTGAGTTCTTGGAGAATTGTGTGTTGTAATTTGAATAGCTCTTTTCTGTAGTTTGAATGTATCTATTAAGTATGATTTAGTTTTACCCCAGAATACTACACACCAAAATACACAATAGACTGCAATAAAGCAAAATACACTAATCTAGCACACTGTCTGCTGCATATTTTATATATTATCCTCAATGCAAAACATGCTGAACTGAGCCTGTGGGATAAATAATTGATGTCATCTTTCCAGCTTAAGTTTTGACCAATGTGCATGCCCAGAAATATTCAAGGTTCCAGATTCAAAATGCTGTAGCAACCACTCTTCCGAATGACATCAAGTTTAAATGACATTTATCAAAGGGAGAAACATTATGGAAAAAAATTAATGAAATTTAATCACAATTTTACTGCAAGATGGTGCTGTTAGCAACAGAATATGCAAAATAAAGGACACAGGTTACATGGCTGTCCTTCAGTTTGCATCTGAGGTACTCGGCACAACTGCTGCAATGCAGCATTGTGTGCCGCTGGTGAAGCTCTTTACAAGAACTGACAGTGCTCTAGTAGCTCTGCAGAAGCTCTGCACACTCGTTGTTGTTGTTGTGGTCTTCAGTCCTGTGACTGGTTTGATGCAGCTCTCCATGCTACTCTATCCTGTGCAAGCTTCTTCATCTCCCAGTACCTACTGCAACCTACATCCTTCTGAATCTGCTTAGTGTATTCATCTCTTGGTCTCCCTCTACGATTTTTACCCTCCACGCTGCCCTCCCATACTAAATTGGTGATCCCTCAATGTCTCAGAACATGTCCTACCAACCAGTCCCTTCTTCTAGTCAAGTTGTGCCACAAACTCCTCTTCTCCCAATCCTATTCAATACCTCCTCATTAGTTACGTGATCTACCCATCTAATCTTCAGCATTCTTCTGTAGCACCACATTTTGAAAGCTTCTATTCTCTTCTTGTCCAAACTATTTATCGTCCATGTTCCACTTCCATACATGGCTACACTCCATACAAATACTTTCAGAAACGGCTTCCTGACACTTAAATCTATACTCGATGTTAACAAATTTCTCTTCTTCAGAAATGCTTCCCTTGCCATTGCCAGTCTACATTTTCTATCCTCTCTACTTCGACCATCATCAGTTATTTTGCTCCCCAAATAGCAAAACTCATTTACTACTTTAAGTGTCTCATTTCCTAATCTAATTCCCTCAGCATCACCCGACTTAATTCGACTACATTCCATTATCCTTATTTTGCTTTTGTTGATGTTCATCTTATATCCTCTTTTCAAGACACTGTCCACTTGGTTCAACTGCTCTTCCAAGTCCTTTGCCCTCTCTGACAGAATTACAATGTCATCGGCGAACCTCAAAGTTTTTATTTCTTCTCCATGGATTTTAATACCTACTCTGAATTTTTGTTTGTTTCCTTTAGTGCTTGCTCAATAAACGGATTGAATAACATTGGGGAGAGGCTACAACCCTGTCTCACTCTCTTCCCAACCACAGCTTCCCTTTCATGCCCCTCGATTCTTATAACTGCCATCTGTTTTCTGTACAAATTGTAAATAGCCTTTCGCTCCCTGTATTTTACCCCTGCCACCTTAAGAATTTGAAAGAGAGAATTCTAGTCAACATTGTCAAAAGCTTTCTCTAAGTCTACAAATGCTAGGAATGTAGGTTTGCCTTTCCTTAATCTTTCTTCTACGATAAGTCGTAAGGTCAGTATTGCCTCACATGTTCCAACATTTCTACAGAATCCAAACTGATCTTCCCTGAGGTCAACTTCTACCAGTCAACACCTGCTTTCTTTGGGATTGGAATTATTATATTCTTCTTGATGTCTGAGGGTATTTCGCCTGTCTCATACATCCTGCTCACCAGATGGTAAAGTTTTGTCAGGACTGGCTCTCCCAAGGCTGTCAGTAGTTCTAATGGAATGTTGTCTACTCCCGGGGCCATGTTTCGACTCAGGTCTTTCAGTGCACTGTCAACCTCTTCACGCAGTATCATATCTCCCATTTCATCTTCATCTACATCCTCTTCCATTTCCATAATATTGTCCTCAAGTACATCGCCCTTGTATAGACCCTCTATATACTCCTTCCATCTTTCTGCTTTCCCTTCTTTGCTTAGAACTGGGTTTCCATCTGAGCTCTTGATATTCATACAAGTGGTTCTCTTTTCTCCAAAGGTTTCTTTAATTTCCCTGTAGGCAGTACCTACCTTACCACTAGTGAGATAAGCCTCTACATCCTTACATTTGTCCTCTAGCCATCCCTGCTTAGCCATTTTGCACTTCCTGTTGATCTCATTTTTGAGACGTTTGTATTCCTTTTTGCCTGTTTCATTTACTGCATTTTTATATTTTCTCCGTTCATCAATTAAATTCAATATTTCTTCTGTTACCCAAGGATTGCTACTAGCCCTCATCTTTTTACCTACTTGATCCTCTGCTGCTAAAATGACCAAACACCCATGGACATCACCAGCTTACATGGACCGAAGACATGCAAATGGCTTTCGCACGTTCAGTTGACAGTTTGGTTTCGGCACTGCCTTTACCCCACCCGGTGCTGGGCTCACTCTTACATTCACTACTGATGCCAGCACGGTAGCAATAGGCATGATACTCCAACTCCAACAATGAGCAAGTGGAGCCGCTCTGGTTTTTCTACAAAAAGCTCTCAAAAGCCCAAACGCAGTACTCCGCATTTCACTGAGAACTTTTAGCAACCTACGAAGCTGTCCGCTATTTCAGAGAAGATATTGACGGGCGAGCGATTGCGATTTACAAAAAACCATAAACTGATTGTGGACGTGATGCGACATCTGTTGACATGAGTTACTCCGAGACAATTTAGATACTTGAACTATATTTCTCAATTTACAATGGACATCTGCTACTTATGGGCAGGTCAATACTATATCGCTTCAACTGAACTACTTCCAAATGGCACAGGAACAGACATCAGATCTGTCAATTACGGTGCTTGCTTCTGACCCAGCAACCAGTCTGAGGTTTGGACAATGTCAGCTAGCAGAGACAGACGGAGATCTACTCTGTGATACTTCGCTTGGAAAACGACAGCCACTGGTTCCAGCGCCCTTTCACAAAGCCATTTTCCAGTCGTTGCAAAATCTCTCCCATACAGTAATATGCACCACAATGAACTTGTCACTGACAATTTCATACACCTGGATGTTAAAAGAGACAGCAAAGTATGGACACACGCATGCACTGCCTGCCAACAAAGCAAAGTCGGTCGTCAGACACAATCGCCACTAGGCCACTTCACAGTTCTGTGGG
Organism: Schistocerca serialis cubense; assembly: GCF_023864345.2. Taxonomy (NCBI): domain Eukaryota; kingdom Metazoa; phylum Arthropoda; class Insecta; order Orthoptera; family Acrididae; genus Schistocerca; species Schistocerca serialis. The sequence continues at coordinate 44,162,491 of NC_064646.1, read as the reverse complement.
GATGATTTTATCACATTCCTTTGGACCTTGTTGGCCCTTTACTGGAATCTTCAGGATAAAAATATATCCTCTCAATGACTGATGGGGGTGACACGACGAGTTGAGGTGACACCGATGACCGATATGATGGCAAAAGCCACAGCTACGACATTTGCGTAAATGTAGATCGCCCAGTTCAGCTGCCCACTCATGATAATAATGGAGGACGACAGTAGACGTCTCGTTGTTTGAAGCATTACGCAACACGTGGGGCATCGACCTCTCGTGTATGACAGCGATCACCCACATAGTAACAGTCTCGTTGAGAAGTGGCACAGAAATGAAAGCAGCACTCATGTGTCATGGTGGTGAATGGGGGGAAGTGCTCCCTCAAGTCTCGCTAGGGGTGCATAACACTGCAAAAGAGGATTTACAGGTGTCGCTTGCCGAACTGCTATGTGGAGACATACTGCAACTACCAGAGGACCTTTTCAAGCCACCCACAGACAACGACCCGCAACCATTACTGGAACTACTAAAACCAGTATGGATAAGAATTCAGTGCATCACCACAGCCCCACACAACACTGCCTACTTTTGTATACAAGGCACCGGTCACGACACAATCTGTCATGCTGTGTGACGAGACGACACGGTCTGACCTGCACTCATGACTCCGTACGAGGGTCCATACCGAGTCATCGACTGCAGCGATAAAACTTTCCGAATCCAGGGCGATGGCAATCTGACAACGGTGGCTGTCAACCATTGTGCAGCTGGTGTAGACCTTGGAAGATCTCTCCACTGATTCTACACCACTTTTATTGCCACCACAGATGTTGATGGAACTTGAATGACCAGCATCACCCGTGCGACAGCCGAGGGCAGTGGACGACAGAGCACCACCTCCCACTTCGGTGTACGGCCGACCACGACGCTTCCCGCAACGCCTCACAGATTACAAATTCACGTAAGCGGCAGCAGTAACTGCGCCTCACCCCGTGTTCTGCACTCCCCGGGCCGGGAGGGGGTGGGTTGGTCTTTGGGGACTCTGAACAACGACATCACTGATGGACAATGTACATGCTCTCTTCTGGGGCCACAATTAGTATACACTCTGTGCTTTCATATTTAATGGATGCTACATATTGTATTACGTGGAAATAAAATGCTGTGTACAGAATGCAGCACTGTTGGTAATAATTCACTATTGTATTGCCTAGACTGTGAAAACTCACCAAAAACTTTTATTGTAAACCTGTTCAAATAAAACAAGAGTTTACAAGATGATAGAATTTATTGCTACGTCCTCTTTGGTTTCACAAAATTATCAAATTTTAAACAGAGCAGTAGATTGTTGTGGTCGCTAGTTTCCCGTGCATCCCTCGCACTAGTGCCGCGCAAGTCTAATTTCCTCAACTGTTCAAGCGAGATCGACACTGCATCGAATGCTTCAGCATATCAGGAAATCTCCAGCTGTTGGGGCTTCAGTATCATTTGCTCATCCCACCCTTCCAAATTCTTAAAAATAAATCTGGCCGAGATCTCGATAGCGAAAGCTTCATTTGAAAATGTAAAAATACCTCTATATCTATTTATTAAACTATGTAAAAATGTTGATCTCAGCAAGCATAGATTGATATGTGAATATAAGATGACCCTGCAATTTTTTACTGATGTTTTTGGGAAAAAACTTGTCTTATAATAGGGTAAATATGGTACAAATTGACTTTTCCCATTAGACGTGGTATGACATTGGCATGGTGGATGGGCATACCTACCAGTGCCACAGCTGTTGAAAGTCAAACTTGTGCAGTCATGCACATTGCATAGCACAGTTGGTTTAATGTGCAACTCACACCGTAGCCATCGTATTGTGATTTATCGTCATTTGTAGCTGAACCCATTTATGTTATGATGCTTAGAGCATCATCTAATGGAAAATTTATTTATTGTTTTCATAATGATTCCCCCTTCTTCAATATTCTGTTCAAATTTGACATTATTCTGAGCAACGGTTCATTTTTTACAGTATTTTGAAACTGGAACTTTAATTATAATCACCCTGCAATATTAAGATTCACAGAATCCCATGGATCCATTGAATAGCTAACAAAACGCACTAACTGCTGTCATTTCGTGATTTAATGATTACCCAAATATGGCAAGTGAATGTATTAATGGCAGCATCAGTTGAGCATTTCTTTTAAAGATCAGTTTGTGAGTTTTGAATGTGATATTATTACCACGATGGACACCATTTGATAACATATTACTTAATCAGAAAGGTTAGGCAAAAATGTCAGTAACAAAACAGATCAGTAATTATTTACATTGGATATAAAAAATTTCTTTTAAAATGGTTTAATAGTGGAATATGTTACCCTCTCTTGCCAAGTATTGTGAATTAATGACTAATTACAAATTTCAGAAATATGTTGTTTATTAGCTGAGTACAGCATTTTTGTATTTTATTTAAAATGCTGTGTACTCCAAATGAACTTTTATTTTCAAGATATTTTACAAATTTATCAACTTCAGAAGGGAAAACTGAGGTGGCAGGTGACCAAATCTATTGAAGCTGCTACCCCATATTTCCTGTACAGATGTGTACTATGAACTGAGAGTGTGTCCTCTATCCCTCTCACACTAATCTCATTCACTCAACCACTCACACGAGAAGTACTCACCTGGATCATTGCGGCAATGCACGAAAGGGTCGCCAGAGTACCCGGCAGGGCAAGAGCATATGGGCACATGATTCCGTGCCTCACATTTTGCATTTATTCCACAGGTTCCATCACACACATCTCTGCACTGAGAACTAATGCAAGTCTTGTGGCTCGGACAATCTTCACTGACTGTCAACAGACAAAAGTGGGGAAACAAATTACTGACTCACAAAAAGTGTAATAAAACACTTATTCAAAATCTCGAGGCATCACAGCTTCGACATTTAACAGCTTCTGTATCAGCACACGTATTAGAAGAACACAAAATTTGTCTAATTAAGCATAATTCTTGTAATACCTAACCCACCAATCCAGTATTATTTCATAAACAGGGATGAAATGAACACTTTTTCAAGAGTGAAAGTGCTTATTTGATGTATGATAAATATGAAAGCATAATCTCTGTTTATATTATCCACATTTATAACAACATGGTTTTTATGTCAGACAAACTAATTACTCAATAGCCACAGAAGGATATATATGAGGAGTGAGGTATGTGATGTGCAGTCATCCTAGCACTACACTTCACTTTGACAAAAATGCCTGTAGAGACGTCTCAGCTAATAAACAAAGAACTGACACTGTACTCAACTGTCTTCAGCTTACTGACAAATATTAACAAAATATGAGAATCTCTGAGGGATTCTGACACTAGGAGGCAATTGTCGGCAGGCTGGAGGCAGCAGGCAGGCTCCTGTGAGGGGCGGCGAGGTGGAGAGTAGCGGCACAGTGGGAGAGAGCCCACCTCACTACAGAATCACTCCTAACCTGTGATGTACACACATAATCTTTGAATATGTGAGAATAATCAATCCGGCAACCATCTGTAATGATATGTGTTACTTCTTGTACGTTTGTGTAGCTACAATTCGGTGTATGTTATTTCTGTGGTGTGTAAGGTTTACCCACATAACTGGTGACTCCGACAACGAAGAAAATGGTATAAGTATGGCCATTTTATTTTGTGGACAGTTAAATATGGAATCACGACAATGGAAGGCACTCACAAGGTTCCAGAAATGTGCAACAAAATCCATGTTTTGGAGGTCTCAGTGGTGAAACTTCTGCTATACCACCACATACGGGCCACAGGAGGTCTGAAGCCTCCAGTTACAGAGAGGCCAACAGCTGCTCCACGTACGGCTATTCACTCCCAACACACCAGCAACCTGCACCGACAACAGAAACTCACTCCCGGCTGGCCAAACGACACGCGCTCGCCGCAGCACCGTGTGAATTTGTGGCGCTGGCTGTTTGCGCTCTTTTGACCCCCAGTGCCGTTTGCACCTCTGAGAACTGCAGGTGGTCGTACCTACCACTGCACCTGTCTCCAAAAATCACTCTCCGTTTGCAGTTCCGATATGACTCGGCACAGTACTTACACTTGGGGAATTCCCTGGACTCGCTACTGGCCTTATCTCTCGGATTACTACTACTTGAGTTCTGTGTATATTTCCTATGTAGGTCTTGTGCATTGTCAGTACAAAAAAATGTTTCCAGAATGAGATTTTCACTCTGCAGCGGAGTGTGCACCGATATGAAACTTCCTGGCAGATTAAAACTGTGTGCCCGACCCAGACTCGAACTCAGGACCTTTGCCTTTCGCGGGCAAGTGCTCTACCATCTGAGCTACCGAAGCACGACTCACGCCCGGTACTCACAGCTTTACTTCTGCCAGTACCTCGTCTCCTACCTTCCAAACTTTACAGAAGCTCTCGCAGGAGAGCTTCTGTAAAGTTTGGAAGGTAGGAGACGAGGTACTGGCAGAAGTAAAGCTGTGAGTACCGGGCGTGAGTCGTGCTTCGGTAGCTCAGATGGTAGAGCACTTGCCCGCGAAAGGCAAAGGTCCTGAGTTCGAGTCTGGGTCGGGCACACAGTTTTAATCTGCCAGGAAGTTTCAAAAAAATGTTAACTGTTGCATGTCATCTGATTCTTGTATAGCAATGACTAAAGTTTCCCTTCCTGAAATGCACAAAGTGAACACAGTATATCGTAATGAGCTGAACGCTAAAACAGTGCAAAACAATACGTCAAACCTATATGACAGACTACACGCCACCTCGCATTTGATCTTTCTGCTACACTGGGTACTGACATTAAGACACATTTGAAAATGTTGATCATTCAGGTCTTTTTTTTTCACATGATAATTGCACTCGGGAGCAATGTAATGTCCGTCCATCAACTGAAGTGGTTCTTCCGTGCCATTTTTGCAGTTAAGGGCCCTGCCGTCTGTGCCCGACCGACCACAGACTCGCTTTGCTCTCACAGAATATATTATCATGCACTGACAAGTTTCTGATGCCTGTGAACGATGGGTGACAACGTGGGTGCTGGACATTATTCTGGACCTGCCAGATCGCCGAGCTTATCACACTTTTAGAGCCAAATTACCTGCTGACCACGACAAATTGCCAGTCTGAAGGCTCAGACAACTGCTCGACTGTGAAAACAGGGGTGAAAAAACCACTTCAGAGTTTTGTCAGCATCAACAATGTATAATAGTCACAGCTACAATTTCAGATGACTTGCTGTCGTTTGCAGCGTTTGGCAGCAGCAGCAGCAGTAGCTGTGTCACGAATGCAAGTAACAAAGAGAGGGACCGACAGAGAAGACGCTGAGAGTGGCTACTAGAATACACGTGACACTGGAGTCACCGGCGACAGTCACCCTGATATCACCTCAGATGAAACACCGGGCACGTCCACCTAACAGATGCCAGACTCGCCCGAAGAGGCGAGACTGGAGTGGGCCACCATCGTGCCCCGGCACCCACCCTGAATTTCTGCAGAGCTCCAGAGTTGACTCGCCACAGCAGTTGTGACGACGTTTCCTGCTTTATTTCTTTGTTTGTTGTCCTTGGTGTCAATGTACTGTGTTGTTAAACTGGCTGAAAAATGGGTTCTGCAAGTACAACACCGACTACTTTAAATAATGTAGCTGACAGGTGCACATTTGCGTTTCACAGTACTTAACTAACACTGTTCACAACCCCCCAATAATACACAGTTATATGGCCAGTGCACTATTGTTTAACTTTCGATAAGCCTCATTCATAGGTTGTAGGGGAACATCCACATACTGCTACAATAGTTTACTGTTGTACATCTCATCATCATCATCATCTCAGCCTTTTCCCACATCATGTGGGGTCGGCGTTGCTTTGCTGGACCCTTCCCTTCCATAAATGCCTATCCATTGCTTCTTCTCTGGGCCATCCTTTCTCCCAAAGATCTCCTGCTGCCTTGTCTTTCCATCTCAGTTTCGATCTTCCTCTTCTCCTTGATCCTTCCTTCAATTTCTAGGTCTTCAACTCTTCTCCCCACGTAGTGCTCCCCTCTTCTCTACACATGTCCATACCAACTTAGCTTATTTTCTTGAACCTTCTTCCCTATGGACCCCATGTTCACTGTTCCCCTGATGTACTCATTCCTTAGTCTATCCTTTCCTGTCACCCCACTCACCCATCTTAACATTCTCATTTCTGCCACTTCAATCTTTTTCTCTTTGGCTTTTGTAATTGGCCAAGTTTCTGCACTATACAGCACCACAGGCCTCACTACAGACTTATAAAGCTTTCCTTTCATCCTGCAACTAATCTTCTTATCAGTTTCTTCCAGTTCATCCATCCACTATTTATAATGTACTGTATTTCAGCCTCCAGTACTTTGCATGTAAGAGCCTAGGTATTTAAATGTCTTGACCAGCGTCAGTTGTTCTCCTTGCAGGTTAATATATAGATCTCTGGCATCCTTTGTACACTTACAGGTATACTCTGTTTTCACCCTGCTAATTCTCATTCCCCTTTCCTTTAGAGCTTTTCTCCACTGTTCAAGCTTGGCCTGAAGTGTCTCCTGGGTGGGTTCACAGATTACAACATCATCGGCAAACATCATGCTCCGAGGTGCCTCTTTTTTCACATCTTTGACTAGTACATCCATGACAAGGTCAAAGAGATATGGGCTGAGAGCAGATCCCTGATGTAGTCCTACTCTCGCTGTAAATGCCTTTGTTGCACCTGTACTGCTCCTGACTTCTGTCATTGCACCTTCATACATATCTCCTATCAGCCTGATATATTTTTCTGGCAAGCAACAGTTTACTGTTGTACATCTATGAGCAGTAAAAACCTAACCACAAAGAGTTCACAGTTTTTGAAGAAAAGAAAGTTACATTTGGAGCAGACGCTGTCATTGTTTTAACACGTGGCCTATTGGTGTAACACTTATTTCACTGTTAAGTTGAAGCATTGTTGTTCTAGCCAACACAGGTTTCTCATCTCAAACTCAGCTGTAGACTGACTGTCTCTGGACTAAACATTGGCTCCTTAGATATCCTCACAATAATAGGTGCTGAAACTACACATTGTTTGAAGTTAAATTTATAGAAATTACAATTAAAACTTAACTCATTAAATTAACTGAATACATCAAAAAATTGATTCTTTTTAACAGTTTCTTCTACTACAAGGGTTAAGCTGAATTATTTGTTAAAAATCACGAAATTAACGTATATAGTTATGCAAACAAGACTTTTCACAAAATTGTTAATTACTTTGGAATTAATGAAGGGCTGGCTTTGCTAACACTTTTTCGAATGGAGTCAAATAGATACTTTAAGATTACAAGCATTTTGTCTTCCAAATGTTTACAATTAGTACATAATTTATATTTGTTTATATGTCAACAACAGAATATAAGTTACGAAACAATAACTGGTTTCACACTATAATGAAAGATACTAACTAGAAATAGCCAAAATAAATTAGAAAATCACTTACACACATAAAACTAAGCACAAAATTAGATCTGGTGTTATGCTCTTTAAACCAAGGGCCAACCTTCCCCTTTTATGAAAATGCAGATTATACTCAGCATATGTTAATGGTAATTAGTCAGATATGAAAAAATGAATTTTAAGGAGGCAGATGGCAAAACAAGAGGGGAAGTAAAATTATCCCAGCTTGCTTTGTCACACAGTGCTGCTGACCAGGAAGATTCAAGTTTGGCAGCACCGGGGAGGACTCAGCGAGCAGCTGCAGTCCTGACATACTGCAGTACTCCACTGCCAAGATTACCAACGACAAAATTATTAATGTTTGCTCGTACCGCAAGCATTTTGGTTGATGAAGATCGAAATGCACTGTGCACCTACCAAAATGGCAGTCACAATGTCTATTAAGCACGACAGATCACAAGCCGGACAAAAAGCATCGAAAGGCACGGATGCAAAATAATGACGAGTGGAACAGTGTCACTTGGCAGTAAATGTACCAAACCGTGACAGCCGTTACATCCACAGCAACAGTACAATGTCTACTCAAGTTCCAAACAAACTACAGCTGCTAGCACACCCCACTGCATCACAGTGGTTGTACGTATGACCTTTCCGGTTGACACCAGCTCAAATACTGACACACTCCCAGCACAGTGCACACCTGACAATAAACTGGATGACTGTTTGCGTCTGAAAGCAGGGAATGACTCGACAATTGCCACCTATGGCTACGATGCACTGACTATCGACACCCTTCCACGTGTACATTTGTAGTCGTTGATGTCACCGAGCCTTTGTGTATCGACTTCTTCATTTGTTATGCATTAGTGGCAGATTTGAGGAAACTGGAACTACAGAACACAGTTGATGGCAGCACAGTAACTGCCATTCGGGAAAGCTCCACCTACGGCACGGTACAGAAGATAGGTAACACCAAAGCCTATGAAACCCACACGAGAAGTCTCTGACCGATCCCCTGATACCAGCACAGCATAGCGGCATCAGACACAATACAGTGCACCATACACGTACTACTTTCGGCCAACCCATTTCACAGTGTACCCAAATAACTGTCCCAGAGTGTCAAACAGAAAAAAAGCTGTGTTTGAAGAAATGCTCCAAACTGGGATAATCTGTTTTTCTGACAGCCCACTGTCTTAATGTCTGCATCTTGTTCACAAAGAAAGACAGTTTGTGGCGGCCTTGTGCCGGTTACCACACTTTTAAACAACACGACAATCCCAAACAGGTACTCTATACTAGACATTCAAGATTTTACACGTGCATTAGTCGGCACAAAAGTTTCCAGTGTCAGAGAGTGCTGTAAAGTGTACAATCGACCGCCGGTGGCACCTTCTGGCATTGTGAAGGTAGTGGTAGTTAATGCCCTTTGCCCTACTGGAATTTTTATCTATGGCACTTGGTCTCTAAAATGTCAAAAAGTGTTAAAGGAGCTTCTGTCTTATTTTGCATGCTTCAATGGTATTTTAGTGTTTTGACTAAACACTGGCAACACAAATGACATGTGCAGGAAGTGCGTCAATGGTTGCACACCTACGGCACATTACCAAATGGAAAGAAGTGCGTCTTCGGCAAAACTGACATGGCCTTGCTGTGACACACAGTTTTGGCAGATGGCACTTGTCTCTCACCAGAGAAGACAGGAACTCTAAAGACCCCTCTGAAGGAGACAGGCTACCAATAATTACATTTCCTCAAAATGGTCAACTTTCACTGCCACCACCTCCTGGCAATGGTTCTTACGCAAATGCCATCCACTGATGTGGTCACAGGACATAATGCCAAGGGCCAGCTGTCCATCGAGTGGACCCTGGAGACAGAAAACGTTTTCCACAATCTACGGGTGTGCCTGACTAGAGCAGTTGTCTCATCCACCCAGTGGCATCTGTGTCCCAGAAACAGTCGTAGATGCCCGCCGAACAACAACAGGTGCAGACCACACCGACTGACACTGGCAAATGTTAAACTTTTATTCATTGTTGCTGTCAGCACAGCAGTGGTTGAGTGGGAGATCATTCCAAAGTCTGGTAAGCATGAAAGACTTTTCGAGGGGCCGATCGTAGGGCCTCCCTGGTTCATTTGACGAACAGGTTTTGGGCATTATCTGTGGCTGATGAAGTCTCTGAGCTGGATGCAGTCATCCACACTGTTCCAGAGGAAGCCTCTCGGCCTGCAAGGTCTGGGCATTCACAGAGGGTGGGTTTGCTGGTAGTTCGGAGCTCCAACATTAGGCACATGATGGGGGCCCTTAGGAACATGGCTGTCAAGAAGGGGAAGGTAGCCAGTGTACATACAAGGGAGGGGGGGGGGGGGGGGGCATTCCGGATGTGGAAAGGGTGTTTCTGGATGCCATGACGAGTACAGGTTGCAGCCAACTGCAGGTGGTGGCCCATGGGCCCATGTCGGTACCAATGAAGTGTGTTGCTTTAGATTGGGGGAGATTCTCTCTGGTTTCGGGCTGTCAGCGGAAATGGTAAAGACTGCCAGTCTTGCTTGCGACATTAAGGCGGAGCTCACCATCTGCAGCATCGTCGACAGAACTGATTGTGGTCCTTTGGTGCAGGGCCAAACGAAGGGTCTGAATCAGAGGCTCAGGCAGTTCTGTGACCGTGTAGGCTGCAGAGTCCTTGACTTACATCATCGGGTGGTGGGTTTACGGGTTCCACTTAATAGGTCAGGAGTCCACAACACACAGGAAGTGGTTACATGGGTAGTGGGGACTGTGTGTAAGGGATGTAAGGGATGTGGTGACTTTTCAGGTTAGAGCATCTCAGGAAACCACCGAAAGGGTGTCCATCTAAAAGGGGGCAGGTAAAACACAGTAAGGTAGTTGTAGAAATGATTGGTATTGTAGTTGTAAATTGTCATAGCTGTGTTGGAAAAGAACCAGAGCTCCAAGCCCTAATAGAAAGCACTGAAACTCAGCAAGTTATAGGTACAGAAAGCTAGCTAAAGCCAGAAATAAGTTCAGCTGAAATGTTTTCAAACGACCTAACAGTGTTCAGAAAGGATAGACTAAATATAGTTGGTGGTGGAGTATTTATTGCTATCAGAAGTAGTTTACCTTGTAGTGAAATTGAAGTAGGTAGTATGGGTAGAGGTTTTACTCGACAATCAAACTAAACTATTAATTGGATCATTTTACTGACCCCCTGACTCTGAAGATATAGTTGCTGAACAGTTCAAAGAAAGCTTGAGTCTCATTTCAAATAGGTAGCCCACTCATACTATTATAGTCGGTGGTGAATTCAATCTACCTTTGATACGCTGGAAAAAATTATACGTTTAAAGCTGGTGGCAGGCATAAAACATCACCTGAAATTGTACTGAATGCTTTCTCAGAAAATTATTTCAAACAATTAGTTCATGAGCCCACTCAAAGCGTAAACATACTTGACCTCTTAGCAACAAATAATCCTGGACAAACACGGAGTATCATGACGGTTACAGGGATAAGCAACCACAAGACAGTTGCTGCTAGGCTGAATACTGTAATACCTACAACCATCAAAAAGAAATGCAGAGTACATCTATTTAAAATAGCGGATAAAAATGCTCTTAAAGCATTTTTAAGAGACAGTCTCCACTCCTTCCTTTCTGATCATGTAAGTGTAGAAAAGATGTGGAATGATTTCAAAGAGATAGTATCGACGACAATTGAAAGATACATAGCATATAAATTAATAAGTGATGGTACTGATCCCCCATGGTACACAAAATGGGTCAGATCGCTGTTGCAGAAGCAACGAAAAAAGCATGCCAAATTTAAAAGAACACGAAATCCCCAAGATTGGCAAAGTTTTGCCGAAGTTCAAAATATAGAAGTAGATATTACCATGAAGAAAATGATTTATTGACACATAGTCAGCACAGATTCAGAAAACATTCTTGTGAAACACATCTAGCTCTTTATACTCATGAAGTAATGAGTGCTAACGACAGGGGATGTCAAATTGATTCCATATTTTTAGATTTCGAGAAGGCTTTCGACACCATTCCTCACAAGTGTCTTCTAAGCAAACTGCGTGCCTAAGGAATATCACCTCAGCTGTGTGACTGGATTGGTGATTTCCTGTCAGAAAGGTCACAGTTCATAGTAATAGATGGAAAGTCATACACTAAAAAAGAAGTAATATCCAGCGTTCCCCAGGGAAGTGTTACAGACCCTCTATTGTTCCTGATCTATGTTAATGACGTAGGTGACAATCTGAGTAGCCCTATTAGATTATTTGCAGATTACGCTGTCATTTACTGTCTTGTAAAGTCATCAGATGACCAAAGCAAATAGCAAAATGATTTAGATAAGATATCTGTATGGTGGGGAAAGTGGAAATTGACCCTGGATAAAGAAAAGTGTGAAGTTATTTGCATGAGTACTAAAAGAAATCCGCTAAATTTCGATTATGCGATAAGTCACACAAATCTTACGGCTGTAAATTCAACTAAATACATAGGGATTACAATTACAAATAATCTACATAGATAATGTTATGGGTAGAGCAAACCAAAGACTGTGATTCATTGGCAGAACACTTAGAGGGTGCAACAGGTTTACTAAACAGACTGCTTACACCATGCTTGTCCACCCTACTCTGGAGTATTGCTGTGCGGTGTGGGATCCGCGTCAGTTGGGACTGATGGATGACATCGAAAAAGTTCAATGAAGGGTGGCTCGTTTTGTACTATTGCGAAATAGAGGAGATAGTGCCACAGACACGATATGTGAATTGGAGTGTCAATCATTAAAACAAAGGCCTTTTCCACTGCCAAGGGATCATCTCATGAAATTTCAATAATCAGTTTTCTCCTCCGATTGCGAAAAAATTCTTTTGACACCCACCTACATAGGGAGAAATGATCATCACAATAAAATAAGAGAAATCAGGGCTCAAAAATTTAAGTGCTCATTTTTGTGAGTGGAACAGCAGAGAGACAGCTTGAAGGTGGTTCATCGACCCTCTGCTAGGTACTTTATTGTGAATAGCAGAGTAATCACGTAGATATAGGTGTAGATGTGTGTATGACAGAAATGCTTGCAATTATTAAGTGGTTAGACATTTCTGCCCATAAACTTAGTCTCCCCTTGTGACAATTTACACTGACAACAGACCAATAGTAACCTCTTTCTGGAATATCAGTGACAAGTTGGTGGTTGGAGTCATGACAACTTATCTTCAGAAAAGGCCAATTTTTACTTATCTGCCTCACTACTGCAATCTAATAAATGACACAACACTGGAACTCTTATCTTCAACTGTTCTGGAGATAGTATATGGCATACCTACAAGTTAACTTTAGTCCACACATACATCTTCATCTACACTCTGCACACCATCGTGAGGTGCCAGCAGAAAGTACATCCCACAGTACCAGTTATTAGGATTTCTTACCATTCCATTCCCGTATGGGGCATGGGAAGAATGATTGTTTGAATGCATTTGTGTGTGTGCAGTAATTATTCTGATCTTATCTTCACAATCCCTATGTGAGCAATATGTAGGGAATTCTAGTATATTTGTAGGGTCATTATTGAAAGCCATTTCTTGGAACTTTGTTAATAGACTTTCTCAGAATAGTTTATGTCAACCTTCAAGAGTCTTCCAGTTCAGTTCCTTCAGTATCTCTGTGACACTCACCCACGGATCAAACAAACCTGTGAAAATTCGTGCTGCCCTTCTCTGTATATGTTCAACATCCCTTGTTAGTCCCATATGGTACAGGCCCCACACACTTGAGGAATATTCTAGAACTGGTCACACGAGTTATTTGTAAGCAATCTCCTTTGTGGGCTGACTGCACTTCCCCAGCATTCTACCAATAAACTGAAGTCTACCCACCTGCTTTACCCATGACTGAGCCGCTCCATTTCATATCCCTACAAAGTGCTACATCCAGGTATTTGTATGAGTTTGCTGATTTCAACAGTGACTCATTGATATTATAGTCACAGGTTACTACATTTTTTCGTTTTGTGAAGTGCACAATTTTACATTCTGGAACATTTAAAGCAAGTTGCCAGTCATCGAGCCAATTTGAAATCTTATCAAGATCTAAGTACTTATCCGACTTCTTTCAGATAGTGCTTCAGCAGCGAAAAGTATGAGCTTACTATTAACATAATCTTGCAAGATCATTGACATACAACATGAACAGCTAGGGCACTTCTCTGGGGAACACCCACTGTTACTTCTTCATTTGATGATGACTCTTGATCCAAGATAACCACTGTGTCCTCTCTACTAAAAAGTCCTCAATCCAGTCACAAATTTCACTTGATATCCCATATGATCATACTTTTGACAATAAGTATAGGTGTGGTCCTGAGTCAAATTTTTTTTCAGAAATCAATAAATACTGCATCTACCTGACTGCCTTGATACATAGCTTTCAGTATGTCATGTGAGAAAAGTTCAAGATGGAGAGATACATAGAAAAACCAAATGGAACATTATCCCTCCAAAGGCAAATATATCTCTAGACAATCAGTTAAACCAAAAGACTGCTCAAAATGAGTAAGGAAATGCATTTTTAATTTCAAAGAGGCTGACAGAATAAAAATTCATGAAGAATTATGAAATTTAGGCAATACAGACAGACAGCGTCTATACATCAAAACACTTTTAGAAAAGATGGAAAAGGGAAGTAATAGACTTCTACAGGCTCATGCAGGAGAAAATTCACAAATAAGTACATTTTAAACAAAGATGGTCAGAGATTTCAGGTTTATCAGTCCTTCTTTCCTACAAATGTTTCATTTGACTGCATCATTCATTAAGTCAGGTTCTGTTACAAAGGAAAGAGTACATCATTTCTAAGAGATAAAGTGGGTAGCACAAACTGGAAACAGCTAAATCAGATTTTGCCAAAGAAAAAATTATATCTCAGCTTTTCATAACTCCCTTCACATTATGCTAAGAAGAATTAAGAGAAAGAACACTTGCCACACGAGTTAAGTCCTCAAAAAAGAGTATGTGAAAGCTGGAAATAATGAGAACATCTCTCCTGGAAAGGAATATTATTATTGAAACATATTTAATGCAGAATTTATCCAGTCCTTCCATGTACTTAAAATGTTTTATGTGTGAAATGCTGTGTTTTCTCTTGAGAATGCCACAGAGAAAGAAATTTGTCATTTGGGTCAAGATGCTAACATAGATCAGGATAGTTTAGCAAAGGCTACAAGAGACAGCATCAAGCTGGAAGCTACATCAAGATAAACACATTTAGCTGAATTTAATATGGATGCTGTCTACTACAAGCCAAAGACAAATGCTAATGCATTGTTTTATTGATGGAGAGTCGTTGTGTACAACTTAACTGTGCACAATAAAACTTCAAGAGAAGCCGCATGCTACAAGTGGCGTGAAAGTACGAGGGTGGTTCCATAAGTACCCAACTCAACAAAGAAATCACAAAAATTTTGGAAAAAAATGTATTTATTTTTCAACATCATCTCCTTTCAGCTCTATACACTTTTCCCAGCAATGTTCAGTAAGTTTGATACCCTTTTTATAATGATAACTGTCTAATTCCCCATATTAGCCATTAACTGCCGACATCACGTCTTCATTTGTTGAAAATATTCGACCGCCGAGCCATTTTTTCAAGTTTGGGAACAGAAAATAATCCGAGGGGGCTAAATCTGGTGAATAGGATGCATGAGGTAGCAATGAAAACTTTAATTCATTAATTTTGGCCATTGCAATAATGGACTTGTGAGATGATGCATTGTCCAGAAGAAACGACACATTATTCTTGGTCAAATGTGGCCTTTTTTGATTGATTTCTTCACCCAAATGTTGCAATAATTTTGCATAATACTCGCCATTGACAGTTTTTCCTTTTTCAAGGTAGTCAATGAAAATTATCCCACGCGCATCCCATAAAAATGATGCCATGACCTCGCCTGCAGATGAAACGGTCTTCACCTTCTTTGGAGTCAGCTCTCCAATTTGTGTCCATTGTTTTGATTGTTCTTTTGTCTCGAGAATGAAGTGGTGGACCCATGTTTTATCCACAGTAATGAAACGGCACAAAAAATCATCTTCTTTGGTGCGAAACTTCGCTAAACACTCAACTGAAACATCTTCACGACATTGTTTTTGTTCGGGTGTGAGCAAACGTGGCACAAACCTTGCACACATTTTTCAGATAATGTGCAATGTACCACACTTTTGGAATTGGCTACTATGTCTGCTAGCTCACGCACTTTCAGTAGATGATCATCCAGTACTGCTTTGTGGATTTTCTTCACCATTTATGGAGTCTTCACCTCATTTGGTCGACCACTACGATGCTCATCTTGGGCGCTCGTAGTATGGCCTCATTTAAACTCGGTTACCCAATACTTTGCTGTTGTCAACAAAGGAGCAGACTCTCCAAAAGTAGAATCTAGGTCAGCTTTAATACTGGTTGCACTGAGGCCTTTCGAAAACAAATATTGTATAACATAACGATGACCAATTTTCTCAATTTTCACAAGTTCACTCACAACATTCACTATTGATGGCTGCCAAACAAATACTAAAAATGTGGCATCTTCAAACTTGAAACATATGCGTCATAGAACGTATACTTTATAATCCAGAGATATTTTTCATCAACGACTGCCATCTCTTGGTCAGGCCGGGTACTTATGGGACCACCCTCGTACTGCCAAATGCTGATGTACGGACACTGCTTCACACTTGCCTAATTTTCTAGAAAAAATGTAGACAGTGATGACCGGATTATCTTCTCTGATACATGTGGATTGCAAAATAGAAATGGAAACATATTATGTTCCTGTACACTGCTGGTCATCTTATATCCTTGTAATAAGTCACACCTTCTTTGAGCCAGGCCACTCACAAATGGAGTGCGACTCTGATTGTTCCTCAACAGAGAAAATGACAAGACTGCTTGATGGTTCACTGCTGCCAAGTAACAAACAAAAATTACCAATTCACTGAAGTCCAGCACACAGAAGTACTCAATTTCCCAGAACTGAGACATTACAGGATAAAGAACAGAGAAATTGACAGTGATGGAAATAATGGCAATTAGCTCAAGATAATCTGTTTTCTCTACTGAATCATCATTTCTACAAGTTTTTAATTGCAGATACAACAGCTGGTGAAGGCACAAGTATTAAAGGTAATGAAGATTAAAGCATATTCAATTTTCAATAAGATCTGTTTCAGTGGATATCTGTACAAAAAGTACAATTTTTTGTATTTGTTACGTATTTTGTTATATCTTCATGGTGATTGCCCTTTTAAACGTTTAACGAAAATATAATTATTATGACCCATGTAATTCTTGAAACACTAATAAATGTCTGAAATACATTGTTTAAGAACACTCATGGCAATGAAGCAAAATAAATTTTGTAAATTGGTGCATTCTTTGTTACTGTTATTACCGCTGTATGCTACTGAGTCCTGTTAACCAATCAGCAGATGTGCCTTGTTTGAGTAGGCTGCAGTTAAATGACTGTCACAAACAACACGGGCAGGCAGTGAAACTTGGTGGCCGATTAAAATTGTGTGCCCAACCGGGACTGAAACCTGGGACCTCAGTCTTTGTCTTTTACGGTGGGTCGTGAGTTGTGCTCAGATAACCGAGTCGAAAGAGCATTTACCAACATAAGGCGGAGGTCCCAGGTTCGAGTTCCAGTCTGGCAGCAGTTTTAATCTGCTAGGAAGTTTCAATCACACAGCACAGACTGCTAACTTGCAGGGCCTCATAGACAAATGCAATTTCACATCGGAGAGCAGTAAAGTTTTGTATGCGGAAATTGTCCACCTAGCCTGACACGGTGGTCGCAGCTAAAGCTTTACCCAAATCTGGATGTAGTCTTGGTGAAGAGCTCAAAATTGCTTAAGCTTTTGAGTTTGCTTTGACTGCCCAGCACACTTTAAAAAATAAAATTCAAGTTTCACAAGTACCTAGTTGCTGCAACAAACGGGGTCAATTGACGATTGTGACTAATCATCTCCAGAGACCTTTTCAAGTTTCGGACATCTACGATGTATATATGCAGACTGAAGAGGTGAATGAAAACTTGTACCAAAGCTGGGATTTGAACCTAGGTCTCCTGGCACAGAGCTTGGAGATCCAGGTCTGAATCCCAACTTCAGTGCAAATTTTCATTCATCTCTTCAGTCTTCATATATAATCATCCTCTATTTCTGCCTCTAAGTCCCGCCTGAACTCACAAGCATCTGGATCACTTACATCTTGTGAGTGACTTAAGCACTTTGATCATTCTGCTGTGATTCACACCCATTACAGCTGTAGATCAGGCAGCTCCCATACTGTACAGCTCAATTATTCCAAAATTGAGAAGGAGGCTTTGCTGATTATTTATAAGGTCAATAATTTTCTTGTATTTTTGTATGTCAGCAAATTTCTAAATGATTAATGGAAAATCTCATATAAGATGTGAAACAAATACTAACAAAGAGATAGAGGGGCTGGCCAGTACTTACCTCAGCTCAGTACAGCCGATAGATACACATAAAACAGAACTGAAAATTTACATTCCTAGCTTTCGGAACTTTGTTCCTTCATCAGAGAGGAGAGAGGGGAAAAAAGGGAAGAAGGGAAAGTGGATTCAGTTACTCACAACCCAGGTTATGAAGCAACAGGGAAAGGTAAACAGGGAGGGTAGCAAGGATGGAGGCATGGTTATCAGAGGGAAGCCAAAGATATTCTACTGTAAGTACTGTGCCAGCTTCAAACCAAAGAGGATGCATACAGAAGTAAAGAGGTATATAGTATAAAGATAAACACAACTATGTAGGAGGAAAAGATGCGTGAATGGCTAAAGAGGAAAGGGAAAGAGGAGAAGACTGAAGAGTGAATGGGAGTGAGGTTGTTTAACGTAGGTTCAGTCCAGGGGGATGGCGGGATGAAAGGATGTGTTGGAGTGCAAGTTCCCATCTCCGCAGTTCAGAGGGACTGGTGTTGGGTGGGAGAAGCCAAATGGCACATACGGTGTAGCAGGTTCCTAGGTCCCTAGAATTATGCTGGAGGGCATGCTCCGCTACTGGGTATTGGGCATCTCCTAGGCGGACAGTTCGTCTGTGTCCGTTCATGCGCTCAGCCAGTTTGGTTGTTGTCATGCCGATGTAAAAGGCTGTGCAGTGCAGGCATGTCAGTTGATAAATGACATGTGTAGTTTCACACGTAGCCCTGCCTTGAATTGTGTATGTTTTACCAGTAGCGGGGCTGGAGTAGGTGGTTGTGGGGGGATGCATGGGGCAGGTTTTGCAGCGGGGTCGGTTACAGGGGTAGGAACCGCTGGGTAGAGAAGGTAGTCTGGGAATATTGTAGGGTTTAACAAGGATGTTACGGAGGTTAGGGGGGCGACGAAAGGCAACTCTGGGTGGTGTGGGGAGAATTTTGTCAAGGGATGATCTCATTTCAGGGGTTGACTTGAGAAAGTCATATCCCTGGCGGAGTAATTTGTTGATGTTTTCGAGGCCAGGATTCTCCAAAACCCAAGCCACCTTGCTGGATGTTGACCTTCATCTTGTTGAAGCTCACATCCACACCTCTGTCCATATCAAACCCACAAACAAACAACAGTACCTTCACTTTGATAGCTGCCATCCTTTCCACATCAAACGGTCCCTTCCCTACAGCCTAGGTATTCGTGGCAAACGTATCTGCTCCAGTGACGAATCCCTCAACAACTACACCAATAACCTGACCAGTGCTTTCCTCTCCCGCAACTATCCTGCAGATCTTGTCCACAAACAGATTTCCCGAGCAATACATTCCTCTCCGTCCAACAACAATGTTCCTACCCCCAGACCACACAGAAGCATCCCCCTTGTCACCCAATATTATCCTGGCCTCGAAAACATCAACAAATTACTCCGCCAGGGATATGACTTTCTCAAGTCAACTCCTGAAATGAGATCATCCCTTGACAAAATTCTCCCCACACCACCCAGAGTTGCCTTTCGTCGCCCCCCTAACCTCCGTAACATCCTTGTTAAACCCTACAATATTCCCAGACTACCTTCTCTACCCAGCGGTTCCTACCCCTGTAACCGACCCCGCTGCAAAACCTGCCCCATGCATCCCCCCACAACCACCTACTCCAGCCCCGCTACTGGTAAAACATACACAATTCAAGGCAGGGCTACGTGTGAAACTACACATGTCATTTATCAACTGACATGCCTGCACTGCACAGCCTTTTACATCGGCATGACAACAGCCAAACTGGCTGAGCGCATGAACGGACACAGACGAACTGTCCACCTAGGAGATGCCCAATACCCAGTAGCGGAGCATGCCCTCCAGCATAATTCTAGGGACCTAGGAACCTGCTACACCGTATGTGCCATTTGGCTTCTCCCACCCAACACCAGTCCCTCTGAACTGTGGAGATGGGAACTTGCACTCCAACACATCCTTTCATCCCGCCATCCCCCTGGACTGAACCTACGTTAAACAACCTCACTCCCATTCACTCTTCAGTCTTCTCCTCTTTCCCTTTCCTCTTTAGCCATTCACGCATCTTTTCCTCCTACATAGTTGTGTTTATCTTTATACTATATACCTCTTTACTTCTGTATGCATCCTCTTTGGTTTGAAGCTGGCACAGTACTTACAGTAGAATATCTTTGGCTTCCCTCTGATAACCATGCCTCCATCCTTGCTACCCTCCCTGTTTACCTTTCCCTGTTGCTTCATAACCTGGGTTGTGAGTAACTGAATCCACTTTCCCTTCTTCCCTTTTTTCCCCTCTCTCCTCCCTGATGAAGGAACAAAGTTCCGAAAGCTAGGAATGTAAATTTTCAGTTCTGTTTTATGTGTATCTATCGGCTGTACTGAGCTGAGGTAAGTACTGGCCAGCCCCTCTATCTCTTTGTTAGTATTTGTTTCACATCTTATATGAGATTTTCCATTAATCATTTAGATCACCTATATGGTCCACATCCTTCATTGTTTTGTCCCTTTTGTTAGCTATCACTTACGTCTGTCATCTTAACACTTCCTCTTCTTCAGTGTTTTATATATACATAAATAAATATTTTCGTCACCAACTGTGCTAGTTTCATCTTCCTCCTATTATCTTGTTCCATTTATAGTCCTCTTCTCTTTTTTATTTATTGATTTATTTATTCAACATTCCACAGTTTTAACGTTCGTTATTCGCTGTTTCCCAGCCAACAATCACTGCCAACAATCTCTTCCACACCTACCAGTATCATCCATTTCCGTCGATTTCTTGTTGCTGGCGATATTTTTGTGCCATTGGCTATCTTTCTCTGCCACAAGAAAAATTTTTTGGGACATTTCTGCCCCACCCGCGATCTTTTTTGCGGCACCCGCGATCTTTTTTGCGGCACGCGCGATCTTTTTTGCGGCACGCGCGATCGCTTTTGCGGCACGCGCGATCTTTTTTCGCCACTCGCTATCTCTGTTTTTGAGCTACGTGTGTTCTTTTTCCCCTGATCTGGACATACTTGCTTGGTCTGGTCAACTTTTTCCGTATTTTTCTTATTTTGTGGTCTTCCTTTGGTATTGAACATTACCAACACAATTTCTTTCCTTCTCGTCCTTCCCTCCGTGTTTTACTCCTTCTTATGATTACTATTTCAACTTTAGTTATTTAATTTCCCTACCCACCAGTTACCCACTATGTACCCTAATCCTATACCACATTATTTACATTCATTCCGGAAACATGCATTCACTGTAGCCAAACTGCAATCCCACATACTTTTCCTCCAGTCCTGCTTAACCTTTGGAATTACCCCTAAAGGGCTTACCTTAAAAGTTCCCATCTCCGGGTGCAATTCCTCCTTCCACCAGTCTCTCCTGGACTTCCAGAACCTTCAATCCTTAGCCCTTACCCAACTTGTCCTGAATCTCTACACTACTTCATGTAACCACCACTCCCAACAGCTCCTATCTCTCTTCAAAGTCCTCCACCTCTCAAACCCTTGCTTGGAGAACACACTGAGGAACATCATCCTAGAAGCCAGCTGCAAACTTGAGTTCCATGCCACACACCACCTGAAAAAACTATCCACAGTGCTAGTGCAACACCTAAGAAGTGGGGTCCCTCTCCCTATCCCTCACAAACACCAACCACAACAGAACCTTCAACAAACCCCCCTCATAGCCAACAAACCTAGCCTAGCCACCCTACTCAATCTCCCCATCCCAGCACATACCCCACACAGACCAAATCTCACCTATAACCACAGTCAAATGCTACATATCACCAGTCCCAATTCAGTCCTAAACCTCTCATCCAGATCCCTCTCTCCTCCAGAGACATCTGTTCTATCAAAAGGCTTAACCTTTAGCCCCACACCTAAATTCAACCACACTGCCCTGGTTAAAGATCTCCTCTCATTCACCCGGAACCTCAACTGGAAATATCACTTCACTACCCAAACACAGCCCCCAAGTACTAGACCCAGTGTTGAACCCTGTCTAGAACAGTTCCGACTGCCTTCTCAAAGGGATCCTCCTCCCCTCCCCCAAAACTATCCCTTGCAGACATTTCAGGAATTCCTCACATCCAGTGTTGCCTCCCAGTCCTTCTTGAAGAACATCCCGACAACCCCCAACATCACCCCAGCTGAATCCCGTGCCATTAAGGAGCTGAAAATAGACCGCTCTATTGTCATCCTCCCGGCGGATAAAGGCTCCACAACTGTCGTACTTGACCGTGTGGAGTATGTGGCAGAAGGACTGCGTCAACTCTCTGACACCTCAACCTACAAAACTGTTACCCAGGATCCCATTCCCTCCATCCAGACTGAGCTGCAAAAAATCCTAAAAATCCAAGGTCCCTCACAAGGCCTCACAACGGCTTCCATAGACTTACTCACTCCACCTGAGCCACGTACCCCTACCTTCTACCTATTACCCAAAATCCACAAAGAGAACCATCCTGGCCGTCCCATTGTAGCAGGCTTCAAATCCCCAACCGAACGTATCTCAGCTCTGGTAGACCAGCACCTACAACCTATCACCCGCAGACTCCCATCCTACATCAAAGACACAAACCACTTCCTAGAACGCCTCAAATCCATTCCCACTCCTCTCCCACCTGAAACCTTTCTTGTCATCATAGATGCTACATCCCTTTACACAAACATCCCACATACCCATGGTCTCTCTGCCCTTGAGCACTACCTCTCCCAACGCCCACCCGAAGATCTTCCAAAAACGTCGTTCCTTATCACACTTACCAACTTCATCCTCACCCATAATTACTTCACTTTTGAAGGCCAGACCTACAAACAAATCAGGGGAACGGCCATGGGAACCAGGATGGCTCCCTCCTATGCCAACCTCTTCATGGGCCGCATGGAGGAGGCTTTCCTGAAGACCCAACAGCTGCTTCCCCTGGCCTGGTATAGGTTTATAGATGACATCTTTGTGGTCTGGACTCATGGTGAAGAAACATTCCTTAATTTCCTCCACAACCTCAACTCCTTTTCGAATCTGAATTTCACCTGGTCCTTCTCCAAAACCCAAGCCACCTTCCTGGATGTTGACCTTCATCTTGTTGAAGCTCACATCCACACCTCTGTCCATATCAAACCCACAAACAAACAACAGTACCTTCACTTTGATAGCTGCCATCCTTTCCACATCAAACGCTCCCTTCCCTACAGCCTAGGTATTCGTGGCAAACGTATCTGCACCAGTGACGAATCCCTCAACAACTACACCAATAACCTGACCAGTGCTTTCCTCTCCCGCAACTATCCTGCAGATCTTGTCCACAAACAGATTTCCCGAGCAATACATTCCTCTCCGTCCAACAACAATGTTCCTACCCCCAGACCACACAGAAGCATCCCCCTTGTCACCCAATATTATCCTGGCCTCGAAAACATCAACAAATTACTCCGCCAGGGATATGACTTTCTCAAGTCAACTCCTGAAATGAGATCATCCCTTGACAAAATTCTCCCCACACCACCCAGAGTTGCCTTTCGTCGCCCCCCTAACCTCCGTAACATCCTTGTTAAACCCTACAATATTCCCAGACTACCTTCTCTACCCAGCGGTTCCTACCCCTGTAACCGACCCCGCTGCAAAACCTGCCCCATGCATCCCCCCACAACCACCTACTCCAGCCCCGCTACTGGTAAAACATACACAATTCAAGGCAGGGCTACGTGTGAAACTACACATGTCATTTATCAACTGACATGCCTGCACTGCACAGCCTTTTACATCGGCATGACAACAGCCAAACTGGCCTCGAAAACATCAACAAATTACTCCGCCAGGGATATGACTTTCTCAAGTCAACTCCTGAAATGAGATCATCCCTTGACAAAATTCTCCCCACACCACCCAGAGTTGCCTTTCGTCGCCCCCCTAACCTCCGTAACATCCTTGTTAAACCCTACAATATTCCCAGACTACCTTCTCTACCCAGCGGTTCCTACCCCTGTAACCGACCCCGCTGCAAAACCTGCCCCATGCATCCCCCCACAACCACCTACTCCAGCCCCGCTACTGGTAAAACATACACAATTCAAGGCAGGGCTACGTGTGAAACTACACATGTCATTTATCAACTGACATGCCTGCACTGCACAGCCTTTTACATCGGCATGACAACAGCCAAACTGGCTGAGCGCATGAACGGACACAGACGAACTGTCCACCTAGGAGATGCCCAATACCCAGTAGCGGAGCATGCCCTCCAGCATAATTCTAGGGACCTAGGAACCTGCTACACCGTATGTGCCATTTGGCTTCTCCCACCCAACACCAGTCCCTCTGAACTGTGGAGATGGGAACTTGCACTCCAACACATCCTTTCATCCCGCCATCCCCCTGGACTGAACCTACGTTAAACAACCTCACTCCCATTCACTCTTCAGTCTTCTCCTCTTTCCCTTTCCTCTTTAGCCATTCACGCATCTTTTCCTCCTACATAGTTGTGTTTATCTTTATACTATATACCTCTTTACTTCTGTATGCATCCTCTTTGGTTTGAAGCTGGCACAGTACTTACAGTAGAATATCTTTGGCTTCCCTCTGATAACCATGCCTCCATCCTTGCTACCCTCCCTGTTTACCTTTCCCTGTTGCTTCATAACCTGGGTTGTGAGTAACTGAATCCACTTTCCCTTCTTCCCTTTTTTCCCCTCTCTCCTCCCTGATGAAGGAACAAAGTTCCGAAAGCTAGGAATGTAAATTTTCAGTTCTGTTTTATGTGTATCTATCGGCTGTACTGAGCTGAGGTAAGTACTGGCCAGCCCCTCTATCTCTTTGTTAGTATTTGTCAGCAAATTTCATCAGATCACAAACATTCGATTACATTTTCAGGCGCCGCTCTGAGTTCCCGTAAAGGCAGCACTATGTCTGCAGTGCTGGGCATCGTTTTCAAGTAGGCACCGATATGAGGTCCACTTTTGCCGCACTGGCCGACACACCGATGCCCACACCCTGTCCTGCTTTCCTATTGGCTGCAAAGTCCAATTCGATTGCCAGAAAACAGTTTGTCTTGCCCTGGACCAACATCTACAACAAAACCCGGATGATATCCCGCTGACTGCGCACGAGTTAGCTACGGTATTGACCCGTGCCCCAGTCGTAAAGAAAGTTTTGTCAGCAGTCCAGAAAGGACGGTCAGAGCACACTTCCTGACAGACTGCCCTGGCTTCTTGCAGTTTTCACTTAATGCCACGAAGATCATCTCAATGTCGGCCATGGAGGACTCCAAGTGTGGGTCGTCATCCCACCCCCAGATCCTCCACTTCTTGCGCACTCTTCACATTCTTCGCACGAGTACGATGAGCGTGAGGATGTCGGCCAGATGGCACATCTACCGGCTCCTCACTGACACAGACATTCAAACGTAAATGGCGCTCTCGATGTGCCTGCTCAGGTGTTGCCTGGGCAACTTTTCCCACCACAGCTCTGCCCTGACCGCCGAGGAGGGAAGGGTTGTGTCAATTTTGCTGGGTCATTTCGGGGAGCTATATCGCCAGTGGTGGTGAACGCCCTTTGAACTTACTGTACATAACAAGGATGCTGCCCACTGTGATCCTCGCAAAGATCTGTGCCCTCCAGAAGATTCTCATCGACCAGGGGATGCCGATACCCAGGTGTTGAACAACGAGTCCGAACTTATGTCGATATAATTCCAGGCCTTCTATTGCTGTAGCAACATCAAACTACAGAGTCCACCACAAAAATGTATACACTCTTTGTCCGGCTCTATCGAGATATCAAAATTGTTGTTCGATTTGAGTTACGAGTGTGTTGTAGTATGGTCTTTCGCTCGACAAATGTTAGTACTTTCACCTCGGTATTGACAAAACAAGATGGCTGGGGTGCACTTGAGATTCGAGCAATAAAAATGTATTGTTACATGGTTTTTCAAATTTGATAATGCTGTTGAAGTGCAATGTCAGTGGAGGTGGGAGCTTGAAACGGAACCACCGACCCGCCTAACAGTTAAATGCTTCACTGACAAGTTTGAATTGCATGGAACGATTTGTGATATTCACAAAGGAAGATCAGGAAGACAGCATACAGCTACAAGTCCTGCTTCGTCAGCTCTCGCATTAGAAAAGTTTGTTAATTCTTCACAGAAGTCTGCTACGCAATGTGCACGTGAAGTGGGGATTATCATTACAAGTGTAAGAAGAATTCTGAAAGCTGCAAAGTAGAATGCTTACATTCCACAATTACTGCATGCGATTAATGACGACAATCCTGATCACTGAATGCAATTTTGGGAATGGTATCCGTAAATGGTAACTGATGACGAACAATTTGTGACGAAGGTAGTGTGGAGTGACGAGTCACAATTGGTGAGTCACAATTTAAACTTAATGGAACTGTGAATCGGCATGACAGTGTGTACTGGGCACAGTAAAATCCACATGTTTATGTGGATAAAGCAGTCAATGTACCAGAGGTTCATGTGTGGTATGGACTATCATCTAGGGGCTTAGTAGAACCCTTTTTCTTTGATGCTACTGTCATTGGAGAAGTGTACCTGGAAATGTTATGCACACAAATTTTGCCAGGTATACGTGTGCTTTATGGAGCTGATGAACTGGTCTTCTACCAACAGGACAGGGTGCCACCACACTACAACATAGCCATAGGAGCTTTCCTGGATGACAACTTTCGGGGGCATTGGATTGGACGAAGAGGGCCCATTGAGTTCCCTCCACAATTGCCAGATCTAACATCTATGGACTTTTACTTGTGGGGGACTGTGAAAGATAACATCTATCAACGTAAGCCACGCATGGTGGAGGAACTCTGCCAGGACATTACAGTGACAGGTGCGCTGATATCCACTGTAACACTGACTGACGTAGTTGTGGCGAACGCTAGTCATTCTGTTATGTGCATAGCCGCCAATGGTGAATATTTTTAACATTTAAAGTAACCGTGTGCTAAACTGAAGGTTGTACAACATGTGTGATCAATTATTAAATGTAAAATAAACATATAAGTAATACTTTTCATTCCTTAAAGTGTGTATACATTTTTCTAGCGGACTCTGTATTGATCTCTGCCCCCTTTCAACCTGCCTCCAATGTGGAGGGAGTGGACGATCTGGACTTTCGAAACCCAGTCACGACTGAGGAGGCCCCACACAGCTTCCTTGTGACACAGAGGTCCACACCAGTCAGCGAGGTCAGACCGGCTGAAATCCTGTGGGGGCACTGCACTCCGTTACACATCCTGTATCCCGATCAGCACTCCCATACTGCATACAGGCCCACCTATGTGGGATGCATCTGTGCCAGGGGCCAGCATATTCAGCCAGAGTCCAGGGCAGATGGAGGTGTCACTGTAGAGAGCAGGGGCTGCCAGGAGCAGACTTAAGAGAGTGACGGGCAGTCAGGAAAGCGTCGGTCTATAGTCAGCATTCAATGTGTCAGTGGGCAGCTAGCATTCAACAATGCAATCACTACATTAAACGTTACTCATATTTTTATAAGAAGGCAAAAAAATAGCAGCTCTCTGGGCACAGAAAGTTCTTTTTATTAAAACCACGACCAGTTTCTCACCAATTGAGGCACATCCTCAGGTGATTAGAATGTAGGTATTTTACAATTTTTGTCTTTACAGTGGGTTAGTCAATACTGTGATATGGAGTCCTGTACATTAGGTACTTCCATAAATTGTGTCCACAACATTATTTTAAGCTATCCTGAAGTCTCTGCCCATCCTTCACATCACTGGTAAATAAAAACCTGCTAGTAACGTATGTCACATTGATAAAAGGATGCCTGTAAAACAAAATAAAATGAGTACTTGGTGAGGAGAAAATAAAATAAGCCTTGCAAAGTGCGTAAAAATGTTTGTAAGTATAAACAACAATACAATAGACGATACAGCTTCCACTAGAAAAAACTACCATCGGATTCCTTTCTTTTGAGATATTTCTGATAAAATATGAAAATGTCTGGTTTCAAAAAACATTATTATGTTCCTAAGAACAATGGCCAAAACTTTAGAGACAAGGAAAGTATGCTTCACGAAAGGTTTAAGTTACTGGGAGTCTACTGGATCTCTTGGCGGCAATGTGATGCCAAATATATAGGTCAAACCGGCAGAAGTTTTTCAACTCGATTTAAAGAGCATACCAATTGCGTGGATTCTGAATGAACACTGGGTGCACATTTATGTGACACAGGACATCAGATCACAGACATACATGAGAGTATGCAAATCATATACTTGGAGAATAAAGGTAACAACCTTAATATTTTAGAAGAGATAGTGATTTTTGAAGACTTACAAAAATCTCCTGAGCTCGCTTTAAATATCCAGAGCGAACTGAGCACTTCGTATTGGACTGTCATTGTGATGAACAGTGTGCTACTGCCACTGGTATGTAAGTTTGTTCACGTGTTTAATGACGTATATAAGTAATACCCTACAAGTGATCTTCACCATGAGTGAAAATGTGAACAAAAATGTATAAATATGAAAAGACAATCCCATGAAGATGTGTGAAATTCATTTAGAAATTAATCCAAATTACTTCTGAAGATGTGAATGAATACAGATCTAGAGGCTACCGGAACCACAAAAGCAAACAGTTATGACTAATGGTTTAATAGTATGTTGGCATATCTTTAGAATGAAATACAGCAGTGATTTTATGTAGCACGGTTTTGAAAAGTGGTTGGGAGGTTTCCAGAGCTACATGGCACCAGATGCCTACACACTGGTCATCACATAATTTCCATAAATTATGGGCCAGTCATTTGTGGGCTCAGAGCTGGTGCCTGATAGTGTACCAGATGTGTTTCGCCAGCTTCAAGTAGGGCATATCTGGAGGCTGAGAGGTCTACGTGAGTTCACTATTGTGTCCCTAAACCACTGTAGCACAGTTCTGGTCAACTGACATGGACAGCTACACTGCTGGGAAGGTACCGCAGACGTCGGGGCTGACATCATGCACGAAAGGATGGAGGTAGTCCGCAGTTGTCTTGGTGTCTTCAGTTACTATCGCACATCCCATAGGAGCCCATGGGAATGTCCTCCATGGCACAATACTGCCGCAATTGTCCCGCATCTGTGGCACAATGCATTTTCAAACAGCTGCTCGCCCGGATGACTGTATACGCAGACACAACTGTTGAACTGCTGTAATGAGAAACGTAATTCGTCCAACTCTGTGGAACCTTTCCATTAATGCTCGGTCTAATCTCAATGCTGCCATGCCCACCGAAATCTTAACTGAGGATATCATCAGGTCAACACGGAAATGTGTAGTGGTTGTCTGCTGTGGAGCACACATTTGACAATTAGTGTCAGGCGGTGAATTCCAAAATATGTGTGCTTGTACCTGCACTGTACTCTGCTGTCAGATCTGCCTCTTCGGCAGTGCGACAACACCCCATTTCATTCTGCACAGGGCACCTTCAGACGTGTGCTGCTTCTCTGGGCTAAAAAAATTTGCTCAGTCCCCATATTCCCCTGGCAGGGCACCCAGTGACTTCTTTCCAGTTCATTGGGTGCAAACACTGTTGTGTGGCAGGCATTTCCAGAATGACAATGGGGTGATTTTTGAGGCGGAACCTCTATCGAAAATCCAAAATGCACCCTTCTACAACAGAGATCTCGGCCAAAACACGCGACACAACAGTGTGTGAACACGCAATTAGGTGAACCTCCATCCATTCCAGATAACAATAGCTGTTGGAAACCTGAAAGTATTAGTGTTAAGATTGAAAGAAATACCTCCCACGGCTGAGAGTACTAAAATCCTAATGGTAGACTGCCAAAGCATCTGCAATAAAGTGATAGAGTTTGAAGCGCTCATGAAAAGCAGTAAAACTCATATAATGCTAGGTACAGAAAGCTGGTTGAAACCTGAAACTGACTGCAGTGAGACCCCTGGGAAAAGTTTAAGTGTATATCAAAAGGATAGGCAAATGGGAAATGGAGGTGATTTACATGTCACAGTAGACAAGAAACTCAAATCCACCGAGACAGAAATTGAAGCGGCATTTCGGACTATCTGGACAAGACTCAGTATCAGGGATCCTTCTATCGCCCACCAGACTCATTCCATGATGTAACAAAAAACTTGAGATAATCTCGGTTCACTCGTACATAAGTTCCCCAATCGTACTGTAATCATCGGTGGAGAGTTTAATCATCCAACAATTAATTGGGAAGAATAGTTTGGTTAGTGGTGGGTGATATAAGACATCCTGTGAAACATTACTAACTGCCTTCTGAAAACTACATGGAACAGGCAATTAGGGACCCCACTCATGATGAAAATACACTGGATCTAATGGTAACAAATAAGACCAGACCTCTTTGAGGATGTCCAAATGCAGCTGTGGCAACAATGATTACCAAAGTACAAAGGACAACTGTAATAACAAAAAGATATATATGATCAGCAAACTAGATAAAAAATTGGTATTGTCATATGTCAGTGAGGAACCTGAAATTTTCAGCACAGGGCAGGAGCATTTAGATGAACTATGCCTCAAGTTTAAGAGAGAATACTTGAGCATGCACTGGATAGATATGTACCCAGTACAACAGTTCATAATGGGAGGAAACCTCCATGGTATACAGTCACAGTAAAGAAACTTCTAAGGAAACAGAGATTACTGCATAATAAATGTAAAACAAACCATAGTGCTACAGATATATGCTGAATGAAACACATTTGGCTGTTGAGAGCAATGTGAGATGCCTTTCACGGCTACCTCAGCAGAATACTGTCAAATGATATTTCACAAAACCCAAAGAAATTCTGGCCATATGTATAGGCTGTTAGTGTCACCCAAGTTAGTGTCCAGTCCCTAGCGAATGAGACAGCAACTGAAATCGAGTGGAGCAAAGCAAAAACTGAAATGCTTAACTCCGTTTTCAAATGCTCCTTTAAAAAGGAAAACCCAGGAGAATTGGCTCAATTTAATCCTCATAACACTGAAAAGATGAATGAAATAAGTATTAGTGTCAGTGGTGTTGAGAAACAGCTGAAATCGTTAAAATTGAACAATGCTCCATGGCCGAATGCCGTCCCTGTAAGACTACATACCGAATTTGTGGCTGAATTAATCTCCTTCTAACTATAATGTATTGTAGATCCATAGAACAAAAAACCATGCCCAGTTCTTGGAAAAAACACAGGTCACAACACCTGTCTACAACAAGGATAGTAGAAGTGATTCACAAAAATACCACCTCATATCCTTGACATTGATTTGTTGTAGAATCTTCGAACATATTCTGAGCTCAAAGACAATGAAGTCTCTTGAACAGAATGACCACCTCAATGTCAGCCAGCATGGATTCCGAAAACATCAATGATGTGAAACACAACTCGTACTTTTCTCTCATTACATAATGAAAGCTTTGGACCAAGGCAGTCAAGTAGATGCAGTATTTTTTGATTTGCGAAAAGCATCTGACTAAGTACCACACCTATGCTTATTGTCAAAAGTACAGTCGTATGCGGTGTCAAGTGAAATTTGTGGATGGATTGAGGATTTTTTGGTAGGGAGGATGCAGCATGTTATCCTGGATGTGGATTTATTGTCAGATGCAGAAATAACTTTGGTTGTGCCCTTGCTCTTCATGTTGTACATCAATGACCTTGCAAGACAATATTAATAGTAACATCAGACTTTTTGCTGATGATGCTGTTATCTATAATGAAGTACTATCTGAAATAAGTTGGATAAATATTTAGTCATATCTCAATAAGATTTCAAAGAAGTGCAATGACTGGCAACTTGCTTTAAATGTTCAGCAATGTAAAATTGTGCACTTTACAAAACAGAAAAAACATAGTACCCTATCACAAGTAATATCAGTGAATCACTGTTGGAATCAGCCAACTCAACCAAATATCTGCGTGTAACTCTTTGTAGGGATATGGAATGGAGTGATCACATAGGTTCTGTCATGGGTAAAGCAGGTGGTGGACTTTGGTTTATTGGTAGAATACTGGGGGAATGCAATAGTCCACAAAGGAGATTGCTTACAAATCACCCTGTGTGACCAGTTCTATAATACTGCTCAAGTGTGGGATCCGTACGAAATAGGACCAACAGGGGATACTGAGTGTATACACAGAAGGACAGCACAAATGGTCACAGGTTTTGTATCACAGAGATATTGTAAGAACTGAACTGAAAGCCTCTTGAAGATAGACGTAAACTATTCTGAGAAAGTTTATTAAACAAGTTTCAAAAACTGGCTTTAAACTATAACTCTACGAATATACTACAATGCCCTACATATTGCTCACATACAGATCATGAAGATAAGATTAGAGTAATTAATGCAAGCACAGAGGCATTCAAACAATCATTCTTCCTGCACTCCATACATGAATGGAACGGTAAGGAACCCTTATAACCGATATGGTGGGAAGTACTCTCTGTCATGTATGTCATGATGGTTTGCGGAGTGCAGGTGTCGAAGTGGACATAGATATAGGAGTGACACCGACACAGAGTTTCATGGTCGGAACTTAAGCTTTTTCCGCAGTGACGATTGATTCTTTACAACTATAGGTATGCCTACCCCCGTATCGCAGTCTCTAAAGGAGAAATTCATACTCTTTTCCTTCTCACACTGTCTTGACAAGTGATGCCGTGATTCCTGTTAACATTCTGTGACTTGTTGTGAAATACCACACTGAGCGAGGCATTTTGCACTGCACACTACTGATGATGAAGCCTCTCTTATACATACAGACCTGAACACTCTCCCTTCTCACAGGAACTGAGTGGCGAACCACGGTAACCGGGCAGGCAAGAGCAGACCGCACGGCCCGCCGTACTCCGGCAGTTGGTGTTTTTCCCACACGGGTTGGGTTGGCACGGGTCTGGAACTAATGAACAAATAACTGAAAAACATCAAACTTCAAATTTTTATATTATACATATTTGTGGCACATATTCCACAGATTCAGGATTAAGAGGGAAACTTCAGAGGAGTGGAATCAGTCAAAGCACACATAATGATAGACCTCGAATGTACTGCTTCTGTCAATTATGTACCTTTAACACTTTGTGTGCCGTGCCCACAATATTTCAGGCACAACATCTTAGTAAGAACTGCTACGATCGTAATATTACAGGTGTGGCACTCCTCACTAACAATAAGATGCTTTTCCCAAAATATTATGGGCACGGTATTCTTTCCGACACAGGTGACAATGTAGTATTATGGGCCTGGTACCCAAAGTATTAATAACATATAGCTTGCACTATTTATAATAGCTGCTTGCCATACTTTCCTTATATTTCAAAACCCTGAAAATTTTAGTCTTAGATAAAGAACTGGAAAATTTCTGTTTTTCCACTTACACATTTTAGCTGCAGATTGCCAGTCACAAAGTAATTAGAAAGTAAGTAAGTGTCCTGACTGCTATTTAAAATAACTATGTTTACATAGCACATGATGGAGACTTTCATATAAGAAACATTGTTTCCTTACTCCAAATTAAGAACTGCATACTAAGAATGTAAAACATTTAGAAAGACAACATTTTTTCCTTTGACTGACAGCCTTACATTCAACAATTACAATGGCAATTTCAATGATGGTGTCAGTTTTAAGTGGGAACTGCAAATAAGAGTGCATACATAATGCAAGGTATACATCTTAACCTAAAAGTGCCATCGAATCAAAGACTGGCTCGAGCACCACAGAGTTTTACCAGTCACGGCACTGTCGGAGGTGGTACACTGTTGCCTCTCTCTGACCTCTGATCTGAGTCGTCCAGCCAGTTAGAGTAGGGTGATAACAGTTTAGGGTGGACTCAGAACCGCAGAGCTGCTCGGCACTATTACTCTCAACAAACACTCTCTCCGGTGAAATCCTGCGACTGACGAGGGATCTGGCCCCTGACCTCTGGGTCAGTAGTCGGGCACTCTTCCGGTGACCTATCACGCCGCAACTCCGGCGAACAGTGAATGTAGGTCACAGTGGTACAACTCACATTACGTACATTTTATACCTAAGTACACAACAAAATACTTGGGCATTCTCCGGCACTTGTAAAATTTGTGAATTAGGTACATGAACTCCATTTCTTACCATAGAGTGGGTAACCAGTCACTGAAAAGTGAGTGACAGCCACTCGCAGTGATAGTCTGTACAGAGCAAAGCCTTTGATTTAATTGCTTTAAGTGCCACTGTCTAGAAATGAGTTGCAGAGAAAGTACAATCATCACAAAACATGGGAACAATAAATATTAGTGCATACTAATTACACACACAGACCAGCCCAGATAAAAAATTACACAATTGCAGAGGAGTTCTTATTGTTTTGGACAGTTTTCCTTTGCCTGCCTTCTACCCAGCTATATCACTTACACAAAAGAGGTATAACAATTTAAGACACTTTTCTGTGGATTTTGCTTTTTCATTGTGTTGATTATCTAGTAACAGGTGTGATACGCGCAATTGCAGCATGCTGCCAAATAGTTTCCTGTGCCTGTGACTGGCACCTCACATAATTTCATCATGTTCTTCTTTAATACAGGACAACTATTCTGAGAATGTAGCATCTCGGTTCTCAATACTGTAGATGGCTGCATATTCAATCATCCACAGACGTGAATTGTTTGTAGTAGGCTATCACGTGCTGTAAGGCCACATTATTTGAGACAGTACGCATTCGTCCTGTCAGTGACAGCTAGTCGGTGGGTGAGAAACCTCCACACGTCCCGCACCGGTCCGCAAACAAATGTGTGCACGAGTGAGTCGACATTTCTGCATCTGTAGCAAGCAGATGTTACTCTGGCGTGGATTGTGTGCAGTTTATCATCCATAGAGATTTTGTCACTGACTATCAAATACCACCACAAGAGAATCTGTGATGGCAGGCACATCAGTGAATATTTCGACACAATACTGTCGAGTTCATCTGTAGCTCCCTTTCTTTGACAGGGTTTCATGGTGCATTCTTTGTGATGACTTAATGTATTGTTTTGTTAAGAAACTGTGATGTCTTTGATATACTAGTGCACACATAGTAAATTCTGGAAAGCACTTCTGGATGTAATGGTATTCAGGTGGAATCACTGCTAGGTGTATCAGCGATGCCAGGCTTGTCGATCTCGAGCCGGTAAAAAGACTGTGCAGAAGGTGTACGCCCTGATGCCACATTTTTTTTTCTCGTTTGGTTGGTGAGGAGTGTGTCACGTGCACTTGTGTCAAACACTGGTGAGCCCGAGGCCACCCTGCAAGGGACGCAGGGCGAGTGCCGTGACCTGCGCTTTAGGGATGTTACCATGAAGAAGAAACCAGCTGATCAGGTGCTGCCCAAGTTTCAGGGAGTGAAAGTACTCGGGCCACGCAGTACAATCTGTTTGTGACAAATGTGTGAATCATTTGTGGCTTTTGCAGGAAGTTCAGCTGCCTGTCGGACAGCAGATTCAGAATGGCCCTGATGTGGTTCAGGAGGTCTGCCCAGTTTTTAGAATTCTTGCAGCCAGATGTACCTCCCAGTATACGTCCAGAGAATGGTGTGAAGTCTGTTGCCTGACTCGTGTCACTTCAGGTACTTCACCAAAGCCCCCACTAAGGGTAAGTACAGTCATTTTCCTGCAGTCATTTTGAGTGCCAGACACCTTACTTACCTACTTACTCACTGGTCATACCGGACTCGAGAGTCCATTACCACAGCAATGTATTTTCGCCACCTGTCCCTGTCTTGGGCTATTTCCTTCCATTCACCTTCAATACCTAGGCTCCTCAAATCAGCCTTCACATTGTCCTCCCATCTACGCCTCGGTCTCCCCACAGGACGTTTTCCTTCTAGGTGCCCTACCAGTACTCTGCGCACTGCCCTGCCCTCATCCATTCAAGCTACGTGACCAGACACCTTCCTGTAGATTTTAAGTACGTCTTTAATGGAAGAATTGTGAAAGCCAACAGAGATGTCATCTGCCTCTGCTGTGAAGCAGATTCACAGGTTCTGAACATGTAATCCGCAAATTCTGCCTTCAGTGAGACACAGCACAGTGGGCATCCTCGGCAGGCAGATAGATGTGTTACGATTCTGTGAAGTGATTATTAATTAAACTCTGAGAGGAAACAGTTGATAATAATCCACGAAGAATTGTTGTGATATGAATTCCGTATCCCATCCTCTTCATCACTTCTATTAAAAACTCATGACTTGAATAGTCAAATACATTCAAAATTTCTAAAAACACAATTGCTCCTTCATGTTTGACCCCTGCTGTGGAGCACTTCCCATACCTAATGGTTCTTCAAGGGACAGTACAACACTGGTAGCTGTCGACAGTGTTCTCGAAGAGTGATACGGTACGACTCTTGGCTGCACGCATAATGGTTGTGAAACCTGCATTAAGCACAGCCAGTTTTCATGAGAAGAACTACTATTCCTTCTTTGACAGCATTGGGTACTGTTGGTCCTCACCCCTGGCCTTTAGCAACAGCTTGACGAGATTCTTTGAGGACATCTCAATAGCACTGGTAAAATTCTGCTACGAGATTTCACTACTCGTGTTAAAAATGACAGTATAACCCGCAAAAATAAAATTGTTACTGGTAGTGGTAACTTACTGAAGAAGAGTGCTATCAATCACAGTTCCTTACAGAAAGTCTGCAGGAGCACAGATCTTAAGGCGACAGGTTAATTTTTGTTACGTTGTGTTATAAATCTAACACTGAATGAAGGGATGTAGCTGCACTGCAGTGTAAGATGGCATTTTATGTTGACATCTGCCCACTGGGTGTATGGTCTGTGTGTACTGCAGGGGTCTTCTTCTGTGGCTGTAGCATCAGCAAAGACACCAGGTGTAGATTCCAAAGTGGTTTACGTTCCCTTAATGGTTGCGATCATTTTCATTAGAGTAGGCTTTACTTGTTCAGCTTTCTAGTGTGTCTTCCTTCCTTTGGCTGTCGTCTTCCTGTCATGAGGTCCTCACAACATTTTCAAAAGATATTACATTAACCCAGTAAACAATAGTTAAAGGCTGCTTAACAAATCAGTGTTGAAAGCAAAATGTAAGATAATGGCAGTACTATAATGTACCATTAACAAAGTGGAGAAAAATAAAGTTTCATTTTAGGCCTGACATTTTGATGAATATATGTAATATACAATTGAGAAATCCTGATTAATTGCAGATGACAAACTGGAACAAAATATCAGGTGTGGTGCAAATGAAAGACAGCCACATAAACATCAATATGTGGTATTTAGGTCTACACTGTGTCAGTAATATTATGAATACAAATGACATCCTTTTAAAACTGTACATATTATCATGCAAAACTGCTGCATGTTATTTCACAGAACATAAAATGAACCCACTGACAATGCTGAAACTTGACCATAACATCATACAGTAGTTCAGGTACCTGTAGTCACAACTGTTGTCTCAGTTTTTGCAGACTGTCAGACCTGACTACTTCGGATTCATTTAATTCTTCTACACATTTAACAATCTGAGGAAAAGATAAATTACTACTTATCGTAAAGATGACAGATTAACTTGCAGACAGGCAGAACTAAAACAACACTTACACATTAGTTTTTGACCACAGCCTTCATCAGAAAAGGAGGCACATACACACATTCATTCACACAAGCAAACACACCTCACACACATACGACCGCTATCTCCAGCATTCTGGTCTAAGCTGCCAGAGCTGGCAGTCATGTGTGTGTGAGGTGTGTTTGCTTGTGTGAATGAATGTGTGTGTGTGCCTCCTTTTCTGATGAAGGCTGTGGTCAAAAACTAATGTGTAAGTGTTGTTTTAGTTGTGCCTGTCTGTAAGTTAACCTGTCATCTTTATGATAAGTAGTAATTTATCTTTTCCTCACATTGCTGATATTCCAACCTGGAGTTTCCATTGTTTGAGTTTACACACTTAGTTACAGCTGTTTAATACTGAAAAATTCCTAGGGACTGGCCCTGTCTCGCACAGATTCAGGTGGAACCAGCCATAATCTACAAACAGTTAGAAGCTGCAATGCCACTGTTAGCAAGCTCGAGGTTGCTGAGGTGTTGCCTGCTGCAGAAACCGTGACTGAAGCAGCACGGACAACTGTATCTGTTGGGAAATACACTGAGCTCCTTGTAAGATGGATCATTTGTTACAGGTGATACAGCTGTTCCACAAAATAGCAACTAGATGCAGAACGCAGTTGACTGAGAATACGGTACGTCCACCGGGACGTCCTGACCGAGATGTGAAGGAGGCTCAGCCATCAGCTACTGACTGGAATGCGTTCCACTGTCTGTGAGTTGTAGAGAGTGTCAGCATAGAAAGTGCCTGCCACATGGGTTTAGAGGCTGCTCTGAAATCCTTTCAGAGGTCGATTAAAGAAGAGAGGACCACTAGCACTGCTCGCACGATGGAGGCACTGTTCACAATTTGTAATACTGACTGTCCACAGAACTATCAGCAGCTCTCGGATTTGGAGCCAAGTGGAAGGCTTAAATCAGAACTTACGGCAATTTGGGTGGACATTGTCTAACTGAGGCTGCCCGGTGGGGAATTGTACAACTCACCTTACTGGTCAGGTATGCACTATACTGGTCAGGTATGCACTATACTCTTGCAGCAGTTGCTCAGGCAGGAGACTACGTGCAGCCTGTACACGTGGGGTTTTTGTGGTAGAGGAGCCACTCTGTACAACAGACGAATAATTAAATGTAGTACACTAAGGTGTCATATGTGAGTCACTTTATTTGTTGTGAAACCGAATGAAGTTCAAAATTTAAACCCAATTTTTGTGACCTATACAAGTAGGCAGAGTAAGGACCTATAGTTCAAGAAGTGTGGATGGCTCAGAATAACTGTTAGCATAAGCATCTAAGGCTGCACAAATTAACTGGTCTCATATTGAGAAAGAGGCTGTAGCAAGGTCAGGTACTCTATCTGAGCAGTTTGTGTCCACAGTGTGCGCAGCGGAGTGGCGAATTTGTTAAGACACTGACTTCATATTCAGGAGGATGGAGTTTTGTCTGTCCAACCATCCTGTTCCAGGTTTTCCTTAGTCATTTCAGGCAAATGCCGGGATGGTTCTTTCGGCAAGGTCACAGTTAACCGACTGTCCTATCCTCATAACATGCATCTGTGTTGATGTATATTTAACCATTTATTTTCACTGTATTACAATGACAAATCCTGCATCACTGTGAGATCATCCCTGGATGAATAACTAAATAAATAATAAAAATAAAACATAAAATGGCATAAATAACAGTAACAGTAAAATATACAGACTTGTAGCATCTTAATAACAGGTAAAACAAACCAAATATTGAAAGAAAACATTAAAAAATATAGCGTACTACTTTGGGACAAACAATCTATTCATAAACTTAAAGCGAAACAGTCTTGCAATGGATATATCAACTCCACAGAGCAAAACTTCAGCTGATCCCCATGGTGAAATAAGTGGATAAACAATCATCAAACAGTTATCAAAAGGTGAGTAGTAAATTTCTAAAAAGACAGATACAATAGAAACGGCACCAAACAAACTGAATCACTTCTCTGTGTCTTCAGTGAAAGATATTACAAACAGAATCAACATGATTGTCACTTCTGTGAGTCATACATTTGTTTCAATAGAACACAATCATGTCCAAGTCATAAAAACTGGCAAAATTTGTCCATTTCTAAAACTATGTATAATTACTGGCTATAAATATGGATCAATACTGGCTATATAACTAAATTATCAAGAAAATAATACATTTATACATTTGGCTTTAGCATGCATCTTTAACAAATGTCTAGAGTTTTGAATTATTCCTCAAACACAAAAAATTTCAAAAATTATTCCAAATTTAAAAAAAAGAATGAGACAATAAAAATCTCCCTCAAAATTATCGAGCAATCTCGATAGTTCCAATAATTTCCAAAATGATTGAGACACTCATCTGCAAACAACTCAGTTATTATTTCAATAAATGTAGCCTGCTTTTAAAGAGTCAGTTCACTTACTGAAGGAGAAAAAAATACTGATCTAGCATCATAAATCAAATAAACACAACTTTTTAAATTATAGTCTCACTTGTTTTATGTGACCCAAATAATCTTTCAATAGTATTCCTTAAGGAATATTGCTTAAGAAGCTCGAGTTTTACGGGGTACATAGTATGTCAATAAAAGTAATTGCTTCATACTCAAACAACAGAAAACAATAGATCTAGGTGAGGTGATGAGTGTTCTCTGTTGAAAATTGTTAACACTGATGTGCCACAGAGATCAGTTCTTCGACCATCCTTTTTCAAAATTGCAATTAATGATTTGTCACTCTGTGTAGCCCAATCTGTGATCTGCTATGCAGATGATGCAACAATAATTACACCCATCAAGAGACATCAGTAGTAAAACAAATGTCTACAGAATCATTTGATATTGCAGTGAAATTGTTCTCTTTCAGTAAATGTTTGTGTAACACAGATAAGACCCACCGTCCACTGTTTGGTTGTCAAAGGTATAGAAAATAAGTCACTTACTGAAGGAGAAAAAAATACTGTTCTAGCATCATAAACCATACGATTTTTTCAAGACTCCAAACTGACGTAGAGAAAAGACACCAGTTTTATTTGCAAAAGAACTTCAAGGGTAACATATGAATGTAGAAACTGAGATCCTGGTACACAGATATTTCTGAATACGTTACCTAAGACTGAGTAACTGACAGGCAAACACAATAAAGAAAGAAAACATGCTAGCTTTTGGAATGAGTCCTTTCTCAGGCTGGAATATGTGAGTTAACGAGCATTTCGCTCTCATTTAAGTATATGCCCGAAAGAGACAGCTTTCCAGGAATTGTGAAATGAATCCTGTCATCCAGGAGCGTGTGCCACAAAGAGTGCAGATTCGCCACAACATGGAGGAAGTTCACAGGTGCCGGCCGTGGTGGCCGAGCGGTTCTAGGTGCTTCAGTCCGGAACCGCGCTACTGCTACGGTCGCAGGTTTGAATCCTGCCTCGGGCATGGATGTGTGTGATGTCATTAGGTTGGTTAGGTTTAAGTAGTTCTAAGTTCCAGGGGACTGATGACCTCAGATGTTAAGTCCCATAGTGCTCAGAGCCATTTGAATGATTTTTAAATCCGCAGGTGTCTGTTGTGTTGAATGAGACCAGACTGATCAGGCCTAAGCGCTGTAGTGTGTGAGTGAGACAGACGAGAACGTACATCATAGGGAAACCCTGTAGGAGCTGGTTGTGACCAGCGAGGTGTAGCAGTGTTAAATATGGCGGACCTAAGCTCAGCCATAAAGGGAAACATTTATGAAAACTATTTAAGTCTGTAGTAATTCAGGGAATGAAGCTACTGTAATTTTAATCAACCATCTTTCTTAAATTTTCATGGTGATCCCAATAAATCTTGAATACTGATCATATCTATAATAGTTTAGGATTTACTGTTAAAGTGAATTTAACAAGTTTTGTAACAAAGACCTGAATGTTAAAATCTGAACACTTTGGTTGATCTTAATGATCAACATTTCATATCAATGGGCAGCATTAAAATGGCAAATGTAAATATCAACTCTGTAACTTTATTTGTTTAAAAGATATAGTAAATTTAAATTATCAGTATTTTCAAGCATCAGATCATCATTTCCTCCACACAAAACACATTGAACAATGACACGCGACACCTTATTGAATCATTAGGTAACAGAATATTTGTTGTAAAGTTGAATGCATAACAGGAGAGGGAATCTGTGCATTGCAAATACATTGCTTCAAGCTGTAATTGTAACTCGATAGTCCATCTCCGTAGCCGAGTGCTCAGTGCAGTTGAATGCTGTGGGAGGGGCCCGGGTTCGAATCCCAGTCAAGTCAAAGATTGTTTTAACTTGGAGAATGAGTGTCGTGTTGCCTCCACCATCATTTTATCATCACTGATACACAAGTCACCGAAGTGGCATCAAATAAAAATATTTCATCAGGCAGCTGAACTCCCCAAAAGCGACTCTGGCCAAAATTTGTTGTAAGCACATGTCATCTCATTTCTGTAACTATATTTGCATCTCTTTTAATCCCTTGTCAAGTCATCTAATTTGGAAGCCAGTGTCTTACAGGTTAGCATATGACAAAAAAGTGCAGAGCAACCTGCATTATAACTTTGGTGTGGCATCAAGTTTTCAGAGGAAATAATTTCCTTTTTGGAGTTTTCTGTAGCCACTGTATCACCTGAAAAACTTTCACTCATCACTGAAAGGTGGTTTATGCAATGATGGGCTTTCCATCTTTCCAGCCAACCTTGTCCTGTTGTGTAGTTAAGGTTCCCCGTCGAGTAGCTTGTTGTTCAAGATCGGTGCCTTTTGCTGCAGGATTGCTCTCCTTTCTCATTGAGTTAAACGAATAACGCTTCTTCCCGTGTTTGATTTCTTGCTTTCTTTATTGCATGGCAGTTTTGAAAACTGTCTTTAGTCATTACCTTGAAATAGAAGTCATCAGCTTCTTTTCCTTTCTCTTCCCAGTGTGACACACGGCTGATGTCCCCACTATAGCTAGTTTTCAGTACTTCTCTTTTGCCTACTCTGTTTAGTGCTTCCAATTTTTTCTCAATCAAAGCAAATGCTTTCTTTCACTTTGAAGCCATTTTGCTGATGAAACACAAAACACGGAAACAGAAGGACAACACCTGCACAGCTTCTTAACTCAGTAGGAAACGGAGCCGTGCTGATTGTAATAATGGCAGCCAGAGGGGTCGCATTCACGATACGCTCAGCTTAGTTGGAAATGACATCAAAATGACATGTACATATACAGCAGCACATTTCAAGTAAGCTGAGCTTGACACTGACACCAACTTCTCTTTTGGTTGAGAGGACCCTCAGAAATCACAATCTATTCACAGAAAAAACAGTTCAATATTCGTGACATGGTACAATATAAATGTCACTGCTGTTCATTTCACTTGCAGCAATTTAAGCTCTCTTCTTAGGTTGCTGCCAAACCATATTCTTGGAAATTGCGACACTCAAAAAATGGCCAAATAGTTGTCACTAGCAAGAACACAAATATGACTGCTGATTCTAGCACCTGTTACAAATGCTAATATGGGAGAAATTATGAAAGAAAGACAGG
The DNA here is from genome assembly GCF_023864345.2 of Schistocerca serialis cubense. Lineage (NCBI taxonomy): Eukaryota > Metazoa > Arthropoda > Insecta > Orthoptera > Acrididae > Schistocerca > Schistocerca serialis. Next base: position 44,119,419 of record NC_064646.1, on the reverse strand, counting down.
GGTGTGAATCTACTTCTTTTGACTCTATAATTTGATGAGCCTAACCACAAGACTCCCAGCAATGTTATTATTCACCTTAGGATCTCCTGAAGGCTTTCACCACCAGTGCATCATTAACTGACACTTAATATAATCATGAAATTGTACGAGCGTAGTCAATTATCATCCGCAATTTAGTTATATTTTTGTTTATTTTGGTAGTACTGTCATTTTATGCTGACAACACATGCTTTGTTTGTTTGTTGTTATATATTTACAGTTTTCAAGTTGCTAGGTTAGTTTTGTTATCGCTGCCATGCTGTTAATCATGGCTGCTCTGCTGTCTATTTGCACCAAAGAAGAGTAACGTTCAGTGATGCATTTTTTGTGGTCGGAAGGCATATCAGGGGCCAAAATTCATCGAAGACTTTTGGTACAGTACGGGAGCAGTGTTTGCCAAACCGGAGTGTCTATGAATGGATTGAAAAATTCCGAAATGATCACACAAATGTTATGCATGATGAAGGAGCTGGACAGCCGTTTACTGCCAAAAGCGAAGAGAACACTGAGCGTTCACGTGAAATGATTCCCTTGGACAGACGATTAATTACTGAGGAAGTGGCACATTGTCTGCAAATTAGTCACAGTTCTGCCTACGAAATCATCCACAACAGACTTGGGTTTCATAAAGTTTGTGCAAGATGGATCCCAAAACAACTCACACAGTTGTGTAAACAAATGCGCTTGGACATTTGCAAAAAACATTTGGATCGCTATGGTAACGAAGGGGACAACTTCTTAGACAGGATCATTACCGGTGATGAAACACGAATCCATCATTACGAGCTGGAGAGTAAATGGCAGAGTGTGGAACGGAATCATCCAAATTCACCGTGCAAGGAAAGTTCAAGACCCAACCGTCCGTAGGAAAACTTATGCTTACGGTTTTTTGGGACACACAAGGTCCAGTACTGGAACATTATGGGGAAAGGGGTCACAACAATAAACAGTGTACATTACAGTGAGATGCTTACTGCCAGGCTAAAGCCTGCAATTCGATGCAAAGGCTGAGTATTGCTGTCAAAAGGTGTTGTGTTGTTGCACAACAATGCCCGGCCACATACTGCTGTCCACACTGCTGAAACGCTCCAGAAACTCAAATTTGAAGTCCTGGACCATAATCCATATAGTCCCTATCTTCCCCCTTCTGCCTATCACTTGTTTGGTCCACTAAAACAGGCATTAAGGGGCCATTGATTTGCCTCAGACAATGCAGTGAAAGAAGCAATGCATTCCTGGGTCACTGCTCAACTGAGAACCTTCTTTTATGAGGGCATCAGGGAGCTTATACAATGATGGATTGAAATGCAAGGAGACTATGTTGAAAATTGATGTTCTTGTAAGTTTCCTTTTTGATTACAATAAAATTTTATAACTACTTTGCAGATAATAACTGACTTACCCTCATACAAAGATTGATGTGTCTGTGATAAGTCTTCAATGTGCCGTTGCCTTGAAAAGGCAGTAACAGGGAAGTTATAATACAAAAACAACAAAATATAATGAAACTGATATGGAATCTCCAAGTCTGTCAACTGTTCTGGTTGCATTGAGTGATACGTCATTTTAATGTAACTTCCCAGTAAGCAGAGCATATCACAGGTACAACCTCTGTGGGACCAGTGATAACTATGCTACCAGTGGTGCCGACATAATTGTACATATACTGTACTGTTCCGACTATTATGAGGGTCAGGTAAATGATCTTATGTACATGATCTACAGTCTTGGATTTGTCTTCTTACATTCCTGCTTAGCCACTCAGCACTTTCTGGCAATATCAGTTTTTAGTAGCCTGTATTTCTTTTCACCAGTTTCATTTGCCTCATTCTTATTTTTCTCCACTTCAAGGATCAGTAATGGCACCACTTCTGTTCCTCCTCCTCCTCCTCCTCCTCATCATCATCATTTAAGACTGATTATGCCTTTCAGCATTCAGTCTGGAGCATAGTCCCCATTATAAAATTCCTCCACGATCCCCTATTCAGTGCTAACATTGATGCCTCTTCTGACGTTAAACCTATTACTTCAAAATCATTCTTAATCGAATCCAGGTAACTTCTCCTTGGTCTGCCCTGACTCCTCCTACCCTCTACTGCTGAACCCATGAGTCTCTTGGGTAACCTTGCTTCTCCCATGCGTGTAACATGACCCCACCATCTAAGCCTGTTCGCCCTGACTGCTACATCTATAGAGTTCATTCCCAGTTTTTCTTTGATTTCCTCATTGTGGGCACCCTCCTGCCATTGTTCCCATCTACTAGTACCTGCAATCATCCTAGCTACTTTCATATCCGTAACCTCAACCTTGTTGATAAGGTAACCTGAATCCACCCAGCTTTCGCTCCCATACAACAAAGTTGGTTGAAAGATTGAACGGTGCACAGATATCCTCTTCAAATTTACCCATAACCTTTTCATACCCTTCTGTTCGATTTCCAATCCTGGCGTTAAAATCACCCGTGAGCAGAACACTGTCCTTGTCCTTTACTCTAACAACTACATCGCTGAGTGCCTCATAAAAACTATCCATCTTATCTTGATCTGTCCCTTCACACAATCCTAATTTTCTTGCTAGACTGTCAAATCTATCCACATCAGTCGTTCGTTTACATACCTTATTGCAACTACGCTGGGTTCCATTTCTTTCCTGATGTAAAGCCCTACACCCCATTGTGCTATTCCTGCTTTGACTCCTGACAGGTAGACCTTGTATTCTCCCACTTCCTCTTCTTTCTCACCCCTTACCTGAATGTCACTAACGGCTAAAATGTCCAGTCCCATCTTACTTGCAGCCTCTGCCAGCTCTACCTCCTTCCCAGAGTAGCCCCCATTGATATTAATAGCTCCCCATATCATTACATTTGTTTGCCAAGTCGTATCTTAGGAGTCCCTGGTTTGTCAGTTAGAGGTGGGCCTCCGTCAGCTCCAAAGGTCCGAGGCATTTTGCTCTGATTGTTGCCAGCATCGTATATAAAGTACCGGGGAAACAGGTTGCTAGCCTTACTTGCCCCGAATCCCATTGGGTTTTACCCCTAACGGTTGAGGGACTAACCGGTGGATTTGGTAGTCTTTGCCGTATGAGCACAAAGGTGACCATGACTCAGAATATGTCCGAGATGCCCAGCCTTATTCCAAAGTAACTGGTATCCCAACTGTCGGGACCACTTACTTGGCCACTCATATGTTGCCCGCAGTTCATGAACTAGGACATGTCTACAGGAGCCCACACCATGAACCACACTTCTGTTCCTTTTTTACGTTAATTATCTAAGCTTAAAAGTGGTTGCTCATAAAAGGATAATATTTGCAGATGACATTACAATTCTATTAAATGTGGAAAGTAAGGAAGAATTACAGCAATCAGTAAATCCATGAGTTGCTTTTGAGGACAACAGGCCAATAAAAACACAACAAAATACAATCTTTGTATCTCCTATAACGAATCTGTGCGTATCTATTACACAAGACATGCTAATGCTGTGAATGTTCGGAAGACTAATGCAGCACTATTCCAAAAATGTAGATTCTATCTAAGCATCAAATCATATAATGCATTACTGAGCTTCATAAAATGATAATGAACAAGGATAAATTAAAATCATAAGCAAAAGATTGCGTGGCTGAGCACTGTGTTACAAGGAGAAATCAAGCACTATGGAACAACAAAATGGAGGGAAGTGCAGCCAGTTTCTCAAGCAGGAATCTGGTGGGCCAGATTTTTCCTAGGAGGGACGAAATGTAACGATACAGGCCAAAGCAAGAGTCCAATACCGTATGCAATGCATTAATTGCAGCTAGCCGAACAAGCAAAATGCTCTGCTGAAAATGATGATAACTTGAGTTGACAATTTCAAATCCAATAACTGAAAAATCATAAGCTGAATTAAATCATGGCTATCAATGAAGGGTCACATTGTCATTGACTCTTTCATCAAAAGAGGAGGTAAAGCCAAAAAAGAGTTCAAGGTTCCAAACTTGTGATCAAGTGTATGCTAAAAATGTATCAAACGATTTGTCCATTGGATCGCTATGGATCATTGGCAGTGAAATCAAACAGCTGGGGAATGTGCTGTACATCATGAAACTGCCTTCTGGAACTGCCACAAGGCGTCAAAACCAACTCAGAAAGGGCAGCATCTTCAAGAACAGTGGACAACACCAAACTGAAGGTGCCATTTAGTTCAACTGCCTCCTGATCCACCTGAAAACTGGATAAAAATGGACCCCAGGATAACAGTTCAGGGACAGAACCAGAAAACACACAAATTGAGGGGGACATCTATTGACAAACAAGAATTTGTCAAAATGTAGTATGCTACAGCCCATTCTCATATTAGCTGGGGAAGAAATATTATATCCAACTTTTTTAAACTTGAATACAATTTCTACACAATGAAAGAAGTGCAATGACAGTCAGTTTTGTGTTCAGTGTGAAATTTGCTGCTTTCATGTATGTTACAGTATGGCTGTACAGACTTACTGTTTTGTGTTCTGTGTTAATGAATGTGTATATTAATATATTAATGAAAACAATCAATTTTTTACAAAATAAATTAATTGTACAGATAAAAAATCTGCTCACCAAGCAGTGGCAGAACACATACATAAAAGAAAGTTACAATTAGGCAAGCTTTTGGAGCGAGTGGCTCTTTCTTCAGGCAGAATGGTTAAAGGGGAAGGAAAAGGGGTGAAGGAAAAGGACTGGAGAGGTCTACGAATGGGTTTTATGAAAGTCACCCAGAACTGTGGTCAGGTGAGACTTACTGGGAGAGATGAGAAGAAAAGACTGATCAGCTTTTTCATGAATTACAACCACAGTAATGTGACCACAACCAAAGAACATATTAGTTTACATAGGAATGTAAAACAAGGAGTTCCTATTTCTTCGCTTTGGTATAAAATAAAGATTATGTTTCACTTCTCAGTAACATTGTTCCCTGCTTTGGGGTAACTTTGGCCTATGATCCAATGAAGACACTATGGCAACAGATCTTGAGAAAATGGTAACAGACCAAGTCCAGCTCCTACACTGCCAACAGATGTGTTTCTTGTGGCCTTAAGGGAACTAATGGAGGGTCCAAAACAGAGCAAAGCTCAAAATTTTATCTTACATGAATTTTATCTTATTTGAGAAGTGTGCCACTTTTCTACTAAAAGTTAATGAATTCTTTCCAATGAAGAAAAGAGAGACTGACAGGGAGAAGGAAGTCATTATTTAGCATATTCAACTGAGCATAAGAAGAGGAGGAGGAAGTTAGTATTCCTGCTGGCAAAAGCATTTCTGTGAAAGATCTTTAACAGTTTGCATCTAATGAAACCATTCCTTCCTCACTGTCCAATCACACGAAGAAAAGTCTTAGACAGCCAAGTCCTAAGTATGGAACTAATGTATCAGCATGCTCTAAAAGGAACCTGACTGGTATACAATTTGGAACAGAGTGCTTGCCTTTATTAAGTGATTAAAGCTGCTTTGCTACACTAAGGGTATCTACTTCTAAGTTACTGATGGAGTTGTTCTCAATTCGAATTTTGGAATATTTACTTCATCTCCCTTGGTGAAGAAATTTCAGAAAACTGTGTTTAGTATGTATATATGTATTAAAACGCGGACCTACAAATGATGGAGATGCTTCGTCCTGCCGTAGCCCTCAGTAATCCACAACCTCACAACAGTCCACAGCAGTCGACCCATCCCATCGCCGCCCCACACCGAATCCAGGGTTATTGTGTGGTTTGACCCCCAGTGGACCCTCTGCAAACGTCTCATACCAGATGAGTATAACCCCAAATGTTTGCGTGGTAGAATAATTATGGTGTACGCATACGTGGAAATGGTGTTTGCGCAGCAAACTGAGGCGGAATAAGGGGAACCAGCCTGCATTTGCCGAGGTAGATGGAAAACTGCCTTAAAAACTATCCACAGGCTGGCCGGCACATCGGACCTTGACACTAATCTGCCAGTGCCGGGGACTGGCACGTTTTCCCACATGGGAAACAGCACATTAGACCACGTGGCTAGCTGGGCGGGCTTTGGGTTTAGTACCTCTGCTTTCGAGTCACCGCCATCCTCAACATCACCGTTGTTATCGCACTGTGAAGGTATTATTGTCTCTCCGCTGGTATACTTTACATACAACCAAAATCTCTTTGGATTTTCTACTACATTTTGAGTCAGAGTTTTGTTTGGAAACTACTAAAAGCATCTCACACTGAAATTGGCACTAAATTTTGAGTTTCTGTAAAAATTTGCCAACTTTGGGGTTTTTGTGTTCTTTGAAATTTGGCATTCTTTTTTCATTGCTTCTGCAGCAGTGTTTTGACCTGTTTTATGTACCACGGGGGATACGTACCAACTCTCATTTATTAGTTTATTTTTTATATATCTCTCAACTGCCATCAGTAACATTTCTTTGAATTTAAACCACATCTGGTTTATGTTTACACAGTCACATTGGAAGGAGTGAATACTGTCTCTTAGGAAGGCACCAAGTATTTTGAGTTTATTTTTCGTGGATTTTGACGTTACGGTATTCAGTCTTGCTACAATGACCTTGTGATCAATAATCCCTGTTTCCAGCATGATGATCCCTATTTACTCAGGACTATTTCTTACAAAGAGGTCAAGTACATTTTCACAACCTTTTACACTTCAATTGGGCTCAATGAACTAATTGTTCAAAACAATTTTCTGAGAATGCATTCAGAACAACTTCGGACGAAGTTTTATGCCTACCACCAACTTTAAACATGTATTTTCACCAACATATCGAGGGTAGACTGAAGTCACCGCCAACTATAGTGGTATGAGTGGGGTGCCTATTTTAAAGGAGAGTCAAGTCTTGTTTGAAATGTTCAGCAACTAAACCATCCGAGTCCTGAGTTTAGTAAAAGGAACCAATTCTTAATTTATTCTGGTTGTCAAGTATAATTTCTGCCCATACAAACTCACAGGATCTGTCTACATCAGTTTCACTACAAGGTAAACTACTTCTAACAACAATAAACATTTCACCACCAACAGCATGTAATCTATCCTTTCCGAACATTATTAGGGCCTTTGTAAAAATTTCAGTGGAACTTATTTCCAACTTTAGCCAGCTTTCTGTACCTATAAAGATTTGAGCTTAACTTTTTTGTATTAGCACTTGGAATTCTGGTTCTTTTCCATCAAAGCTATGGCAGTTTACAACTATAATACTACTTGTTTCTAGGTCTACTTTCTTGTGTTTATCCTGTGCCCTTTTAGACTGACATCCTTTCTGCTGTCTCCTGAGAACCTCTAACCTCAAAAACTGCCCAGTCCTCTCCATACATCCCTGCTACCTGTGTAGCCACTTCCTGTGTGTAGTGGACCCCTGATCCATCAAGCAGAATCTGGATACCCACCATCCTATGGCGCTATCGAGGAATCTACAAACTACACGGTTGCAGAACTCCTTTGGAGTTTCTAAAATAGGAAAGGCAGACAAGTATTCACACAACAGGGTTGCCACAAGTTTCCCCAAGTGAAATTCCCTGATTTCCAGACAAGTTTTAGCATTTTCCCCTGACAAATTTTGAGACATAAGTTGACAAAAATGTAAGGACTAATGTATTTCCAAATGTGTGAGCAAAAATCTTAAGTACTAACATCAACATATTTTGTAATGAACTGTTTCTAGGCAAAGAAAGTAAGCCAAATTGTATATATGATTCATTAAGACCACTGATGTTATTTTATTTCAATAAAATGAAACACATTTGGTGGCTAAAATAGGCATTTCGTTGGAGTCGCAAGACAGATTTAAAATACCTTCATTGATTTCAGAAATATCCTCAGTAAAAAGTAGGCCCCTTGAAAGAAGTGTATAAGGTGGGGAAAGGTTGTGTAAACCAACACTATAGGTGACCGCCAATAAAATGTTAGTTCTACTGTGTTTGTTACTGTCAGTTACTACCCACTGTGTTATGTCTATTATTTTACACGTAATGTGTGATTTTTCATTCAATAAATATACGAGTGCATAGCATACAAACTGCCAATGACTGCCACAATTTTCTCCTTCTTGTCACCCGTGCTTTCTAACACATAAACAACTTTCAAAGTGCCAAAATGTACTAGAATAAATACAATGTCTATAAAATGCCACACTGTAGAATGTACTTGTGGTGAGACAGTCGCAATTCCTGAAATCCATTGCCCGTGGCCCCTGGTGTGCCGAGGAGTACCTCAGTCCTGGGTGCACAGATAAACCATGAAAATCTGCCACATTACACCTCACACACAGACAGTGCCGGCCTGCGGACAGATCGGTGAGACTAGATCCGTCAGGCAGGGCCTGCACATTAGTGGGAAGCTATAGGCTTGAGATTGGCAGGCCTGATCCTTCAGAACCAAAGAAATGGACTGTGGTTTTGGCGCATCACGAAAGTCTACTCGTGTGGCCAGCTATTCATATGTCACAGACACAATGTTGATGAAATGAGACCGCGGTGATCAGTCCGTGCCAACAGATAACTTGCGCAAATACAATAAAAAATAATGAGAATAGGTAACAACTCACTGTACAGATGATTGCTGAGCCACAGACAGACACATAAAAAAAAACAATCGCACTGCCATAACTAAATTTTTGGCCATAGCTTTTGTCAGAAAACGACAGCAAACGCACATTCACACAATCACTCAGAGACAATTCATGCACACATGACAACCGTCTCCGGCCACTGCATCAACCACCTCTGAGAATCAGATCCAAACAAAGCACTTCTCATGCCTCCCTGCCTCTCGTTGGTAGCTGCTAGGCTAGTGGCAGGAAGTGGTGACAGCAATGACTGCAAGCTGAGGGGAGTGGTAGGAAGGGGGGGAGTGGTAGGAAGGGGAGAAGCAGTAGGAATGATGGAGAAGGGAAGCAGCACACATACTCAGTTGACGGTGTGTGACATCTCAGTAAACCATTTCATCTACTGAGATAAAAACGAGGTTTTTCCAGTGTTTCTTCTTTCAGATTTCCCTGATACATTTGAAATTCCCTGATTTCCAGAACTTGTGGCAACCCTCCACAATCATTTTAAGATCACATGCATCCATGTTGCTGACAGGAGTAATATACGTAAGAATGGAATAGAAAACTGAGGATCTACTAGATGACAATCAGTTCAGATTTTGGAAACGTACGGGCATCAGGGAGGCAGTTCTGATGGTGCACTTGATAATACATGCAAGATTTAAGAAAAATCAAGACATGTCCACACATCTCTATCCTCAATAATAAAAGTGAGGAAGAACTGCTGACAGTGTTGAATGGAATGAACAGTTTAATGAACACACTATGGATTTCTACATCTACATCTACATTCTCCATACCACCATGAGGTGCACGACAGAGGGTATGACCCATTGTACCAGTAATTAGTGTTTCTTCTCATTCCATTCACATATGGAGCGCACGAAGAATGATTATTTGAATGACCCTGTGCAGGCAGTAATTATTCTAATCTCACTGTTACAATCCCCATGTGAACAATACATAGGGGGTTTTAATATATTCCTAGTGTCATCATTTAAAGTTGGTTCTTGAAACTTAATTAATAGGCTTTCTCGGGATAGTTTATGTCTATCTTCACAAGTCTTCCAGTCCAGTTGCTACAGTATCTCTGTGACACTTTCCCATGTATCAAACAAATCTGTGACCATTCATGCTGACCTTCCCTCTGTATGTTCAATATCCCTATTAATCCTATTTGGTACGGGTCCCATACACCTGATCAATATTCTAGAATAGGCTGCACAAATGATTTGCAAGCAGTCTCCTTTGTAGACTGACTGCACTTCCCCAATATTCTACCAATAAACCAAGGTCTACCACCTGCATTACACACAACCCTATGTGATCATTACATTTCATATCCCTACAAAGTGTTACATCCAGGTATTTTTATTAGTTGACCGATTCCGATAGTGATTCACCGATATTATTTTCATAGGATTCTATGTTGGTTTTTTTTCTGTGAAGTGCACAATTTTACATTTCTGAACATTTAAAACAAGTTGCCAATCTTTGCACCTCTTTGAAATCTTATCAAGATAAGACAGAATATTTATGCAGCTTCTTTCAGAGTACTTTCATCATAGATTACTGCATCATCTACAAAAAGTCTGAGGTTATTGTTAATTGTCTGCAAGGTCACTGATATACAACATGAGCAGCATGGGTCCCAACACACTTCCCTGTGGTACACCTAAAGTTATTTCTACGTCTGGTGATGACTCTCCATCCAAGATAACAGGCTGCATCCTCCCTACTAAAAAGTCCTCAATCCAGTCATAAATTTCACTTGATACTCCGTATGATAGTACTTTTGACAGTAAGTGTAGGTGTGGTCCTGAGTCAAATTCTTTTCAGAAATCAAGAAATACTGCATCTACCTGACTGCCTTGATCCAAAGTTTTCAGAGTGTCATGTGAGAAAAGTGCGAGTTGGGTTTCATGTGATCGATGTTTTCGGAACCCATGCTGGTTGGTATTGAGGAGGTTATTCTGTTAAAGACACCTCATTATGTTTGTGCTCAGAATATGTTCTTAGATTCTGCAACAAATCTATGACAAGGACATTGGACGGTAGTTTTGTGGATCACTTCCACTATTTTTCTTGCAGACAGATGTACCTGTGCTTTTTTCCAAAACTGGGCACCGTTTTTTGTTTGAAGGATCAACGAAAGATTGTAATTAGAAGAGGAGCTAACTCAGTTGCAAATTCAGTATAGGATCTGATAGGGATTCCACTTGCTCCTGTAGCTTTGTTCAGTTTTAACACTTTCAGCTGTTTCTCAACACCACTAATACTAATACTTATTTCATTCATATTTTCAGTGGTAAAGGATTAAATTGAGGCAGTTCGAGTGTGTTTTCCTTTGTAATGGAACATTTGAAAATGAAGTTAAGCATTTCGGCTTTTGCTTTGCTATCCTCAATTTCAGTTCCTGTTTCATTCATTAGGGACTGGACACTAACTTTGGTGCCACTAACAGCCTTTTCATGCAACCAGAATTTCTTTGGGTTTTGTGAGGGATCATCTGACATTCTGCTACAGTAACCATCAAAGGCATCACTCACCGTTCTCTTGACAGCCAAACACATTTCATTTAGCATCTCTCTGTCTATAGCCCTACACTTTGTTTGACACCTATTATGTAGTAATTTCTGATTCTTCAGAAGTTTCTTTACAGTGACTGTATACCATGGAGGGTCCCTCCTCTTATGAACTGTTCTACTGGATACATATCTATCCAGTGCATGGTCAACTACTATATCCAGTGCATGGTCATCTACTATTTTAAACTTGAGCCATGGTTTCTCTACATGCTCCTCCCCTGTGCTGGAAGTTTCAAGTTCCTCATTGAGGTAAACAAAAGAAAGATAAAATAATGAGGAATATCCTCAGCAGCTGAATAAGGCGGACAGGGGAGAGACATGGGGAGCTACAAGCCGATCTACATATGGCTTTCATTGATTTGGAGAAAGCATATGACAGAGTCCCAAGGGACGAAATATGGAGAAGCATGAGAGATCAGTGCATGCCAGAGAAGTATGTGAGGTTAGTGAAGGAAATGTACAGAGGAGCAATGACACAGTTGAGAAGTAGTGTGGGCAAGACAAAGGAGTTTCTAGTAAAAGTAGGGTTACATCAAGGGTCTGCACTTAGCCCCTACCTCTTTGACCTGATTATGGATGTGCTGGTGAAAGATGTGAAGAAGGAAGTGCCGTGGAATATGATGTGGTTCTTTGAGAGCAGCGCATTGACAGACTTGAGGAAAAGCTGGAGGATTGGAGGAAGGCACTAGAAGAAAGAGGGATGAAAATTAGCAGGACAAAGTCAGAATATTTAGCACTGAAGGATGTGCAGATGAGTTCTAGCAAGATACAGGATGATGAGCTGAAATCGGTCTGCAAATTTAAATACCTGAGGTCATACATACAGAGGAATGGAGGACTGGAAAGTGAGATACAACACCGAATAAATTGCGGTTGGAACAACTGGAGGAAAATGAGTGGAGTGTTGTGTGACAAGAAGGTGAGCATTGGGTTGAAAGGGAAAGTGTACAAGTCGGTGGAAAGGCCTGCTATGATATACGGGGCAGAGACATGGCCAATCACAGTAGCCCAGGAAAGGAAGATGGAAGTGGCAGAAATGAGGATGCTGAGGTGGATGTGAGGGGTAAGAAGGAAGGACAGGATTAGAAATGAATTTGTTAGAGGAGCTGTGAAAGTGGGACCCATGGGGAAAAAGATACAAGAGAGCAGACTAGGGTGGTACAGACACTTACAGAGAAAAGCGGAAGAGTATATGGGAAACAGAGTTGAAGATATAAAGATTGAAGGAGCGAGAAGGAGAGGTAGACCAAAGATGAGGTGGAAGGATAAGATATCCAGGGACCTAAGGGAGAAAGGATGGCAGAAGGAAGAGGCAATAGGTAGAGTACTATGGAGGAGAAGGATCCAGAAGAGCAACGCCGACCCTATGTGACGTGGGACAAGGCGACGATAAAGAAGAAGAAGAAGAAGAAGAAGAAGAAGATCCTCAGCAGCTAGAGATAGTGGGCATATGTGTGCAGATGTGCTTGTGTGAATGGGTGAGTTTTCTACTTTGGAAGAAGGACTCTGTCTGAAAGCTTAAATGTTTCTAGCATTATTATTCGTAGTGCCTGTCTGTGACTCGATGCCTCCTCTACGTGGTGAGTAGAAAACTATACTTTCCACACTGTTATGATTCCACCCAGGAATTTCCTTTGTTCGGTTTTACTAATGAATTCATAACATTGATTGTGCCCTCATTCATGAATTATTTATTTGTCCTTAATAGTTCATTATTATATATAAACATGCTGTTTATTTGGTTTTGTAAAGTTTAGTATATAAGCTGACCACAGCTGAGAATGAGGGCGCCTCGGTCAGGCCACGGTCAGTCAGCACGTAATCGGGACTGACAGTATACGTGCAACTGAGCTGAAAGCCTTTACAGAGAGATGTGCTTTCCTTAGTCACCATGTTACTTGTTTAATGTAATGTCACCATGTGTTTCCAATAATGCAATAATATTGTGGTTGAGTAGTACAGTACATTACTATATAATAAGCAACCATGTTTTTTCTAACGTGACACTCCCCAACGTAAAAGTTATTTTAAAACTTACTAATGATGACAACAATTGCATGTACATGCTTAAAGATTGATGAATAAATAAATAAATCATATTATATTAATGAAATATTTTCAGATAACTAGGGGTGTTCAATTGAGATCAAACGATTTTGTTTCTACAGAGAAAGTGGATCTCCAAGGCTGCTCCATTAAAGATTGTGATAGTTCTATTTAATTGTTCTCTAATAATTACCAAGATCAATATGGTTGTTTGTATTGTAATGTGCTTCCTATATAACACATGACAAATAACAGAGTGGCAACTTAACTCAGTACTTTTGAGTGAAATATTGTATGTATTTTTTAATCATGCATGTAAATATGGTAAGAAAGGTTATGGTAGGAAGTACATAGTTTTGGAATAAAGACAACAGCTCACCAAAAAGTAGAAGTGTCGAGTCATCGACAGATGCACAAAAAAGAATGAAAACTTCACTAGCTTTGGCACAAATCCTTCAAAGAGCTAAAATACACATACATAACATACACACATCCTGATCCCCCACCTGCCCCTTAAACCTGTGGAGTTGCACTGCACCAGATGAACACACATTGCTGGGGCTGCGGTTTGACAGGTAAACTGGGCTGAAGGATGGTGCAGAGGGGTGTGGTAGAGGGAGGAAAGAGGTGGAAGGTGGGTGGGAGTGCTGGGGAAGGGTAGCTGACTGTTCAGAGGGAGTCAGCAAGTGCACGTGGTAGGGATGCGATGCACTGGTAGCGGTGAGTCGGTGTGGTGCATCATGACGGTGATGTCGAGGACTGGAGTGGTAGGGCAGAGGAAGGGGAGACTGCTGGGTAGAGGATGCGGCTGCAGTGATTACTTAGGCTTTCCCGGTGTAATAAGTCTTGAAAGTCTTTCTAGACGTAATGGTTTATAAAAAACCAGATGGAACTTTGGGACACAGTGTTCACCGAAAGCCGACACACACAGATTGGTATCTGCATCCTAAGAGTTGTCATCCACCACACCAACGTAGTGGCATCCTTAGGACTTTGGTACGGAGAGCATATGCCATTTCCGACACAGACAGCTTAACCCAAGAACTTGAGCATTTGGTGACTGTTTTTAGGGAAAATGGATACACCGAGAAGCAGATTCGTTGGGATATGGAGTTTGGACCATCTCCGGAGGTGTACGAAGAGGAACATAGATCTGTGGCCTTTCTTCCTTATACTGGAGGCTTATCGTTTAAGATTGGACGAATTTTAAGGAATTTTAACATTAAGAGTGTTTTCTGTCCACCTTCTAAGATTAGGGCTCTGCTTGGCTCTGCAAAGGATGATTTGGGGCATAGGAAACCCGAGGTGTACAAAATTCCGTGTCAATGTTGGAAAGCTTACGTTGGCCGTCCTATTCGCACAGTGCAAGACAGGTGTGTGGAACATTGCCCACATACGAGGCTACAACAGCGGGAAAAATCAGCTGTAGCAGAACACTGCTCAAATGAGGGACACAAAATGAAATTTGAGGAAACTGTTGTGGTTGCCAACATTTCCGGTTTTTGGAACAGTGTCCATAAAGAGGCGATAGAAATTAGGTTGACTGATAATTTAATCAACAGAGACAATGGGTTTCCTCTCAGCAAAACGTGGAATCCTGTATTATCTCGCATCAAAACTGAACGTTCTTCGGTGCGACCTTGATTGCGATGTATCGTTTCCACCAGTGTTTCACTAAGGGCGGCGCCACCTCCCCGTTTTGGAAGGCAGAAACCGTGATGGGCGGCGCATGCGCCGTGTACTGAACGGTGGCCTATATAGGACGTCAATTTGCAACCTGGCGTCAGTTCTCAGCGGGACTCATCAGCATAAGCAGCATTTTCCTGAAGATGGCAAACAGTTGGATTGCCGAAATATCAAGTCAAGTTGATTTTAGGATCCGGCAGCAAACCCGAAGAGACTTTCATGGCTGCAGTGGGTTAGCAGAGATTGGGGCCAGAATAACTACGGGAGTAAAGTATGTGTTGCAAGGATAAATCCTGTCTACACAGTTCGGAAACACTGGTGCTGGCAGTCAGGTGGGTGGGCGGAGGCAGTGGGACAGTCAGAAGGATGTTCCGCAACTCTGCTCCCGGCTACAGTTTGGCAGTGGCCATTCATTCTGGTGGACAGCTGGTCGTTGGTTGTGCCCACATAAAATGCTGTGCAGAAATTGCAGCGGAGTAGGTATATGACATGGCTGCTTTCAAAAGTGGCCCTGCCTCTGATGGGGTAGGATAAGCCTGTGACAAGACTGGAATAGAAAGTGCCAGGTTGAGTGGATTAGGTAGATCTTGCACCTGGGTCTTCCACAGGGCTAGGCATTTGTGGCAAGGAACTGGGAATGGGAGTGGCACAGAGATGGATCACGATGTTGTGCAGGTTAGGTGGGTGGTAGAATACCACTTTAGGAGAGTTGGAAAGGATTGTGGACAGGATGTCCCTCACTTCTCGACACAACGATACAGCAGGCCAGGCAAAGGACGTAGTTTAGTTGCTCCACTCTGGGATGATACTGGGTGATGAGAACATTACTCCTTTGTAGTGTTAACTTACAACTTTTTTACCTTCGATGGTAAAATATGTCAACAAAAAGATGGTCTTGGGATGACTAAAAGTTTGGCTCGTATGTCAGCAGAAATTTTTTGTACGATTTAGAATGTAAGTTCTTTGCTAAGTTTCCCCATCTAAAAGAAAAGACTATAAATTATAAATGTTATTTCAATGAAATCTTGCTACTGTTAGAGGGTGACGAGAATGAAGTTACCACATCTGCTCAAGCCATAGGCAGCATGCACCAAAAAATAGCTTTTACAACGAAAGTAGAAGAAGCAAGCTCCATTAGCTATTTAGACCTTACTGTTAAGAAAGTTGATAACAGACATTAATTTTCGATTTTCAGAAAGCCTACATGTACAGTGTCAGTTCATGCCATCTGACTCTTTCGATTACCATTGGCCAACAATGAAAAATGCCAAGAACTTAGCATCTTAAAGAAAATTGCAGTAGCCAATGGTTTTTCTGCAAATGTTGTAATGCACCCATACAACAGGATAAAAAACAGAAAATAAATAGTATGCAAACGCTCAATTACCCAGAAAAAAGAAGTAATAAAGAAAAACTGAAAACTATTCCAATGAAATTTTTCGGAAAAATGTCCCAACAAATAAAAAACAAATAAAAAATGTCAGATGTGGTTTTGAAGTTAACAACACTCTGAAACTCCATGTAAAACATAATTTGAGTAATAATTCTGATGGTTCTGAGGTTTAAAGATTGTTTGTAGCAGGTTGTCACAGATTTTATATCAGTCAAACTGGCTGTTCTTATAAAGTAAGATTCAAGGCGCATTTGGAGGCATATAACATAACTGCATTGAGAATGCATTTGCCAGAAACTGGCCACACTATAGAGAATATTGAGAGTTGTATGCGTATTCTTCACAAGGCGGAAAAGGGTTCGAGCTCTCGATTTGTTAGAGGAGTTGGAGATTTACAAGGCCAAAAAGCATGAGCCCACAAGGGTACTCAATGGACAGATCGCTTTTGTACCCAACGCCTACTTTGCTTTATTTGATAACATATTACAAAAACTACTTAATGCATCACTTATTTATATCTAGCCTTGTTGCTGTTTGATGTCGAGAACAGTATGCACTTGTCTTACTACCATACATTCGCTGCTCTAATCCTGTAACTGATTATATCCTACCTATTCATGGATTGTATGGCCAGACTATATAATCTTATTTATTGACTGTTAATATGTTGTCTAAATCTTTTCTGTGGGAGAGGTATCACAATGTATGAAAAGCCTCTAGCGGTTAAGTTCTTACGATTGCTGCGCACCTACATAATATCCTGGTGGCCGAGCCAACAGAAGGCGCTGATCACTGATCTGTCTTTTGTTCCATACAGTTATTTTGTCATATACACATTTTATCGTTCATAGGTAATTTATAGGTTGCTATAGGCAGCGTTTTACGTATATTTTATTTATGACCGTAAATTGACCATAAAAGTGTCAAAACCTATTATCTTTATATACTTCTTTTAAATAATTTTATATGTTACTGTCTTCATCTTTTATTTTATCACAATTGGTTTCTATAATAGTTATCAGTATTTAAAAGTCTGCTATTTGTATTTTACCTACTGTATTTTCATCATATTATGGTTCTCACATAAATGAACAATACATCTAAGCCCACAGTAGCGACATCTATGAAGCATACAGGCAAACATATTCTGGTAGCTACTGCACTTAGCATGTTTTGTACAGTAATGCCAGTTGCAAAATGACTGTGTGGACGATGTGGCCTATTTTACACCATATTGTAGCTCTACGTGACGACGCTTTGCCGAGTGTATTTATATGTTTTGATGATGCCATTACGGCTTTATCACATTAGGACATGGTATAAAACAGGTACGCTTTACCTTATTTTATCTGTACATTCCCAGTTTGTATCAGAATATACTATGATAGGAAATACTGTATTGAAAGATAGACTGCCCACTAGCTGTATATTTTCCATATGGTAGATGTGAAGATAGTCATTACTGACTGAAATCAGTCATCATCGAAGGACTTTATTGTGATAAAAGACTGAAATAAAAAACATTTGACCTTGGTGGCTGGTTCTTGGAGGTGGTGGGACAATTTGTGATGGGGTGGTGTCAGGAATTGTTTGCGGATTAAGTCTGAAGGGTAGTGATTGTCTGTGAAGGCCTTTGTGAGACATTCAGTGTACTGGACAAGAGAATTCTTGTCACTGCTGATTGCCTTACACATGTGGCCAGGCCATATGGGAGTCACTTTTTAGTGTGGAAGGGATGAAATCTGTCAAGATGCAAGTAATGCTCAGTGAGCTTGTATGGACAAAAGATGGAGCCATCAGAAAGGTGAAGATGAACATCTGGGAAGATGGCATATTGCGCTGAGGAGGACCAGGTGAAGTGGAGGGGAGAGACACTGTTGAGGTTATAAGGAATGATGACAGGGTGTCTCGTCCTCAGTCCAGATCATGAAGATATTGACAATGAACCTGAAGTAGACAAGGGGTTTCAGGTTTTTGGTAGCTAGAATGGTTCCTTCTTTTTCTGCCGTAACTACATCTCATCCCAAATGGATCCCTGCTTGATCTATCTGCATCAGTTCAGAAAAATCCCTACACCTGGATAAAAAATGGTTCCACATTCTGTTCCTTAAATGCTGCCTAAGCCATGGAGCCCTCTACTCCTCCAATACCCTATCCATAAAACTTCCTTTTTTGTGTGCTTAACTGAATGCTTCTACTATTTGGTGCATAGTCCGCCCCGGTAGCTGAGTGGTCAGCGTGACAGACTGTCAATCCTAAGGGCCCGGGTTCGATTCCCGGCTGGGTCGGAAATTTTCTCCGCTCAGGGACCGGGTGTTGTGTTGTCCTAATCATCATCATTTCATCCCCATCGACGCGCAGGTCGCCGAAGTGGCGTCAAATCGAAAGACATGCACCAGGCGAACGGTCTACCCGACGGGAGGCCCTAGCCACACGACATTTCCATTTCCATTTGGTGAATGGTCTCCTTTAGTTCTAAAGTAATTAGATTCAGCAAGAACTTCCCTTACCACATTTATACGTATGTTTTAATCATAAATATGGAGTCTACACTCAAAAGTACATGCATAAGTGCTGTGCTTTATGTATGACACATATAAATGACCAGTATGGCAATATTTGTCACTGCAAAATTTAGATGACCAAACAGCTAACAAATGTATGTATTTAGTCATTGCGTACAATGTAATTTGTATTTTGCTTAATCACTGGTTTTGATCTGTAACTTCAAACAATGTAAAAAAACTTTCTATAGCCAAGATCACATAAATTTGTCTTTATTTTTGACAACCAATCTTGACAGATATAACTGCCATCTTCTGATCTTCAAAAATTTTTTATTACAAAATGTGTTGATTGTGAGTTAGAACCCCATGCCATATTATCATTATGGTGGATAAAATATGGCACACTATACAAAAGTTTGCCATAAATAAAACATTTACAATTAAAAAGCACCTTGTGCATATGACCATGTCCATATACATAACACTCACAGGAGACTGTTAATTCTTAAAAAATCACCATACATGATAAAGTGCATATTTGCACATCTGTTTACATATGTGTGACAAGTTCCATAATTGAGGACCCACCTTACACAAAAATGCATGATGTACTGAGGATAAAACGTTGTTATTGTATAAAAAAATCTTAACAGTGAGTGTGAAGAAGGCCTACGGCTGAAACGACGCAACAGTGCATAAATAATCTACAGGTCAACAATTGCAGGTGGCTTGGAGCCATTTAAGAAATTCATGGGAACTGCAGGCCTGAATGCAAATAAAATCATTAGCTGAGCATCGTAGTAATTCAAAAAGATTTTCCCTTTCTTAATGTCGCATGACTAAGCCATAATTAACAGCAAAATGCATGAGGAAAACAGAATTACACCTACTAGTTCCACATAAACTTTTACATGGTCTCAGGAATGTACGGAAGAAATCTTTCATATTTCTAGTTACTGTACATTAAAAACTGAAAATCTGTTTTTGTATAGGTTCTGCATCACAACAAAATAGACAAATAGAAACTGATTTTCTTTCCAATTTACTCCTTGAACCCTTTAATTTTAATGCAGGAACAAGAGGACTGCCAACAGAGATCAAATATTGAGTGTATTTTGCAACATCATCATAGAATGCTATCAGAAACTATATTACCATCTCACTGTATAGAGAAAGGGTTGAGAAACAGACAGGCATACAAACAAGATGGTGAACACTACCGCTCAACTTACGACCTGCATTCTTCATCACATAACAGTATTCAACATGCTCTGTGTGTTCCCATGTGCACCTCACCTCATTACCTCCCTCACACAGTGAATTAGTTAATTAGTGTCTTCTATGTTCCATAGACAATATACACAATAAACAAATGATGAGGATTATGCTAACTAAGCAAAATATTGCATGGATAATTACAAAAATTATTTATATGACTACAAACTGGATAGTTACAGGTTTGTAATTGACTTCTTATACAAAAGTTCCTTTACAGTATAAAATAGTTCATTGGTAAAATACAATTAGATGTTAGACTATCTGGCCTAATGTGGCACAAGGTCAAGCTGGCTAACAAAAACCTGAACAGGGTGGAGTTCTAAAAATTCTTTCGTCTGACACCAGCCGTACTATTCAAAACACCCTTTTTTATGTACCAAAAGCCAATTATATTAACATTTTCTAACTTATTACATAATTCGTGCTAGTTGTAAGTGTTTATGATGTACATACTGCGCCCTTCAGAAATTATTAAAGGAAATATAAAATGATCTGCATTGTAAAGTGTGATTACACAATGTAAAATCCAGGCTCAGCAAAAAAGATGAACCTCATACGTTTGAGTTTTAAAAAAAGTCCATGATAGATGACTGTCCCCCCCCCCCCCCCCCCTTTAAAGCTCTTCTGTGCTGCCGTATGGCTCCACTTACACAAATGGAGATACCTGCAGACATTGCTTGCTTCTGTCCTCTAATGTATTGCAACACTGCCTCAATCATCCTGAAGCCTTCTGAACATGGGATGAGATTTCTTCTGTCATATATGTTTGCCTCCTCCTCTTGCGTTACTTCCCCCTGTGTCACTATTTCCACAATATCACTATCAGTTAGTACATCAACTTCATTATTTGCCATCCATCCTGTGACGTCCTCTGCAACGACATCCTCACAGCCCAGTAGATTTTTGAGCAACAAAACGATATCATCATTTCAATCTTTGACTTTAGTTTCACACATGGATTCAAAGTTAAAATGTCCACCTTCAATGTCTAAAAGAATTTTCCGTGACCCTATGAGTGATATTTTCGGAAACTCTTCCCGTGCATCCGAACCACCTTGACATCTAGCAAATCAATCCTCTTCAGAACGGTTACACAGTCTACATCATTATTAATTGCTGATATCAAGAAACTGAGGAGATGGCAGCAATACTACATGTTTAGCATTCAAAGGATGCTGACTAAGAGCAATCACATTTTGGTGGTAAAAATAATGCTTCGATACGTCTATCTGTGAGTTCAGCACTGGCAGGACATGTAGGTGTATTATCAAGAAGCGGCAGAGCTTTCCTCAGTAAATTCTTGTCTCTGAAATAATTCTCTACATCTTGCACAAATTCATTTTGGAACCATATTTGAAAGATTTCTAAGTTCATCCACACCTTCTGTTGATTGGCGTAATGTAGGGGCTTTGATTCCTGACTTTTCATGTTTTTAAAAGCTCTAGGTTTTTATGATCTCCCTATTAATGTAGAACTAAGCTTGTGGTTCCCAGTTTCATTACTGCAAGCCAATACGGTAACTCTTCTGTAGTTTTCATGTATCTATGTGCTGCAGCTTCCTTTTTTCCAGCAAGCGTTTTCACGGGGAGCATCTTATAAATTACACCACTCTCATTGCAATTGTACAATTGTTCACCAGAAATTCCCTCCTCATCAATTAACTTGGAAAGATAGTCTTTAAGCAATGTCACAGCCTCTTTGTCAGTGGATAAAGCTTCTCCATTAATGGTAGTCTGCTGAATACTGAACTGTTTTTTCCATCGAGTCCTCTCTGTCAGTAGATAAAGCCTCTCCACTAATGGTAATGTGCAGAATACTGAATTGTTTTTTCCACCGATACAACCATGCACTAGTAGTAAATTCTGAATCTCCTTCTACTATTTAACACTGAAAATGTATTGTTTTTTACCTGCAATACTGGCCCAGTAATGGAAAAACCTTTTCCTCTTAAATGTTCATGCTACAAAAAAAAAGCTTCCTTAACTTCTTTGCGCTTACCTTGCAACATCATCTTCCTTACTTAGATCCCACTTCTACTAGCTAGGGAAACACACCACTTTTCAATTTCTGCTCGATTTTTCTTCCAGTCTTCAACAGGACTTTTTCCTACTCATATCTCCAAAGCAATAGTTATGGCTCCTACCCGGAATCCAGTTGTATTATAGCATGTAGTTTCTGATCCATAGGCACTACATTTTTTTTTTGTTTATCACTCATTCTGAACTCTGTAATTAAAACACAAAGCACAGCACAAAACAAAAATTTAACAACGCTTGCACTCTGGACATCTGATACGCAACTGAAGAAACAAAGAACACAGAGCTGCCAATAGACCAGTCTCTACATGTGTTTATCATTGTTGTATGAGAGTGCTGGAAGAGGGCTTCTAATCATCATTTCTTGAAGAGTGGTTCTGGTAATTTATTAAATATTAACAATGCAATCTGTATTTTATAACTGATACTCTAGATGTAGGTGAATATGGATTGGGGGTAAGAAATGAAAGAGAAAGCCATCTGGTAGAATTTTGCACAGAGCACAACTTAAAAACACTTGGTTCAAGAATCATGAAAGAAGGTTGTATACATGGAAGAAACCTGGAGATATTGACAGGTTTCAGATAGATTATATAATGGTCAGACAGAGATTTAGGAACCAGGTTTTAAATTGTAAGACATTTCCAGGGGCAGATATGGACTCTGACCACAATCTATTGGTTATGAACTGTAGATTAAAACTGAAGAAACTGCAAAAAGGTGGGAACTTAAGGAGATGGGACCTGGATAAACTGACTAAACCAGAAGTTGTACAGAGTTTCAGGGAGAGCATAAGGGAACAATTGACAGAAATGGGGGAAAGAAATACAGTAGAAGAAGAATGGGTAGCTTTGAGGGATGAAGTAGTGAAGGCAGCAGAGGATCAAGTAGGTAAAACGACAAGGGCTAGTAGAAATCCTTGGGTGACAGAAGAAATACTGAATTTAATTGATGAAAGGAGAAAATATAAAAATGCACTAAATGAAGCACGCAAAAAGGAATACAAACGTCTCAAAAATGAGATCGACAGGAAGTGCAAAATGGCTAAGCAGGCATGACTAGAGGACAAATGTAAGGTTGTAGAGGCTTATCTCACGACAGATACAGCCTACAGGAAAATTAGAGAGACCTACAGAGAAAAGAGAACCACTTGTATGAATATCAAAAGCTCAGATGGAAACCCAGTTCTAAGCAAAGAAAGGAAAGCAGAAAGGTGGAAGGAGTATATAGAGGGTCTATACAAGGGCGATGTACTTGAGGACCACATTATGGAAATGGAAGAGGAGGTAGATGAAGATGAAATGGGAGATATAATACTACGCGAAGAGTTTGACAGAATACTGAAAGACCTGAGTCGAAACAAGGCCCCGGGAGTAGACAACATTCCATTAGAACTACTGACAGCCTTGGGAGAGCGTCCTGACAAAACTCTACCATCTGGTGAGCAAGATGTATGAAACAGGCGAAATACCCTCAGACTTCAAGAAGAATATAATAATTCCAATCCCAAAGAAAGCAGGTGTTGACAAATGTGAAAAATCACCGAACTATCAGTTTAATAAGTCACAGCTGCAAAATACTGATGCGGATTCTTTACCGACTAATGGAAAAACTGGTAGAAGGCAACATCGGGGAAGATCAGTTTGGATTCTGTAGAAATGTTGGGACACGTGACGCAATACTGACCTACGACCTATCTTAGAAGCTAGATTAAGGAAAGGCAAACCTACATTTCTAGCATTTGTAGACTTAGAGCAAGCTTTTGACAATGTTGACTGGAATACGCTCTTTCAAATTCTGAAGGTTGCAGGGGTAAAATACAGGGAGCGAAAGGCTATTTACAATATGTACAGAAATCAGATGGCAGTTATAAGAGTCGAGGGACATGAAAGGGAAGCAGTGGTTGGGAAGGGAGTGAGACAGGGTTGTAGTCTCTCCCTGATGTTATTCAATCTGTATATTGAGCAAGCAGTGAAGGAAACAAAAGAAAAATTTGGAGTAGGTATTAAAATCCATGGAAAAGAACTAAAAACTTTGAGGTTCACTGATGACATTGTAATTCTGTCAGAGACGGCAAAGGACTTGGAAGAGCAGTTGAACGGAATGGATAGGGTCTTGAAAGGAGGGTGTAAGATGAACATCAACAAAAGCAAAATGAGGATAATGGAATGTAGTCGAATTAAGTTGGGTGATGCTGAGGGAATTAGATTAGGAAATGAGACACTTAAAGTAGTAAAGGAATTTTGCTATTTGTGGAGCAAAATAACTGAGGATGGTCGAAATAGAGAGGATATAAAATGTAGACTGGCAATGGGAAAGAAAGCGTTTCTGAAGAAGAGAAATTTGTTAACATCGAGTATAGATTTAAGTGTTAGGAAGTCATTTCTAAAAGTATTTGTATGGAGTGTAGCCATGTATGGAAGTGAAACATGGACGATAAATAGTTTGGACAAGAAGAGAATAGAAGCTTTTGAAATGTGGTGCTACAGAAGAATGCTGAAGATTAGATGGGTAGATCACATAACTAATGAGGAAGTATTGAATAGGATTGGGGAGAAGAGAAGTTTGTGGCACGACTAGAAGAAGGGATCGGTTGGTAAGACATGTGTTGGGGCATCAAGGGATCACCAATTTAGTATTGGATGGCAGCATGGAGGGTAAAAATCATAGAGGGAGACCAAGAGATGAATACACTAAGCAGATTCAGAAGGATGTAGGTTGCAGTAGGTACTGGGAGATGAAGAAGCTTGCACAGGATAGAGTAGCATGGAGAGCTGCATCAAACCAGTCTCAGGACTGAAGACCACAACAACAACAACAACTCTAGATGTGCTACAAGCACAAAAGATAAACGAAACATTTTGAAAGGCCACAAAGCTTTACAGCTACAGCCCACTTGCAAAGCCATTGGCAAAGTCAGTAGTACAATAAATTAATCCTCAGTATATCACGGAGAAGTATTATTGTAATATTAATTGAGTAGGCCGGATTAACTAGATCGGACAGACGGAGATCGGATTGTCACAAGCAGGACAATCAGGAGTCTAGGTATATCATGAAATGTAGTTTGTCTACAAAGGAGACTGCTTACCAATTACCACAGGACAGAACTAACAGTCTGAGATGTTGAGCACATACAAAGAAGGGCAGTGCCAGTGTCACAGGTCTGTCTGACTCATAGAAGATCACTGAAATGCCCGAGAAACCTGAACTGGCAGGCACACGAAGACAGATAATTATTCAACTAAAATCTAGTTACAAAGTTTCATGATCAAGACAAAGTGTCAGAATGCTACTCCCATGCAGAAAGTGTCCTTGGAGATGAGGCAAACTGCAGTGTGCACAGAGGCAATAAATGGTAATTCTTCCACTGCTCCATTCATGAAAGGAATGGGAAGAAATCATAATATGTGGTACAGTGGGAAGTATGCTCTACCACACACTTCTCAGTACCCTACAGAAAATGTATGTAGATGTAGAAGGAGCCAGTAATGAGAAACAACTTTAATCCACATGCATGAAAACCCTTATGCTATGTACAAACCACCATAAAAACATAAACGGGACCCCTGAAGTCTTTAAAAGCAAGATATTATGCTGAACAGCTAAGCTACTAAAACAGCCTGGAAGACAGTAAACAAAGAACGTGACAATACCGAACTTCCAAGTTGCAGTACTTTAACACTAGGAGAAAATGGCATGTCGGTGAGTGAGCAAAGCACAGTATGTGAGGCCTTCAGAATATTTCGGAAAGACATGAACAGAAGAAATTAATGAACCAGCAGCAATCTAAAAACTCAAGATAAAACCATCTGGAGGCTTGGATTGTATATCATCTGCACTACTTAACGTACACAGAAAAGAATTAATAAATTAAACTGGCCAGGGGACCTTCCCTAGCCTTTCAAAAATTGCTGTGGTGTGACCAGTGTATAAAAAGAGAACAGCCGCTGACAAATAATTACAGGCCAATTTCATTGATTTCAGCATTTGGCACATTACTTGAAAGGATAATTCCAGACCAAATGCAGTCTTTCTTCTGCAAATACACCCTATTAAACAACTCACAGCATGGGTTCCTAAATGGGTGATCCACAATAATGGAGGCAACTTTTTTTCCATGAACTACTAAAAAGACTGGATAAAGAAAAGAAAGTCACTGGGACTTTTTCTAGATTTCTCTATGGTCTTTGCTTCTATGAATTATTCAGTACTTTTATCCAAATTAGAAACTTATGACAGAAGTGGAATGGCACTAAATTCCGTAAGTTCTTGACTCAAAGACAAAAGGCAATGAGGTGAGCTATGTTGTAAGAATGAAGCTAAGATCTTAACAGTACATTCAACATACAAGACTATCAACTACATTCTTGGGCCATTTTTGTTTCTTGCATAGCACAGCCATAAAACAGAAAACTGGTGAATTATGCACATGATACATCATTTATTAGCTGGGGCTATACTGAATAGCTAACATTGCAAAGCAATAAAGAAAACTTTGATCTCATCACAGAATATCTAATCACAAATAAACTTACACTGAAGGAGATGACAGATGTGATGAAGTTCTTGCCAAATTATAACTTATCTCAAGTGGGAGGGGGGGCTAAGTACTGAAGCACTGTCTACAGCTGAAACATCCAATACATATAAATTTTCAGGCACTGGGATTGATTAACACCTTATGTGAAAGAGCAGATGTGCTATGTTGTATGAAGATTACCTGCAACATTTGCGTATTAAAACATTTTACAAATATAATAACTCCTCCTGTTCTTCAACAAATACACTATGGATTAATCTACTCATATATGGAGTGTGGCATTGAAATATGGGATGGGGGCAACCACAGTCTAAGTGGATAGGATACTCAGGCTTAAAAATAGAGCAGTTGAAAAAACTGGTAATACAAACAAACACCAGTCCTCTAGGGGCTACTTCAAGTTTAATTTACTGACTGCTTAGGCCTGCTCATTGCATGTCTTTTGAACAAATATGTTTGTAAAAGAGAATGAACAACAACTGTAATGAACAGAGACAATCAGAATACACGAACCAGATATGATTACAACGGGATGTGGGTCATAAAAGAGCTAAGCGTCACAATCCACAGACTACTTGCAGCTGGAAGACAATTCAATAGCCAAATAATAAGGAGGATCTCTGTAGAAAGCTTTTAGGGGATGTTCATTGAAAGATGTTTCTTCCAATTCAAAGAATTCTGAACTCCATTGTTAGCAGCACTGCTTTTGTATATTGCACTATATTAGTGGTGATTAATGTCGATATAAAATATCTTAAAAACTACTTGTTGCATACGTTCGTTATACTTACAGCATGAAATCAATGTTATAAATGTAAAAAAAAATCATGAATCCAAAACTATAAAGTTATTGTGGCCAAATAAAGATTGTTATTTCCACTTGGTGGTTTGTTAATTTTACTCCTAAATTATTTACATAAATATGAGGCGGGATATTTTTGACAGTAAAAAACAGAATGTGCTATAACTTTTATTTACAGAGCCATAATTTTTTGTTACAATTTCTTCTATCCTCTACCGCTGTTTGTGATCCAACTAGGCTTTTCCATCATCAGTTTTCTTAATTTTATATGTATTTGCAGGCCATTATTATTATTATTATTATTATTATTATTATTTTATTAGCCAATCATCTAAAAGCAAACTGACTTACCTAAAACTGAAAATTGCTACTATTTTAAGAGAAGCTGTAGCGTAACTGGCAATAGCATTTGTGAGTGATAGAATATACAATTTTTCAGCCTTCTGGATAGGCTACTTTTAAAATTTAAATACAATATGTACATTTGTGGAATAAAGTCTACTCAAACTGCTCCTTTAGTCAGAAATCAGGTGGCCATACAATAATAAAGTATGATGTTCAGAAGTCTTTGTCATTCCTGTCATAAAAATCCATGGTTGAAAACCTTACAAGCTCCCATGTACCTCATCAGAATGAAAGCTCTGAGAGTTTTTGATTATATGATAGTGGATTCTAGTGAAGCAATGATGACCTCCAAAACAAAAAAGAAAAAAAAAACATTACAAGTTTTATGTGTAAAGTACCACTATGTTTCCTAAACCCCCTGCAATACAATTCACTGTCACCTGCTGATTATGGATATATGAAATTAGTCCTTTTTAGTCACAGAAACTTTCATTTTATAATGTGCTGTCAAGAAGTACCCAATATGTTTTTGAAACTCGCTTAATGCTGTCTGTACGAGAGCTTTAAATAAATAAATAAATGGCAAGAAAGCAGACAGCCACTAGAATGCCGTTTAGAAGAACATAGTTACCTTTCTTGTGGATTAAGCTACTCACTGGGTGATTTGTTGGGGGGAGAGGAGAGGGTTGGAGTTGCAACTTTATATATAATATGAAGAGAGGTGAACCCTGGCATTTTCCACATAAAATCCTTAAATCTACATTATAAGATAACTGACTGATGGAATGATCAATTACATGTCTTTAGCTGTATTTGCAAATTTCCTAGTTTCTTTATTTGAGTTCGCCAGTGGTTTGTCAAATGTTTTTGCACCAGACTACAGAAGGCCACTATGAACCTTAGACGTCTTGTTTTGCGTCAGTATGAATCACCGTTCATTGTAACAACAATGGCACTTTCTTTGATCTCGAGTACATCTTTACTTACGTATTATTTCAGTGCAAATTATAGGATTTGTAACTGAACTGTAAATCATGTTAACTGTTATTTGTAAGATATAATTCATGTAGGCGTTAAGGTTGTACAGATGTTACATATGTGCGTAATTACAAGTAACCATGACTTCATTATCTTGACGCAGACAGTGCAGTTGCAATTAAGTATTTGACGGTAAAGTTCAGGTCTTCCAAAATTATTTTATTTACGTCACTTGTAATAAAATTATAATGGGCCAGAACATTACCATTACTGATAATGACGACGACAATCTATAACATAAAAATAATAATAACTATGACGACAACGGCTTTCATTGCAACACAACAATAGTAACGCTGAAAAACAGCGGCGATTATTACAAGGACAGTACTTGTACCGTATAACAATAACAAGCGTGATAGTAACAACACAGATAAGAATGATATTAAAAGTATAGTGCATTACTGTCGTGAAAAAAGAGTATCTTCTTACCTCCCAGTGACGGTGTAATGAGAAACGTAATCACAGTAAAGACCCAGCAAGTAACCTGTGAACATCCATTACAACATTTGTCTTAATTACCTTGAAAAATTTCAAAGAAAAAACTGATTATCTTGCAACGCAAATTCGTCGCAAAAACTCAAAAGACCTGCACTGTGCGTCACTTCATTGCTCACTATAAGCTAGGGTAGTGAACATCCAGGGGCGGCAACTTGAAAGCAGAAAAGTGACGTACAGTACTGCTGCTCCCTTTGCCGCTATACGCGACCTTCCAAGAATTATGCATCGTACGGCTCTAGCTCAGAAGTGACTGAATAATCAGACTTTACTTGGAATAGCAGCTGCCCTGGCAAATATGATGATTTAATGTGATCATCGGTTTTTTCCTCGTATGAAACAAAAAAAAAAACTTCTTTCAAATTATAGAATGCTGTGCCACAGTAACTGAACCTGCAAATTTATTGCAAATATGAGAAATAGTTTCTGTGTCATTTACAGCGTGTTTTACATCCGCGAGAAATAGGGTGGAGCGGGGGGGGTGGACGCAGAATTTGTCTGGGTAAATATGCGTCTGTATTCATGAGGTGACAGTAGGTGACGAACACCGAGCTGCGGGCGTGGTGTACTTACGTGCATGTTGACTGGAGCCAGCGCGGAAGCGGACTGTTGCGTGCGAAGCGCCGAGCACAACCTTTATTGGTTTGCCAAGGCTGGCAAGCCGCGCCTCCGATGTTTTCTCGCAGTGTGTGAGTGTACCTGTGTCCAGGCGCACGGCAGAGGACAGACACCCAAAGCGGCGCTGCCCTGAGTCACGGCCCTCGGACACGTGGGCTGGGTCAGGTCACGGCCTGTGTTGTGGGTGAGGCGGGCCGCCGGGCAGGGCCGTTGAGAGCGGCTGTCCGCCACTGCAACAGAACAAAGTGACTGGGTTTTTGGAAAAATAGACGTTTTGTCACCAAGTAATAGATAAGGCGAACATTTTAATATTCTAGGGCCGAATACGGTTGGAATACTATCGAAGAAATGTCACGTTTCTAATCTTATGTAGAACTGTAGCTGAAGACCTCACAATAAGAACGTTCTCTACTAATGCTGATACTGAAATGCTGGCCGGAGTGGCCGAGCGGTTCTAGGCGCTACAGTGCGGAACCGCCGCGACTGCTACGGTCGCAGGTTCGAATCCTGGCTCGGGCATGGATGTGTGTGATGTCCTTAGGTTAGTTAGGTTTAAGTAGTTCTAAGTTCTAGCGGACTGATGACCTCAGAAGTTAAGTCCCATAGTGCTCAGAGCCATTTCATACTGAAATGTGGTTGCTTGTTTACTTACTTTCTGTTCTGTAGTGTAGATCACTATTTAAAAATTTGAAAATACTGCCTCTACCTTGACTCTACATACAGTATATCAAATACCAATCTTCACCTAAAGGAGCTTCTTAAAAGAGGAAAAGATCTTCGAGTATATCTATGATTTCCACTATAAGAGGTTTAACCCAGGCCCAAGCCACGTGGAGCCGCCGCCTCAGGCGCCGCAGCTGTTGAGATTCCGCCACAGGCCGCATCGCAGCGGCCAGACAGCGAGCGACCGCTGAAACTGCAAGGCCTGTCTGTGTACAGTGCGGATCACAACTAGTAGCGACAACTGACACGGCTGGAAGTTTGCGCGGGAGGGAGGGGAGAGGCGAGAAATGACAACCAATGAACGCTATCGTTTGGTACATTTAAAGTGCAGTTTATACGTCTGTTGTTTGACCACTACTTCTACACTGTCTGTATATATCTGAAGCATCATTCTAAATAAGTCTCATTTGCCAAATATCATTAATTGTATTATCATTACGTTTTATGACGCTTCATATTATTATTTACTTTGATTCTGTTGCACTTATAGTCTCACTTATTAACTACTGTGACTCTAAATAACTGCCGGCCGCGGTGGTCTCGCGGTTAAGGCGCTCAGTCCGGAACCGCGCGACCGCTACGATCGCAGGTTCGAATCCTGCCTTGGGCATGGATGTGTGTGATGTCCTTAGGTTAGTTAGGTTTAAGTAGTTCTAAGTTCTAGGGGACTGATGACCACAGATGTTAAGTCCCATAGTGCTCAGAGCCATTTGAACCATTTTCTAAGTAACTGTTTTATCCCTAACTTGACCTATATCACATACGTACAGCCGTGTACTAAAAATCGCTTACTGGACATTGCGTTTGTAAAATTTATTGATATGAAGTATTAGAAAATGAATACTTCAATATTAGTGAAATAGCTGGCATATAAACACAGATCTGGGTAATAATGCACGCTGGTATAATTGCCTTTCGTGAACAGTCTGTTTTGTATAATGTGTAATACAGCTGTGGAAAAATGATTTTTTTCTTTTATTTCCAATAGGACGAGAACTTATGGAAAACTGAGGTAAAAGATTTCGATACTCGTAGAAAGAGGCATCTTAGAAGATATCTACATACTTAATTCAGGAAATGGTGTCTTGTTTGCAAAAATTCGTACATTTTGAGGCGTGCGTGGCTCGTGTTCGTGCCATCTCTTATTTAACATCGTGTTTTTTGCTGTACTGCCACCTCGTTATGTTAATTTTCAATTACTGGTGTCACTGAGCCTGCCCGTGACCGCCAGTCGTAGCTCTTATCGATATACGCCCTGCCGTATTATCTTTGCTGGACTGCCATTACTTTCCGGTTGTCGTATGTTGTGAGTAGAGATGGGCAAACACGTAACTGTTTCGAAACAAATGAAACAGTACAATGTAATGTTTCGATACGCTGTTTCAAAACAGTGAAACACGTTGTGTTTTGTTATCTAATAAACCTACACATTTTATCATCTTGAATGTCTACTGTATAAGTTTGTCCATATAAACGCAAATGAGGTGCGAGAGCGCTAATCATATCGCAGAAAGTATGAAACTATCACTTAGGCGTCTTGGCAGTTTCGTATTTCCTGCAGCAAATGCGCTGCTTTCGTGTCGTGTGACTTTCATACTTTTCAATTGGCTGAGGACAGCCATAGCCTAAGACAGAAGAACCACCACGAACGGAACTGGAGTTGGGAGCAAACTGCAGACACAACTGATATGCTACTGGGATTCCCACTTTCCGTTAGTATGGGTAATATACCCATCCTGCTAATTTCCATGCACACTAAGGGAATCATTGTGGATAATAGGCACAGTGACTATAGTCTCACAAATAATGCCAAATAATTCGAATAAATAACAATATATAACAGAAAAAATTTTGTCTTTCAAGGTGTTTCGAACCGTTACTATAAACAGACCATTCTTGCCAGCCCTTCCCGTTCACTATTACACTATCAGTGATATGTCAAACAGGTTGCTTGCAATTATACCTACATCAAATTTATGTATATGTCTAATAACTGTCACTCTATGCCTATTTTTATTCGAAATGTTGTAGGCTTACTTGCGTTTCTTAATATGATTACTGTACATGAGCAGAGAAGCGTATGTTATAAAAAAGTGTAATTTAACTGAATGATTTTCATCTATTTATTATTTTGAATGTGAATAGTATGCGTTGTTTTATTGTTTGGTTAGTGTTTATAAAGCAGATGTTACGCCATTTCGGCATAGGACAGTCAGCTAGAAACGAAGCTTTATTTTCGGATATCTTAAGCTTCATGCTATTGCTTGTCAAAAAGATTTCGACACTCTTGAAAGTGTTTCACGAAGTGGTATGTTGTGTTTCAGTACCTGTGCCGAGCCCGAATCTCGCCCGACACAGAGCGGAATGAAACATAACTGTTTCGATACAATTAGTCCGTTCCAAGCACAGGTGTACTGAAACAGCCTTATTTTGAAACAACGATACAGTTTCTGTGTCTGGCTCGAGATCGAATCTGGTCCGGTTATCCGAGACAGGGGCGGAATAAAACACCTCTGTTTCGAAACAGTGAACCACAGCCGTTCCGAAACACTGAAACAGTTCCACGTATCGATACACTGTATCGAAACACAGAAACAGTGGCCACGTCTAGTTGTGAGGGAGTTGGGACCTGGCCGTGTTGCGAGTTGGCACGCAGCACGAGTTGAGTCGGGGCGTGGCAGCAGTGAGGTCCGGACCGCCACGACTCGCCCGGCGGCTGCCCACACACACGATCTGAGTGCGGACGACTTTGGTTGGTCGGCGGTCAGTCGTATTGTCGGACGACGTGTATTTGGCCGGCGATCACTTACGGGTTGGCTGTGCGTGCCGACTTGCGATTCGTCCTTATTACTGTGCAGTCACCGCCGTTAGCATTGTCTAGTTCTTCGGGCAAGTGTTCGTGAAACTATGTGTAGTTTGTGTGATTTTGACTGACAAGTTATTTTAAATGTTGTCGGCTTACTTGCTCTGCGTCTGTCAATTGGCGTGGAATTCTCGGCGCGGGGTAGTTTGGCCGTGCCCGCTGGCGGTCTGTATGCAGTGTGGGAGGGTGTATGGCGCTGTTCCCCATTGCTACGACGTCTGTGGCTCACCGACCCTGGACACGAAAGCTGAGTTTTGATTTAACCTAACAGCAAGTCAAGACTGTTCACACTGTGTCATTTCTAGCCACCCTCTGGTGCAGATTCGCTGTATTTGGTTATTTGAATTGAAGTGCACCAGCGGAATCTTCTGCCTTGTGGCCGTTAACGTTCCGGTTACCTGCCCTGACCGTTGACGTAAATTTCAGGCAGTGTAGTTTCCTCATCGTGTTGTTGCTGTCCAGCACGGTGTGTAGTTTGACAGCTCCATTTATGATTGGTTGTGGGCGCCAATATCTTCTACGTTGTTCCGTTGAACTGCCTGTTGTGCCCTGGTCGGGCGAAGTGGAAGTTATCGTATTGGTGGGCCCATTGGCTGTCAGTCTGTTGGGTTGTCGTCAGATCGTGAATGGTTGGCCCGACTTCCTATCTCACCTAAGCGAGTGTTAGTGTTTGAATTCCAGGCTAACCCTCGAACATCTGAGCGCCCTTGGTTGCACTGCCCCTTTTTAAAAATTTTTTGTTATTTGTACCTGTATGGCTTCTAGCCGATTTTTTTAAAATTAGTGTTGATTTGCTCTTAGGACCTTCAGCCTAGTTTAAAGAACTGTTTCGCGTAAGGCTTTTGGTATTTTAAAAAATTTTAATGTTGTTGAATTTTAAGTCTTGGGCCTTCAGCCGATTTTGAGTTTGAGTTGCTCCAAGGCCTTCAGCCTAAATTAAAGAACTGTTTCACGTAAGGCCTTTGGCATTAAAAAAAATTAATGTTATGGAGTTTTAAGTGTTTGGCCTTCAGCCGATTTTAAATGAAAGTGGCTTTCAGCCCGTAATTAAAGTCCCAAAGATTAAAGCTGTGTGTTTTTAAAAAAACTTTTTTGGGATCTTGTAATGTTTGTTAAAATAATAAAGTTGTATGTTCGAGCCGACCGTGGTGGCCGAGCGGTTCTAGGCGCTTCAGTCCGGAACCGCGCGACTGCTATGGTCGCAGGTTCGAATCCTGCCTCGGGCATGGATGTGTGTGATGTCCTTAGGTTAGTTAGGTTTAAGTAGTTCTGAGTTCTAGGGGACTGATGACCTCAGATGTTGAGTCCCATAGCGCTCAGAGCCATTTGAACCATTTGTATGTTCGGGTGTAACTGACAGCCCCTTATTTTGGCCCCTTTCCACAGTTTATACTATCTGTCCTGTCCTGCGGGTTAAGCGGGGCGTATCACATTTATTGAGAGAGGGAATGTTAGGTTGATGCATACGTCCGTAGCGTTTTTCTCTTACGTGTTGATATTCGGGTTGCTATGGGTTCGTTTATCGATTGTCATTTTTTATTTTAGTTCAGCATTGCTGTCTGAGTGTACATACTGTCACTTTGTCATTTGGAAATGGTGAGTGGAGCTGTGGACGGTAGAAAACGAAGTGTTAATCGGAACATTTCCGACATACTCTTCTGTTTGAGTTCAATAGAGGAATGATAGCAGCGGACGCAGTCAGAAACATTTGCGCTGCGTATGGGGATAATGCCAGTGGGCAGATCACGGCAAGAAAATGGCTTCCTCCTTTTACGGAGGATCGTTTTGACATTAGTGATTCTCCACGTTCAGGAACACCTTCGGCGTTTGATGAAGATACTTTAAACGCATTAATACACAACGATCTACGTCACTCAGTTCGAGAACTGGCAAATGTGTTGAACTGTGATCATTCCACCATCTTGCGACATTTCCGTACAATGGGGAAGGTTCATAAATCGGGTGTTTGGGGACCGCATGTTCTATGCCAAAATCACAAAAATGACTCGGTGAACAACATCAACCATTCCTATCCTGTGTCGTCACTGGTGACGAGAAGTGGTGCCTTTATGCTAACGTAAGGAAACAAAGGATTGGCTGAGGCCAAACAAAGCAGGAAGTCCTCGCACAAAGACTTGCGCGCATCCACAAAAGATAATTTTACGCGTATGGTGGAACAGCGATGGTGCGGTGCACTACGGATTTCTTCCCCGAAGTGCAACCGTCACTGCTGACATTTACTGTCAACAACTGGGACGTCTTGCAGACACAGTCCGAGAACAACGACCGGCAAGACTGTGTGAAGTGATACTGTTCCACGATAGTGTCGTCCCGCGTTCTACTAGACCGGTAAAAAACAATATACATGACTCGGATTGGGAATTCGTTCTGTTCGCACCACATACACCTCATCTTGCGCCCTCAGATTTTCACCCTTCCGCTCTCCATCGAACAACGTTCGAGGAACTTCCTTTCCGGTGAAAATGCGCTCCCAATATAGCTCGACGAGTTCTTCGCCTCAAAAGCACGCGGTTTCTACAGTCGCGGAATAGAAAAGTTACCCCAGCGTTGGCACACTGTTGTAAACAGTGGAGGAGAATACATTACTGATGTTAAAGTGTCTATTATGTGTATCTGTTGTGTTTATTAAACTTATGGAAAAATGCTAGGAACTTATACTCCGAGACGGGACGACCACTAACTTGCAACTCATCGATCAAAACATGCAGGGTGGCGCACGAAGTGTGTTACCATTTTGTTTTTGAATATAAACTTTATTGTCAATACAATCTGAAAGGAACATATACTAAAATGAAGAGCCGTCCATGGAGATTTGTTCTAACTCAGCACATGCTCAATATGTCCACCATTTCGTTTCCTAACTTCCTTCAAACGAACACTGAAGTTAGTGATTACCCTACGGCACATGTCTTCCGTAATTTCACTGCAAGCTTGAAGAATGTGTTCTGAGCTCCATTAAATTCCACAGCTTCTTGCTACTGCCTTGCCCTTCAACACGCAGTGGTTCATGGAAGATTAAGCAAGGCCACACACTGCAAACACTGTGTTGGAGTTTTTACACGAGCATTTCGACAAGCAGATCATTTCACTCATGTTTCCAGGTCGCCTCAATGACGGACAAAATTGGCCCCCCAATAGTCCAGACCTCAATCCAAGTGACTTTTTTCTTTGGGGGCGCTTAAAGGAAAAATTTTTCCCGAAACGTCCACGTGATTTAATGGAGCTCAGAAGACTTATTCTTCAAGCTTGCAGTGAAATTACGGAAGACATGTGCCGTAGGGTAATCACTAACTTCAGTGTTCGTTTGAAGAAAGCTAGGAAACGAAATGGTGGACATATTGAGCATGTGCTGAGTTAGAACAAATCTCCATGGACGGCTCTTCATTGTAGTATATGTTCCTTTCAGATTGTATTGACAATAAAGTTCATATTCAAAAACAAAATGGTAACACATTTCGTGCGCCACCATGTATTTAATTTCAATCGAAGTAATGTTTTCCAAGTCGCGCAACGGGCACCCGTCCATCTTTACTTTCTGAGACGCCACTTAGAAAAGTGGTCGTTCCGCAGTTTTAGCTTTCCAGCTCTTTGAGAGATGGTGTCTGGAGAGGTGTTCGTCCAAGTCTTGGAACACAGTCCAGTCAGATTGTGTCAGAAATAGGAAGAGAAGTCAGACGAGGATGTTGACTGTCACCAGTCAGATTGTGTCAGAAGTAGGAAGAGAAGTCAGACGAGGATGTTGTCTGTCACCGAGTCTCTTCAACCTGTGTGGAGTATGGCTGGCGAGGGAAGCGGATGCGGAAACTTCAGGATAGGAGGACGACTCGTCGACACCGTGGAGTACGCAGGTGACCTGCCAGTGCTCGCCAAAACTCAAAGACAGCTGCAACACGCGATGAAACGGTCGGCGGAAATAAGGCCCAGACATAGACGTCGAGAAATCAAAAGAGATGCGGATAAGCAAACGGGAGATGCCTTTGAGGATGACTGTCGACAATCGAGAACTGGATAATGTGATGCAGTTCAAGTACCTGGGAAGCTTGCTGACAAAACATGCCCACTGCACAAAGGAAATTCGAGCAAGAATCGCCACTGTCTGCTGACCAGCAAATTGAGATCGTAATTAAGGAAAAAAAACTGGTGAAGTGCTACATCTGAAGCATTTTATTGCACATAGCAGAGACGTGGACCGTGAGGAAAATGGAGAAAAAATACCTGGAAGGTTTTGAAACGTAGTGTTGGAGAAGAACAGAGAAGATCGAGTGGACAGGTCTGGTGTCAAACGGCGATGTACTGAGGAGAGTAAGAGAGGAGAAAACTATTCTGAATATAGTTCTTCAGAGAAAGGCCAATTGGATCGGACATAGGCACGATGGTCACATACAGGACGTCATCGAAGGGAAGATGAAAGGAACTACAGGACGAGGAAGAACAACAACTCAATATCTGGATAAGGCGAAAGGTGGAAGAAGATACGGAAGGCTGAAGGAGGAAGCCGAGCACAGGAAACATCGGGGTCAGGAATTCTCCGTACGAAGACACGGGCCTGCCACGGGACGGAACACCTGCGTAAAGATAATAACAGGTTGGAGATGGTGTACACTGAAATCTATGGAATTCGTCTGGAAGAAAGTGCTTACAAAACAAATGAATTTTCTTGTTGGAGTGATATTACATTCTGTACTTGCGTTATCGTTTCATCAAGCAGATGAAATATATCAGACAACCTTTCATTGACAGGTACTTACACGAACCTTGGTGTGAGCGCCCGCAGAATTTTATACGATAGGAGGGGTGGAGAGCGGAGGGGGGGGGGGGGGACAAGGCTCTGAAATTGCCATTTGTATTGTAAATGAGCTGGTCAGTTTCACGACGTGTCATGCCACAAGAAATAAATTTTGTAGGTGACACAAAGCAAGTTAATGTATCCCAGAGAACTATCTATTCACTTCTAGAAGGGTATGAGAATGCTGTAATGAATAAAAACGCTGCACCCCATATTCCGGTAGTAGGGGGTTGTCAGATGGCCCTTTCCCACCGAGCCCCATTCCCTCTCCCTCGAATCCTCCCCCCCCCCCCCCCCCCCCTGCCATTGGGGACAAGTCTGCAGACGCGGAAGTGGTGCGACGTGCGGTACTACTGAACGTCGCAGCTGGCCTTTAGTCGGCAACAAACCACGAAAAGAACTGCGTGCACAGTAAACGGCTACGATCCGAAACTTCAGGAAAGATTTAACTGTACTGCAGTGATCGATCTCGTGGCACATATTTTGGTATGTTTGGTAAGTATAGTCCACGCACGCAGGTGAGAATGACATCCGTTCGGTGCCTCTCCACTTGCAAGCCTCGACTTGAGCAACATCTTAGGAGTCTACTATTGCGCACTTAATCGTAAAACGTCGACCGAGAACTTGGCCACAGCCCTCTGTCTGTCGTTACTTTTCTTATTATTTCTTTTACTTGTGATTACAAACAAGAGTATTCGGGAGGACGACGGTTCAATCCCGCGTCCGGCCATCCTGATTTAGGTTTTCCGTGATTTCCCTAAATCACTCCAGGCAAATGCCGGGATGGTTCCTCTGAAAGGGCACGGCCGACATCCTTCCCTAATCCGATGAGACCGATGACCACGCTGTCTGGTCTCCTTCTCCAAACAGCCAAGCAACAAACAAGAACTGCGAGGTCGTATGCACGTGAAGCGACGGACAGTGTGACTCGTTGTTTCGTTTTTCGATCTCTCTACGAAATTACGACTTGTCGGGCCCTACTGCGGGCGTAATTCCTTTTTTGTGGCTTATTGTCGCCGAAAAGCCATTGGCTACGTTTATTGCACGTCAGTCCGCATTTATGGGTCTATAAACGAATGGCTGATTAAACAGTGTTGCGGGAAACGGCCGCGTTTGAGTGTGTGTGATTTTAAACACGGCTCAACTAGGCGCAGTGGCGCTGTCTCTCTCTCTCTCTCTCTCTCTCTCTCTCTCTCTGTCTCTCTCTCTCTCTCTCACTTTCAATGTTGTGTGCACAGGCCTTTGCAGGATGGGGCGACCGCCAACTTCCTTCTGACTCGCCTCTCGAAACGCGTTTAATTTCAATCGAAGTAGCGTTTTCCACTTTTCGCGACGGACAACCGTCCACTTTCACTTTCTCAGGCACTACATGGAAAAATGTTCGTCCCGCGCCATTAGCTCTTCAGCGCTTTGAGAAACGGGGTCTGCATATGTAGTGACATAACAAGACTGTTACGCCACTTGAGGTAGCCGATTTAAAGAAAGGCACGCGTACACACACGCCGATGGGCGTGAATTCTGGAACAGGATAACTATTGAATGGTAACAAGAAAAGTACGTAGCTGCTTTATACTTAACTTTTATTATGTGATGAATACAGCGTTCTTCTTGAGACATTTATACTATAACTCTCAAAGTAGGTAAGGCTAATGGCGCCTTGCTAGGTCGTAGCCATGGACTTAGCAGAAGGCTATTCTAACTGTCTCTCGGCAAATGAGAGGAAGGCTTCGTCCGTATTGTCTCTAGCAATGTCGTCGTACAACTGGGGTGAGTGCTTGTTCGTATCACGAGACCTGCCTTGTGGTGGCGCTAGGTCTGCGATTACACAGTGGCGACACGCGGGTCCGACATGTACTAAATGGACCGCGGCCGATTTAATCTACCACCTAGCAAGTGTGGTGTCTGGCGGTGACACCACATTCCTCCCCCGCAAATCGGCGAACGGTCGTGAGATAAGGCTTCCGCCCGCCGTGGGGAGGACCCCATGTTGACGTATGCGATGAGGTGGGGAGCCTAACAACAGGCGAGGCTGTGCCACCCGCACCCGGCCATTCGGTCCGAGGGGAGCTAGGAAACGCCTGAAAACCTAGTCCAGGGTGCACGTCAACATGCGGTGGATGCGCCCGTAAAGAAACAGGAGGGGCCGAAGGGTCGACCTCCATTGCGTCGGGGTAGCCGACGCGCGATGACGTCATGTGGTCCGGAGTGGGCGGGAGTTCCATGGCGGAGGACAGCTGGTCACGGGAAGCGATCGGCGGCGCGTGACCCTGGGAGGCGCTTGGCGGCTGCAGCGAAGCGTCGAATGCGGGCGGCGCCGGCCGGAGTCCCGGCGGCTGCGGCGGCGGCGGCGGCGGCGGCGGCTGCTGCGGCGGCGCGTCGCCATGGGGCAAAATAGAAGGCATCGTCGGTAACACCTGGGGATGAGGCGAGCCAGTAGATGGGTCCCCAGGGCGCTGACCGGACGGCACCGTCGCTGAAAGCAGACGGGGAGCGGCAGAACCCGTGCGACGACAGAGGCGCAGCTGATTGAGATGCCGACGCACCTCACCAGAGGCCCCCAAAACCAAATACATCGCGCGGCCGAGGCAGCGAAGAATGCGCCCTGCGAGCCAACGCCGTGAACCTCGATAGTTGCGATAAAATACAACGTCGCCTGGAGCAAAAGCAGGAGTCTGCCGCTGCAAAGGAACCTGATGCGGCGGATGCAGCAAAGACATCAAGGTGCGATGAGGACGACCATGGAGCAACTCAGCCGGCGAGCGACCATCTCGGGGCTGAGAGCGATACGAAGACAAAAAGAGCAACAATGCGTCCTCCCGAGAATGCGACTCTTTCAATTTCAACATCTGTGACTTGAAAGTCTGGACCAACCGTTCAGCGGCACCGTTTGACTGAGGCGAAAACGGAGCGGATGTCAGATGTTGAATACCATTGGCCTGGCAGAATGACTGAAATTCTGCGGACATGAATTGTGGGCCATTGTCAGAAACAATAGTCTGTGGAAGACCTTCAATGCAAAAGATAGCAGACAACGCTTGGATGGTGGCGGAGGACGTCGTGGAAGTCATCCGGACAACAAAAGGAAAATTACTGAAGGCGTCGACCAGAACCAACCATCGAGCATTCCAGAATGGACCAGCAAAATCAATGTGCAAGCGTTGCCAAGGGGAAGTGGCTTTTGGCCATGCAAAGACTTTCCGCGGCGGTGCGGATTGTTGTTCGGCACACGCCATGCAAGAAGAACACAATTTCGTAATCGCAGCATCGATTCCGAACCAAGTACAGTGCTGACGAGCAAGTTGTTTCGTTCGCACTATACCCCAATGTCCTTGGTGAAGAAGCCGTAAGACAGAGGACTGTAACGAACGTGGGACCACGACTCGGGACTGATCATTATCAGAACGCAACAACAAAACACCACGTCGAACAAAAAGTCTCTCCTTGTGAGCAAAAAATCGGCGAACCAACGGATCCTCGATCCGAGACTTTGACAAAGGCCATTGCGTAGCAACAAAACGCAAAACAGTAGCAAGGACAGGGTCAGCAGCTGTGGCTGTAGCTACACGACGAAAATCAATCGGAAACGATTCGACCACTTCATCGGTTTCCGAATCAATGAACATGCAAGCAAGTTCGGAAGAATCGAATGCTTTATCCTCAGCAACCGGCAAATGGGACAACGCATCGGCGTTTCCGTGCTTAGCAGTTGAAACACGTATGTAACGCAGCAGCGATGGCGAGGCATTGTAGCATCTGTGACCAGAGAGTATGCGCTTGACCGCGCGAGTGTTGCGAGCGGTTCTCAGTCAGTAGTAGTCTTTGCGAGTTAGTTGTCGCTATGCAGAGTAGCAGTCAGTCTGTCGTTGCGAGTCTGTCAGTTCAGTCGTTGCGAGTCTGTAGCTCTGTCTAGTTGAGAGCAGTACTCTGTCTGTAGTCGTCATGCAGAGCGGTCGGTCAGTAGTAGCAGCCCAGTGCGGTTGTGTGATGTAGGCGGTCGGCAACAATGGTCAAGATGAAGAATAAGGTATACTGTTAATTAATATAATCATTAGATAATAAAAAATTTTATTTATTGTAATTATTCTCCAACAAGTCTCCCAATAATAATTTTTTATTTCAAAAGCATTTTCTCAAAAATTTAATTTTTTATTGAACTCAAGATTTCGTTGCACTTCCCATTTCATTGCACTTCTTTTGAAGAAAAATTCCAGTAAAATCACAAAAAAAAAAAAAAAAGGATATTATTATTTGCAATGCAGTTCCTCCAAGCGGTGCGCAACAACAAGAGCAGATATGTGACATCCATTTATTCTGAGGTAAGACTTTAATTCTGATTGTTTTACACAGGGCCAAAGACCGATATTTCGGTTTAATTGAAATTTCTTGTCACTGAATGGACTTTAATTTTGAAGGATTTATATTTGAGTCAGATTGCGAATTTCACGTTTTTGTTGCCATTGTCAGTACATTTCATTGTGGGCAGGTTACGCATAGAGCCATGTCCATCAGCATTTCTAATTAGTATCGTTATTTTCTTTTAAAAATTTTTGTGGGGAGGTTACACTTGACTCCCATTTCTATTAAGTATTGATATATATTTTCTTTAAAAATTGCGGTGGAGAGGTTACACTTGGCGACACCCAGTCCAGGATCGTATTTCGTTGAGAGTCTTTTGAGCAACAGTCACATATCTGCTCTTATTTGCTTAGATATAATTAGGATTTGGCACTACGCTTTTATTAATCTTGTGACTTTCTTTCTACAGGTCAACGGCAATTTGCTGCTTTGTTGTATTTGTGTGTTGCTTTTGCATTGTGCTTATTTGTTTTGTGAATAATTGTGACTATTGCAAAAATGCCGCGAAAGACTGTGAATAGTGTATCGCGAAGTATTGTGAATGAAATTACCGACTTAAACAACGTGACCGATAGTAATTGTGATACGCAGCGTAATGATGACAATCCTGCGTTCACTAACAATCAGTGCATTCCAACCACTAATGATGACTTTTACCTTAATGATGAACAAACGAACTCAATTGTCTCGTCTGTTAATTTGACAATTGATGACGCAGAACGCTCTATTGTAATGAGCGCTGCCCAGCTTAACACACCCGATTCGGAAAACTTAAGTAATGTACAGACAAATTTGTCTAATGAAAATGAACAGATCACACAAAGTAGGACAGATTTATTTAATTCCGAAACAATGACTGATAGTATACATTTGACTGACAAACCTTTTTGTAAATCTCAAAATGACCAAATGGTTACAGAAAGTGAAACAATTCCAGATCCACTATTGAACAGCACAGAGAATAGAAATGCTGACCTTGAGTCGAATCCAATTATGGCTTTGTTGCGACAAATGAGTAAACAACTTAATGAAAATAGTGTAGATAACAAACAATTTAAAGAGAATTTCAAACAACTTAGGGAACAGAACAAACAAGATAACGAAAATCTCAAACAACAACTCAATGAACAGGTCAAACAACTTAGGGAAGATAACAAACACTTAAATGAAAAACTTGACAATAATGACGAAAATTTCAAACAACTTAGTGAACAAATTACAGCCGTTGCCGCGCAGTGCCATGACACTAAGGAACAGTTGCGCGTGGAAATTGAGGCTTGTTCACGAAAAAATAGCGAAGAAATAAAGTCTGTTGCACAAGAATTAAGGGAAATGCAAACAGCCGCAACAGATACACTCAGAGACGAAATTAGCGGAGTCGCTAAACAATGCTCTGAAAAAGCTGCACAATTACGGGACGAGTTTAGAGCAATGACGATAGAACTTTCGCGCACTATGGACGCAAAGATAGACGCGAGATTCGAACAGCAGAACACTCAGATTAACGAGCGCTTTAATCAGCACATACAGAACAGTGATACGCGTTTCCGCAGATTTATTCAGGATCAAAACAAAGTAAAACGACAAGTCATGGAAACAATCACTGCACAAAGACAAGAGGACAAACGTAAAATATTCGCGAAAGCGAAAACGTATGTAGACAATAATATTACTACAGTGTCCGACAAAATTAATACCATAGAACAATTGAACGCGGAATTACGGGATGAAATTTCTGATCTTAAAGCAAAAACAGATACACACACAGTAAAGATTCAAACAGTGACAGATAGATTCGAACAACTAGATCTAACACAGGATTGCGATGTTATCAAAGGTGATGTTAAAAAACTGAGCGAAACTACGCGCAAGTTGCAAAAACAGATTAATGCGTCCGATTCTAAAACCGATGATCAGGTTAAAATACTGACTGAAAAATGTGATGAATTGGCCAGTCGTATTGATGCTA
This sequence comes from Schistocerca serialis cubense, assembly GCF_023864345.2. NCBI lineage: Eukaryota > Metazoa > Arthropoda > Insecta > Orthoptera > Acrididae > Schistocerca > Schistocerca serialis. The sequence goes on along the minus strand of NC_064646.1, from coordinate 44,074,736 downwards.
TCGAAAATACTAATGACAATAAATCAGACGATACTGCACCGGTTTCATTTATCCAAACGCCTGAATTTCAAAATTTACAGCAGACAATTAATGAGATCGATTCATCTAACAACACGTTACGTAGGAAGTTGTCAAATTTACAACAAGAAGTAACAGAAATGAAAAACACTTCTGTTAATAATACACAACAGACGCCACTTTATGAACATGTGTCAGACTCACGCAGCGCGTATAATTTGGGTAATCTGCAGAGAGTACGGGACTTAGATTCCGAACAACCACAGTTCAATAGATACTCTTACGATCCTGAACCTGTTCCATCATGCAGAGATGATAACTTCGACTACAAACATTTTCTGTCAGTGAGAAAGTTTAAGGTTTTCAAAAACGATAGAACACAGATACACGATTTGCACTGTATACGACAATTTATTTTTGTACTTTCACCGCTATTATCTATAATGGAGAAACTAGCTTTGAACCTGAAGCGACAAATTGCTATTGTATTTTCATCAGCATTGCCTGTAATGAGGAAACTAGAATTAACATGGATACAACTATTTGCTTTTGAATTTTTACCGCTATTGCGTGCAACGCAAAAGCTAAAATTTATTTGCAGTGCGTAATGGACCTCAGGGGATTCATTACGCTTTAATGAATATGTGCCGTAGCGAGCATAGGGCCCCGAGCTGTAGTAGTGCTGTTTCATCTTTAGTTTTCTGCACTGCTGCCTTTTCTTCTACTATCCTTTATATCTATCCAAACTGCTCTTTAACTATTGCTCTACCTAGTATTAAGAAACGTATGTAATGAAAACCGGATACGACAAATCTTTTACCGAATGTGACAATTTTCAGTAGGCACTCCAGTACCGCCGTAATTTTAATTACAGATAAAATCGTAATCATCAGTATGTATAAAATTTTGAGCAGTCGGAACCATATTTTTGTAACAATAGATGTTTTTCACCACAATAGCATGAAAGTCAGCCGCTTAGCATACCTAACCAACAATGCAGTCTACAAGGTCAACCAAACTTTAATGTTTCGCCGCGTGCACGTATAGTCCCAGCCCCAACAAATAGTAACGCATGGCAGCAAAGAAACAACTACGTACAGACAACACACTATTTCAACTCGCATCGCTATGCGCCGTATAGAAATTACTATCATGACAGACGTAAAAATGATGAGCACAATTTTCAGCGTACATTTAATAACAGTCGATCTTTTCAGCAGCAACAACATCAGCAACAACAAATAATCATGAATGGAACAGACAATAGGTGTCATCCATAGCGTAACACGTCAGTAAGAAATAACAGAACAGTTCATATAGTGGATATGCCACAGCATCCTCCCGTAAATAACAGGACGAACGATAGAATTTAACCAGATACAGCACAGATTGCATACTACAGTAACGCAAACATTACTTTTGACAAGCAGAATTTTGCTCACGAGAATGTTATTTGAAGCATGCTTTGTTGAATGCTCCACTATTATCGCACCCAGATCTTACTAGAAATTTTTCCATTGCCACCGACAGTTCTAACACCGCTTTAGGCGTACATATTTTTCAGGAAATAGAAGAAGATGGTTCAACAGTTATTAAAAACATCGCATTTGCAAGCCGCATTTTGTCACCTGCTGAACGAAATTATTCCGTCACAGAACTTGAAACATTATGTGTTGTATGGGCTTTCACGAGATTTAGGCACTTTCTTTACGGCAGACATACCACCGTTTACACAGACCACAGAGCGATACAATTTTTACTTTCAGCTAAATTCACTCACGACAGGTTAAGCAGATGGAAACTATATTTACAGGAATTTAATTTTACGATTGTTCACATTCCCGGCACACAAAATGTTATAGCAGACGCACTATCGCGTTCTCTCGGCAACAATCAGCAAGACGTAGCAACCAACTTCTGCAAAACAAATTTCAGTGTCATGTACATTCAGCAAGTTGCATTTGAAAACTTTATTTCATCGTCATTACAGGACATAGCGCAAGAACAAAATAAAGACAATGTGTGGAAAGAAATTAAACACCTTTGGCTAGATAAGAATAATGTTACGATTAGAAACCACTACACTGTACGCAATGACATTCTGTTTCGCCGCTCTCATCCTGACAGCAACAATTGGTTATTATGCATTCCTGACGAACTGGTTAACAAACTAATTTGGTACACTCATTTAAGTTACGCACATTACGGAGCAAGAAAATGTTTTCTTATACTGAGACAGAACTGTTATTTTGCCAACATGGAGAAACGTATACGACGAGTTCTAGCGTCTTGTAAAATTTGCCAGAAAGCTAAATCAGACACCACTTCACATATTCCTCCTTTATATCCCATTATACCTGTGAAATTAAGACACATGGCCGCAGTAGACATTTTTGGTCCGATTCCGAGAACTAACAGAGGTTTTTGCTACATCCTTGTCGCTGTTGAGCTCACTTCAAAATTTGTTACTTTCACTCCGTTACGCAAAGCTACTGCTAAAACTGTTTCGAAAGCATTTGTAAAACATTTTCTATTTCATGTAGGGCATGTAATGAAAGTAATTTCTGATAATGGATCTCAATTTCGTAGTAGTGTATGGACACGCATGTTACGAGCTAGAAACATTTCTCCGATCTATATATCCAAGTACCACGCTTCTTCGAACCCTTGTGAAAGATTAATGAAGGAAATTGGTAAACTGTGCAGAATATACTGCCACAAAAGACATATTGATTGGGATACACACATACTCTCATTCCAAGATGTAATTAATTCCATTCCAAATGAATCCACTATGCTATCTCCGACTGTTATACTGAAAAACGTTGAACCACCGAACAAAATTAAAGAATTAATAGAATTCCCCAAAAATCGTCGCCTACGACACCACGAAATAATTGACATTGCGCTGAACAACATCAAATGTGCTGCAGAGCGCCGGAGAAGACAGCAAAAACAGGTTTGTACACGCCGCGACTTTCACGTTGGACAGAAGATATTAGTACGTACACACTATTTATCCAGCAAATTAAAAGGTAAGTGCAGTAAATTTGAACTTCTATACGCAGGTCCGTATCGGATTCGCAGTATCCCTCACCCCAATGTTGTACACGTCGAAACTTTGAGAACCAGAAAATCGAAAGGCAATCACCATATCTCAAACATTAAACCGTTTATTGAGTGAAACCACTGTATGATTCAACACACTATGATGCCATTTACTAATGCAATTAATTCACCTGACTAATTATTGATGATTATCGTATTTTTTTTTTCTTGGCAAGTGCCCGGCAAGGTAAGGTTAGCAGGTCGCTTTTCTTGTCGTTACACATCAGACCGTGCATATTTTTCCAGATGAATTTACACATTTACGACTATTTCTGCAATTATATTTATGTGACTACTTATTGATGATTATCGTATTTTTTTCTTGGCAAGTGCCCGGCAAGGTAAGATTAGCAGGTCGCTTTTCTTGTCGTTACACATCAGACCGTGCACATTTTCCATTTTTTTTGTGTATATGACTGTACTCCAGTTTTGTTTGTATGCACTATGAAATAGTTAAGATATAACACACACCAGTCGACTTTGACATTTTTTTTTTTGCCTTATGACATCTCAACATCGTGACTGTTTCACATTTTTTTGCTACTGCATTGTATTATTCTGTGTACATTTTTTCGCATCCGAACACTGTCAATGTCTTGGACATATTACGTTTTCTGTCATGTTATGCTGTATGGTTAATTGTGTCACCATAAACCAGTCATTATTTAGTGGGTATAGGATTTAAATGCAAGACATTAATCTTTGTTCATCAATTTCAAAAAGGAATGATGATTCTAAGAAATAAATTTAACATAAATGGGAATTTCACCTACGGAATAAACGAAAGGAGATGCAATAACTTTATGAGGAAGAGTAAAGGGATCAGGATTAACAAGCATTAACAAGACTATACTATACTCATCACAGAATAGCAGTCTTAACTAATTTTTTCTTTCAGAATACAAGGTGATTGATGCAGGCTGTCAGAGAGAACTACACATCTTATTTTAGTGATGAAATATGCTAGAGATAAGGAATAGTTAGGTAATGAGTAATGAAGTGATTTTTTGCAGATGATAGTGAATACTGATGAATAATGATGAAGGAAATGGTACTATGAATAATGAAGTTTTTCTCTACAGGTGATGATAATGGTGAAGTTATGATGATATGGATAATGAAGTTTTTTTCTTTATGCTACGTAGTTATTTAAGTATTTGTTGCGGTTTGCTTTGACAGCAGGTGTTACATTGCATAGTAGGATGACGGAAAGTTTTGGAAAGGACAGCTATGGAACACATTTTATACACATTTCACTACTTGTTAATTCGAAGTTCACTACTTTTCAGCATAGTGTGCGTTTCTTCTTTCAGGTCAATAATCCGTTTTTGTATTTTTTCCAGGAGAAGTTTTTCATGACACTTACTAAACCTGTTACTTATTATACCTGTTCTAGTACTTGCATTTTTATATTTTTTACCCATTTGTGTTTATCATTTATAAATGTGATCACATGTACTGCCTTGTTACATAATCTTGCTACAGCTGACTCATGACGAATGACGTTACCTATCCTCATTTGCAGCAATAGGTCAAAAGCAAATAGTGTTATGTTTCAGCAATTAATTATCGATCCCAACGCAATGCATTGCTAACAAAAAAAAAAAAAAAAAAAAAAAAAAAAAATATAAAATGTATTAACAGTCCCAAATAGTGATACCAGTTTGAGAAAATTCTGAATAATACTGATCAACTCTGAATAGCATGTCACTTGATTAATGACCTCTTAATGAGACTATATTCAAAATGATGCTTTGTCACTAGCTAATAACTGCCACTGTTTATTGTAATGAGTGTAATGCCCATGATTATTAATGCTATGACTGTAATTAACTGATTTTTAATAATGACTTCGTAATAATCTGAATAATACTGAATGATGATTTTATTCAATACTTGCTGGCCACTGAGTGCCAATAATTAATGTCACTCCACGAATTGTTATTAATTATGCCATTGATTAGCTCTTGTTTCCAATGTTGATACTTTGTTGTTGGAAATGAATGTGACTGTTTCATAATGCTTTGTAATTAGGAAAAGACTAATGATTCTTAATAGATTGGAATGACACATAATTAATTAACTATGGTACTGTTTAATAATGCTTTGTAATTAATTAAGACTAATAATTCTTAGTATATTGAAATGACAAATGATTAATTAATTAACTGTAATTAGACAAATGATTAATTAACGACAAATGATTAATTAACTGTAATTAGACAAATGATTAATTAACGACAAATGATTAATTAACTGTAATTATACAAATGATTAATTAACTGTAATTAGACAAATGATTAATTAAAGACAAATGATTAATTAACTGTAATTAGGAGAAGGTTAATGATTCTTGATTATACTCTGTAACTGAAAAGAATGCGATTATTTCATAATGCTTTGTAACCAGGAAAAGAAGGCTACTGATTCTATGTAAAACAATTAATGAACATTTTTCTGTAATACTACATACTTGGTACAGAAATGTTCAATAACTGGGCTATGAATGCCACGAACTATCAATGAAGACTGTAATTGTCAATATTATGTGACTTGATGTCCTTCACCTCATAAGCTGACTACCCTAAATTACTGCAATGTCCATTTGTCCTGTTTATCCCAGTGATCATGGAGCACTATATTTGGTTTTGCACTAATTCTACGTTGGTGTGCCTTGTAAGAGTGTGGTGTTGACACGACATGCTGTCCACCACCATGAGCGATGAAGACATTATTATGGTCCCACTGTTTGGTGTACCTAATGTACTGCCAAAATGAAAACATGGAACATTACTACGACAGTTCAGTGTCTTGGCTACACTGATAAATTCTGATGGGAAAAGAACTTCAAGTTGTGTCACTTGGTGTTGTACTACTGTGGAAAGATATGGACTTTCAGAGCAGCTGTGTGCAATCTAAAGTGCTACAACCATGATGCAATCCTTCCCTTTCCTATCCTGATTCTTGTCACATAAAGAAAAAATTTTTTTTTTGGTAACATCATTTATGTTCATAGGTTATACATTTTTCGATTCGCTAAACTCCAGTGTGAGTACACTTATGTCACTGGTCGACATGATGTTTGCCATTATGTTTATTTGTTGTGAAAATACTAAAGACATTTTTCAGTGCATGTGCACTTTGGACATGAATTTTTTTTTTTTGCCATTATGTTTATTTGTTGTGAAAATGCTAAAGACATTTTTCAGTGCATGTACACTTGTCAACATAATATTTTTTGCCAGTCTGTTTATTTGTTCTGAATATGCTAAAGAATTTTTTCAGTGCCTGTGCACTTTGTTATCTGTCAAATAATTTGTATATACTTTTCTGATTTGCTACTATGTTTTGTACTCACATTTTGTCCTTGTCTGATATATTTTGTACTTAGTGCGTGTGCACAACATTTACTTTATGTACTACATCTAATTATTCTTGCCAGTCTGTTTATTTGTTCTGCATATGCTAAAGAATTTTTTCAGTGCCTGTGCACTTTATCTGTCAAAAAGTTTGTATATACTTTTTTCTGATTTGCTACTATGTTTAGTATTCACATTTTGTCCTTGTCTGATATATTTTGTACTTAGTGCGTGTGCACAACATTTAAATATTCTGTAAGTTGTAGGATTTTGTTAATTAAAGAAAAATTTTGCCGTGCTTGGCAAGTCCAAATGACTCACCATCGCTGCCAAATTTTTGCCCCCCGAGTGGAGGGTTATGAAACACGTATGTAACGCAGCAGCGATGGCGAGGCATTGTAGCATCTGTGACCAGAGAGTATGCGCTTGACCGCGCGAGTGTTGCGAGCGGTTCTCAGTCAGTAGTAGTCTTTGCGAGTTAGTTGTCGCTATGCAGAGTAGCAGTCAGTCTGTCGTTGCGAGTCTGTCAGTTCAGTCGTTGCGAGTCTGTAGCTCTGTCTAGTTGAGAGCAGTACTCTGTCTGTAGTCGTCATGCAGAGCGGTCGGTCAGTAGTAGCAGCCCAGTGCGGTTGTGTGATGTAGGCGGTCGGCAACAATGGTCAAGATGAAGAATAAGGTATACTGTTAATTAATATAATCATTAGATAATAAAAAATTTTATTTATTGTAATTATTCTCCAACAAGTCTCCCAATAATAATTTTTTATTTCAAAAGCATTTTCTCAAAAATTTAATTTTTTATTGAACTCAAGATTTCGTTGCACTTCCCATTTCATTGCACTTCTTTTGAAGAAAAATTCCAGTAAAATCACAAAAAAAAAAAAAAAAAGGATATTATTATTTGCAATGCAGTTCCTCCAAGCGGTGCGCAACAACAAGAGCAGATATGTGACATCCATTTATTCTGAGGTAAGACTTTAATTCTGATTGTTTTACACAGGGCCAAAGACCGATATTTCGGTTTAATTGAAATTTCTTGTCACTGAATGGACTTTAATTTTGAAGGATTTATATTTGAGTCAGATTGCGAATTTCACGTTTTTGTTGCCATTGTCAGTACATTTCATTGTGGGCAGGTTACGCATAGAGCCATGTCCATCAGCATTTCTAATTAGTATCGTTATTTTCTTTTAAAAATTTTTGTGGGGAGGTTACACTTGACTCCCATTTCTATTAAGTATTGATATATATTTTCTTTAAAAATTGCGGTGGAGAGGTTACACAAAATCACAAAAAAAGAGAATATTATCATTTGCAATGCAGTTCCTCCAAGCGGTGCGCAACAACAAGAGCAGATATGTGACATCGATTTATTGTGAGGTAAGACTTTAATTCTGATTGTTTTACACAGGGCCAAAAACCGATATTTCGGTTTAATTGAATTTTCTTGTCACTGAATGGACTTTAAATTTTGTGAAGGATTTAACGCATCGGCGTTTCCGTGCTTAGCAGTGGACCGATACAAGATATCGTAGCGGTACTGCGAGAGGAAAATAGACCAGCGAATGAATTTCTGCGCTGTACGCGGAGGTACAGGCTTGTTCGGATGAAAAAGCGATGTCAAAGGTTTGTGGTCTGTGATGATGGTGAAGTGACGACCATACAAGAAATCATGGAACTTAGTAACACCAAACACGAGAGCCAAAGCTTCTTTCTCTATCTGCGAGTAATTTCTTTGCGCAGACGAGAGCAATTTGGACGCGAAGGCAATAGGGCGATCATGGGAGCCAACTTTGTGCGCAAGCACAGCACCGATCCCGAAATCCGATGCATCTACCATCAACAAAAGGGGTTTCTGGGGATCGAAAGGCGTGAGGCAAGTATTAGAAAGCAACGCCGATTTAAACTGGCGAAAGGCGGGTTCGCATTCCGTCGTCCAGATGAACGGAACACCTGTACGGCATACGCGATGAAGTGGAGCTGAAAGAGAAGAGGCATTGCGCACATTCACTCACACCTTGTGATTCTACATTGTTCAATGTTCTTGCGACCTCCTGACGCAATGCGTGAGGAACATTGCGCGCTCTGAAAAATTGCGGTTGCGCGTTGACCTTCAGTTCCAAATGTGCTTCATAGTTTTTAGCGCAACCTAAGCCCGGTGCAATAATGTCTGCAAATTCGTCATATAAGCGAGAAACACTGTCTGAAGGCACAGTCTGATTCACTGATAGGACCTGATTTACAATAGACATGTTAAACAACTGAAATAAATCTAAACCAAACAAGTTCACTGCAGTAGAAGAACGAAGAACGTAAAACGACACAAGTTTCGTTTGTCCCTTGTATGTTGCAAGAAGGCTGCACTGCCCTAACACAGAAATTTTCTGTCCGGAATATGTGGTGAGCTTAACATTTGCGGAACGCAACGGAGGTTTGCCCAGTTGTTTGTACGTGTCGTGATTGAGCAATGAAACAGCAGCTCCGGTATCGAGCTGGAATGGTATGACCTTGCCATGAAAGTCCAAATCTACAAAAAGTTTATTGTCCTGCTGACGACAAGAGCGACTGTCTCGTGCAATTTGAACAGACACTGGTACAGAATCACTTGCTAATTGACGTGATTTCCGGCGACGTCGACGCACAGTTTTTGTGGGACGAACATAGTCACTGTTAGAGAAAGTGTCACTGGACGAAGGGGAATTAACTACATGAATGTCCGTGGGCGAAGGTCCACAAGCCTGAGTGTCCTTGGTTCGATTCCGGCGCGAAGCAAAGGGCCTGGAATGAATGTGATTGTGTGATCTGAGCTTTTTCTGGCAAACACTTTGAACATGCCCTTTCCTATTGCAGAAAAAGCAAATAGCTTGGCGTGACGGGCAATGTTCACGCGAATGTCTAGTAGCACACCGCGGGCATGATTTCACTGCATTTGAGTGCTGGCGCGGCACACCTGGTTTAGCGCGCGGCGGCAGCTGTGCGGACGTGCGCAAGGCCCGGTTACCGGGCCGCGCAGCGCGCCCGGCGGGCCGGTTAATGGTACACACAGCTGCCGAAGTTTCAAAAGATTCCTGAGCACAGTCTAGTGTGTCTTGTCTATCCAATATGTCTATCACTTGTTGAAGGGAGGGATTTACTAGTTTCAAAATTTACTCCCGTACGCGAACAACAGAAACGTTCTGTGCAATTGCATCACGCACCATTGTATCTGAATAAGAAAGACCACAGTCACATTCAAAGGCACAGTCCCTAGTAAGTCCTTGCAATGTTGCTACCCACTCCCTATTAGTTTGACCGGCCATACGTTTTGTACGAAAAAACGTATACCGTTTTGCAACCACATTAACTGTTTCTTTGAAATAGACATCTAATGCAGACAAAATTTCTTCGTAGGACAGAGTTGCTACGTCTCGTCGAGGAAACAATTTCACTATCACACGGTAGGTGGACACACCGACACAAGAAAGCAAAAACGGCTGCCGCTCATTACCTTGAATTCTGTAGGCGGCGAGGTGGAAGGCAAATTGACGGGACCACTCTTGCCAGGACTCGTGGGTTGCATCAAAGGGTCGGAATTGAGGTGCAACAGCATGTTGTGGCTGCGGTAGCGATGAAGCGGCGGCGGCCGCATCGGTGTGCAGCGCACGTTGACCCTGGACGAGCTGTCCAAGAGCATCCAATAACGCTTGCGTCTGCTGATTCTGCAAGCAATAAAATTCGGACAGTACATCTGGAGATTGTGGCGAAGCCATGACACAAATAAATGTAAGCAAAGTAAAACACAAGATCCTTTGTAGACTCGTCGCCAATCTGTAGTGACATAACAAGACTGTTACGCCACTTGAGGTAGCCGATTTAAAGAAAGACACGCGTACACACACGCCGACGGGCGTGAATTCTGGAACAGGATAACTATTGAATGGTAGCAAGAAAAGTACGTAGCTGCTTTATACTTAACTTTTATTATGTGATGAATACAGCGTTCTTCTTGAGACATTTATACTATAACTCTCAAAGTAGGTAAGGCTAATGGCGCCTTGCTAGGTCGTAGCCATGGACTTAGCAGAAGGCTATTCTAACTGTCTCTCGGCAAATGAGAGGAAGGCTTCGTCCGTATTGTCTCTAGCAATGTCGTCGTACAACTGGGGTGAGTGCTTGTTCGTATCACGAGACCTGCCTTGTGGTGGCGCTAGGTCTGCGATTACACAGTGGCGACACGCGGGTCCGACATGTACTAAATGGACCGCGGCCGATTTAATCTACCACCTAGCAAGTGTGGTGTCTGGCGGTGACACCACAGCATAGGTGTTTCCCCAGATCCTGGAAAGTCGTGTAGTCACACTGACAAGGGGAGGCCGCCAATTGTGAAATTCAGATTCGATTCATATTGCGCATAATAAAAGCTCATGGCCAGAGGTGTAATGTGGCAAAGCACCAAGATGCACTTCTCAGCCGTTGTCGAGAAAATCGACAGTTAAAAGAAACCGTTGCGGTGAAATTCTCTCTACGATTGATAATTTTCTACAGCGTCGTGGCGCAGCGGTAAGTGCTCGAGTTCGTAATCCGAAGGTCGCGGGATCGAATCTCGCGCCATGCAATTTTTTTTTATTATTAGTTTTTTTGTAATTCAAAGATATATATATATATATATATATATATATATATATATATATATATATATATATATACTATTAATGAATTGCTTATGCATGTTGGTGAAGGCGGATCATTCTCCAATTGTACCGCCTCCATTTTTACGTTTTTTTAACAGGGTGTACCAAAGCTCTACCGTCCGCACTGATTTTCGACGATGTTATAAGTTGCGCTAGGGACCGCATCTACCTTCTTTCGAAGTTAGCAGGCAACTACGCTGTTATGCGGCGGCTCGTTTCGGCCCATTCAACATCTGTCCTTCAAGTGTAACGAGCGAGTAACAGAGTTTATATTTCATACCTGCCGCAGCAAATTTGTGTTCGTGGGGTCTCTATTCTAATTCGAACGTTTGACTTACGCTATACGTATTCGTTTCGGAATACCGTTTCTACGTCTTCCGTTAACTATACGTGGTTAACATTATGAAGACAATTAATAACATTTGTGAAATACTACTTTGTCTGCAGAAAACATAATGATGTTCGAAGTCGCCAGTTTTTCCACGACAAACGACTTTCAACAACTTATTATATACATAATTGTTGCAACTGATTGCCAGGAATTATATATATATATATATATATATATTTGAATTACAAAAAACAAATACTAAAAAAAGGGTTGCATGGCGCAAGATTCGATCTGGCGACCTTGGGATTACGAACCCGAGCGCTTACCGCTGCGCCACGATGCTGTAGAAAATTATTAATCGTAGAGAGTATTTCACCGCAACGGTTTCTTTTAACTGTCGATTTTCTCGACAACGGCTGAGAAGTGCATCTTGGTGCTTTGCCACATTACACCTCTGGCCATGAGCTTTTATTGTGCGCAGTATGAATCGAATCTGAATTTCACAATTGGCGGCCTCCCCTTGTGAGCCAGACGCGGCGTGTGGGGGGGTAGTCAGTAAGTTTCAGTTATCACTCGGGAAAATATCAATCTGCCGGCACGAAACTCGGTGTTGTGTCTTCTCTCTGGATCCACCCTTCAATGTGGATACTATTTCCCCGGAGAAGGATGACCCGGCGGAGACATCGGCTTGTAGAAGTCCGCATTAACTTCCCCCTCACTTATCGACCTTAATGACAGTAAAAAATTAAACCGCATGCACCTAATGGAAATCGTCACCGAAGTTAATTTGTCGGTAAAGAGGGGGGAAAGGGTTACATCATAATGAAAGGAAAAATGGAAATGAAATTGGTGGAAATTAATTTTGAGAAAAGGGTAAAATTAATAAAGAAAGTAAATGTGCGGTCGTTACATTAACATTGTTGTTACATTAACATTGGCGTTAATTAGATATTTGAGATTTGGGGACAATTACGGTCGCCAGTCCTATGGACAACTACTATAATAACTGAAAATGAAAGATAATTGCACATATAATTAGCACTAAAAGCCTGGCAACTGAAGGCTGACACGTGTCGTGTGAAAACTGAATGTTTGTCAGAAGTAATAAATTTCGCTACACTCTGACTTAATTTTGCAAAAGAATTAATGAAACCGGAAAACTGAAAGTTAATTTAGTGACTGAAATTAATAGTGAACTTTGTTTCTGAAGCACTACGAAATTCAATAAAATAAGGTTAGTCTCAGGCTACCTCAACAACCATTTCAAAAGCTACTTGAATCTACGCAATTTAGAAATAAGAAATTTAACTTTGAACTTGAATTAAATGATTCTGAACAATTAACAATAGTAAAATTTAGTACATAACAAGCTGAGCTGCAGTCACAGGTAAGCTAAAATACGGTAACAAAACTCACACTCTTAATTTCTGCTCGTGTAATCTAAATATTGTAGCCAGCTATGAATACTTTAACTGAACTTTGAAATTAAAGCAGTGAATTGGAATATTGCTTTAATGCTGGCGTATGAATTTCAACGACACTCGGGTTCATTCCAGAAAAGGGAGGGACCCTGCTTGGTAATGCAATTGGGACAATGAGCAACAAAGGTTCATGCTAAGTTGCTGTATTTTTGTGATGCAACAGTTTTAAAAGCTGAGGTCTGCCATACAGTTCTAAAACTTTACGTGCTTCCAGTCTTCCTTGTTGGTTGATTGAAGATTTGAAGTCGTCGATCGAGGAGGTGGCGACAGTCACTCATTGTCGTCCGTTGCTGTTGGAGAAGATGGATGTTGGCGCGCCTTCTTCTCGACACGGTCACCAGGGGAAACGGGCTCTTGATGTGCGCCAACTAATGCTTCCCGTCCGCGACACCTTGTCAGAAACTATCATAGCAAGTGGAGCGCAATTACATGCTGCCAAACCTGAAAGCGCGGCAACTCGCGGGAGCGTCACACAACACACCTGCTCTAGCGCCCTACTCCAGCCAGACTGCTCTCTGCCCGCGCTCCACGCGGCAGAGTTAACACTAGAAAAGACCCTAAACACTTTGGTTCTCCACACGACCTATATATGTAATCGTTCGATAGCATAGTTTTCCCTAGGCCAGACCCAGAGTAAAAATACAAATAATATTTACAAAACAAACCAATTACAGATCGACATAAACGCATACACACACACACACACACACACACACATATATATATATATATATATATATATATATATATGTGTGTGTGTGTGTGTGTGTGTGTGTGTATGTGTGTGTATATATATATATATATATATATATATATATATATATATATATATATAGGGTGTTACAAAAAGGTACGGCCAAACTTTCAGGAAACCTTCCTCACACACAAATAAAGAAAAGATGTTATGTGGACATGTGTCCGGAAACGCTTAATTTCCATGTTAGAGCTCACTTTAGGTTCGTCAGTATGTACTGCACTCCCTCCATTCACCGCCAGTTGGCCCAATTGAAGGACGCAATTGTACAACACGTCATCAACACAGATTTTCTGTGAACGTTTGGGCAGGCATTGTTGATGATGTCTTGATTGGGCCCCATGTTCTTCCACCTACGCTCAATGGAGCACGTTATCATGATTTCATACGTGATACTCTACCTGTGCTGCTAGAACATGTGCCTTTACAAGTACGACACAACATGTAGTTCATGCACGATGGAGCTCCCGCACATTTCAGTCGAAGTGTTCGTACGCTTCTCAACAACAGATTCGGTGACCGATGGATTGGTAGAAGCGGACCAATTCCACGGCCTCCACGCTCTCCTGACCTCAAGCCTGTTGACTTTCATTTATTGGGGCATTTGAAAGCTCTTGTCTACGCAACCCCGGTACCAAATGTAGACTCTTCGTGCTCGTATTGTGGACGGCTGTGATACAATACGCCATTCTCCAGGCCTCCATCAGCGCATCAGGGATTCCGTCCGACGGAGGGTGGATGCATGTATCCTCGCTAATGGAGGACATTTTGAACATTTCCTGTAACAAAGTGTTTGAAGTCACGCTGATACGTTCTGTTGCTGTGTGTTTCCATTCCATGATTAATGTGATTTGAAGAGAAGTAATGAAATGAGCTCTAACATGGAAAGTAAGCGTTTCCGTACACATGTCCACATAACATATTTTCTTTCTTTGTGTGTGAGGAAGGTTTCCTGAAAGTTTGGCTGTACCTTTTTGTAACACCCTGTTGTCGTTGTTGTTGTTGTTGTGGTCTTCAGTCCTGAGACTGGTTTGATGCAGCTCTCCATGCTACTCTATCCTGTGCAAGCTTCTTCATCTCCCAGTACCTACTGCAACCTACATCCTTCTGAATTTGCTTAGTGTATTCATCTCTTGGTCTCCCTCTACGAATTTTACCCTCCACGTTGCCGTCAGATACTAAATTGGTGATCCCTTGATGCCTCAACACATGTCCTACCAACCGATCCCTTCTTCTAGTCCAGTTGTCCCACAAACTTCTCTTCTCCCCAATTCTATTCAATACTTCCTCATTAGTTATGTGATCTACCCATCTAATCTTCAGCAGTCTTCTGTAGCACCACATTTCGAAAGCTTCTATTCTCTTCTTGTCCAAACTATTTATCGTCCATGTTTCACTTCCATACATTGCTACACTCCATACAAATACTTTCAGAAATGACTTCCTGACACTTAGATCTATACTCGATGTTAACAAATTTCTCTTCTTCAGAAACGCTTTCCTTGCCATTGCCAGTCTACATTTTATAACCTCTCTACTTCGACCATCATCAGTTTTTTTGCTCCCCAAATAACAAAACTCCTTTACTACTTTAAGTGTCTCATTTCCTAATCTAATTCCCTCAACATCACCCGACTTAATTCGACTACATTCCATTACACTCGTTTTGCTTTTGTTGATGTTCATCTTATATCCTCCTTTCAAGACGCTATCCATTCCGGTCAACTGCTCTTCCAAGTCCTTTGCTGTCTCTGACAGAATTACAATGTCATTGGCGAACCTCAAAGTTTTTATTTCTTCTCCATGGATTTTAATACCTACTCTGAATTTTTGTTTGTTTCCTTTACTACTTGCTCAATAAACGGATTGAATAACATTGGGGAGAGGCTACAACCCTGTCTCACTCTCTTCCCAACCACTGCTTCCCTTTCATGCCCCTCGATTCTTATAACTGCCATCTGGTTTCTGTACAAATTGTAAATAACCTTTCTCTCCCTGTATTTTACCCCTGCCACCTTCAGAATTTGAAAGAGAGTATTCCAGTCAACATTGTCAAAAGCTTTCTCTAAGTCTACAAATGCTAGAAACGTAGGTTTGCCTTTCCTTAATCTTTCTTCTAAGAAAAGTCGTAAGGTCAGTATTGCCTCACGTGTTCCAGTATTTCTACGGAATCCAAACTGATCTTCCCCGAGGTCTACTAGTTTTTCCATACGTCTGTAAAGAATTCGTGTCAGTATTTTGCAGCTGTGGCTTATTAAACTGACTGTTCGGTAATTTTCACATCTGTCAACACCTGCTTTCTTTGGGATTGGAATTATTATATTCTTCTTGAAGTCTGAGGGTATTTCGCCTGTTTCATACATCTTGCTCACCAGATGGTAGAGTTTTGTCAGAACTGGCTCTCCCAAGGCCGTCAGTAGTTCCAATGGCATGTTGTCTACTCCGGGGGCCTTGTTTCGACTCAGGTCGTTCAGAGCTCTGTCAAACTCTTCATGCAGTATCGTATCTCCCATTTCATCTTCATCTACATCCTCTTCCATTTCTATGATATTGTCCTCAAGTACATCGCCCTTGTATAGACCATCTATATACTCCTTCCACCTTTCTGCTTTCCCTTCTTTGCTTAGAACTGGGTTTCCATCTGAGCTCTTGATGTTCATACAACTGGTTCTCTTATCTCCAAAGGTCTCTTTAATTTTCCTGAAGGCAGTATCTATCTTACCCCTAGTGAGATAAGCCTCTACATCCTTACATTTGTCCTCTAGCCGTCCGTGCTTAGCCATTTTGCACTTCCTGTCGATCTCATTTTTGAGACGTTTGTATTCCTTTTTGCCTGCTTTATTTACTGCATTTTTATATTTTCTCCTTTCATCAATTAAATTCAATATTTCTTCCGTTACCCTCGTCTTTTTACCTACTTGATCCTCTGCTGCCTTCACTACTTCATCCCTCAAAGTTACCCATTCTTCTTCTACTGTATTTCTTTCCCCCATTCCTGTCAATTGTTCCCTTATGCTCTCCCTGAAATTCTGTACAACCTCTGGTTCTTACAGTTTATCCAGGTCCCATCTCCTTAAGTTCCCACCTTTTTGCAGTTTCTTCAGTTTTAATCTACAGGTCATAACCAATAGATTGTGGTCAGAGTCCACATCTGCCCCTGGAAATGTCTTACAATTTAAAACCTGGTTCCTAAATCTCTGTCTTACCATTATATAATCTATCTGATACCTTTTAGTATATCCAGGGTTCTTCCATGTATACAACCTTCTTTCTTGATTCTTAAACCAAGTGTTAGCTATGATTAAGTTATGCTCTGTGCAAAATTCTACCAGACGGCTTCCTCTTTCATTTCTCTCCCCCAATCCTTATTCACCCAGTCCGTTTCGTTCTCTCCCTTTTCCTACTCTCGAATTCCAGTCACCCATGACTATTAAATTTTCGCCACCCTTCACTATCTGAATAATTTCTTTTATCTCATCATACATTTCTTCAATTTCTTCGTCATCTGCAGAGCTAGTTGGCATATAAACTTGCACTACTGTAGTAGGTGTAGGGTTCGTATCTATCTTGGTCACAATAATGCGTTCACTATGCTGTTTGTAGTAGCTTACCCGCATTCCTATTTTCCTATTCATTATTAAACCTTCTCCTGCATTACCCCTATTTGATTTTGTGTTTATAACCCTGTAGTCACCTGACCAGAAGTCTTGTTCCTCCTGCCACCGAACTTCACTAATTCCCACTATATCTAACTTTAACCTATCCATTTCCCTTTTTACATTTTCTAACCTACCTGCCCGATTAAGTGATCTGACATTCCACGCTCCAATCCGTAGAACGCCAGTTTTCTTTCTCCTGATAACGACATCCTCTTGAGTAGTCCCCGCCCGGAGATCCGAATGGGGGACTATTTTACCTCCGGAATATTTTACCCAAGAGGACGCCACCATCATTTATTCATACAGTAAAGCTGCATGCCCTCGGGAAAAATTACGGCCGTAGTTTCCCCTTGCTTTCAGCCGTTCGCAGTACCAGCACAGCAAGGCCGTTTTGGTTAGTGTTGCAAGGCCAGATCAGTCAATCATCCAGACTGGTGCCCTTGCAACTACTGAAAAGGCTGCTGCCCCTCTTCAGGAACCACACGTTTGTCTGGCCTCTCAACAGATACCCCTCCGTTGTGGTTGCATTTACGGTACGGCTATCTGTATCGCTGAGGCACGCAAGCCTCCCCACCAACGGCAAGGTCCATGGTTCATGGGGGGAGGAACACCCTGTATATATATACACTCCTGGAAATGGAAAAAAGAACACATTGACACCGGTGTGTCAGACCCACCATACTTGCTCCGGACACTGCGAGAGGGCTGTACTAGCAATGATCACACGCATGGCACAGCGGACACACCAGGAACCGCGGTGTTGGCCGTCGAATGGCGCTAGCTGCGCAGCATTTGTGCACCGCCGCCGTCAGTGTCAGCCAGTTTGCTGTGGCATACGGAGCTCCATCGCAGTCTTTAACACTGGTAGCATGCCGCGACAGCGTGGACGTGAATCGTATGTGCAGTTGACAGACTTTGGGCGAGGGCGTATAGTGGGCATGTGGGAGGCCGGGTGGACGTACCGCCGAATTGCTCAACACGTGGGGCGTGAGGTCTCCACAGTACATCGATGTTGTCGCCAGTGGTCGGCGGAAGGTGCACGTGCCCGTCGACCTGGGACCGGACCGCAGCGACGCACGGATGCACGCCAAGACTGTAGGATCCTACGCAGTGCCGTAGGGGACTGCACCGCCACTTCCCAGCAAATTAGGGACACTGTTGCTCCTGGGGTATCGGCGAGGACCATTCGCAACCGTCTCCATGAAGCTGGGCTATGGTCCCGCACACCGTTAGGCCGTCTTCCGCTCACGCCCCAACATCGTGCAGCCCGCCTCCAGTGGTGTCGCGACAGGCGTGAATGGAGGGACGAATGGAGACGTGTCGTCTTCAGCGATGAGAGTCGCTTCTGCCTTGGTGCCAATGATGGTCGTATGCGTGTTTGGCGCCGTGCAGGTGAGCGCCACAATCAGGACTGCTTACGACCGAGGCACACAGGGCCAACACCCGGCATCATGGTGTGGGGAGCGATCTCCTACACTGGCCGTACACCACTGGTGATGGTCGAGGGGACACTGAATAAAGCACGGTACATCCAAACCGTCATCGAACCCATCGTTCTACCATTCCTAGACCGGCAAGGGAACTTGCTGATCCAACAGGACAATGCACGTCCGCATGTATCCCGTGCTACCCAACGTGCTCTAGAAGGTGTAAGTCAACTACCCTGGCCAGCAAGATCTCCGGATCTGTCCCCCATTGAGCATGTTTGGGACTGGATGAAGCGCCGTCTCACGCGGTCTGCACGTCCAGCACGAACGCTGGTCCAACTGAGGCGCCAGGTGGAAATGGCATGGCAAGCCGTTCCACAGGACTACATCCAGCATCTCTAAGATCGTCTCCATGGGAGAATAGCAGCCTGCATTGCTGCGAAAGGTGGATATACACTGTACTAGTGCCGACATTGTGCATGCTCTGTTGCCTGTGTCTATGTGCCTGTGGTTCTGTCAGTGTGATCATGTGATGTATCTGACCCCAGGAATGTGTCAATAAAGTTTCCCCTTCCTGGGACAATGAATTCACGGTGTTCTTATTTCAATTTCCAGGAGTATATATATATATATATATATATATATATATATATATATATATATATGTGTGTGTGTGTGTGTGTGTGTGTGTGTGTGTGTGTGTGTGTGGTGTCACCGCCAGACACCACACATGCTAGGTGGTAGCTTTAAATCGGCCGCGGTGCATTAGTACATGTCGGACCCGCGTGTCGCCACTGTGTGATCGCAGACCGAGCGCCACCACAAGGCAGGTCTCGAGATACGGAAGAGCACTCGTCCCAGTTGTACGGACGACGTAGCTAGCGATGCACACTGACGAAGCCTCGCTCATTTGCAGAGCAGATAGTTAGAATAGCCTTCAGCTAAGTCAATGGCTACGACCTAGCAAGGCGCCATTAGTAACACTGCATGTATCTAAAGAGTCTCACTTGTATCGTCACAATCTCCAGATGTACCAAAAGGATGGATTAAAGTTAAGTATTGCAGAAGCTACGTACTTTTCTTTATAGCATTCATTACGTATCCTGTTTCAGACCTCACGCCATCCTGCTTTAGCTTAGCGCGTGCCTTTCGGCTTCCTCTCATTGTGTCTAGGCTGTCTTGTCTAGACACAACAATATATATATATATATATATATATATATATATATACAGGGTGAGTCACCTAACGTTACCCCTGGATATATTTCGTAAACCACATCAAATACTGACGAATCGATTCCACAGACCGAACGTGAGGAGAGGTGCTAGTGTAATTGGTTAATACAAACCATAAAAAAAAAAGTTTCTCTGCTTAGCAACGTAATCAGAGATCGCAGTTTGGTTCGCATTGTGAAATAATTTAAAAATATAGTTGTATTACAGACAGTTATACTTTGAGCGGTGTCCATTATCGTTCATAGCCTTCTGACAAGCAATTACACAAAAGTTTCGTTTATCTGGGACCAGAATATCGGCTTTTCCGGCCGTCCTGAGCGGACGCGCTGTGGCGCTTCTGTTTGGATTTCATGACTCTGCGTAACAGTGTAAGTAGGATGTTTAGGTTTTTTTATTGGTAACGCCACCTCTGTATGAAAGTCACTGGCTGTGCTGTGTGCAGTCTGTGGCTGCTTTGCATTGTTGTAATACTCGCCATTGTAGTGTTGGGCAGCGGCAGCTGGATGTGAACAGCGCGTAGCGTTGCGCAGTTGGAGGTGAGCCGCCAGCAGTGGTGGATGTGGGGAGAGAGATGGCGGAGTTTTGAAATTTGTCATGAACTGCTATATTTATATATGATGATATCAAGGTAAATACATTGTTTGTTCTCTATTAATATCTTTCATTTGCTAACTATCCCTATCAGTAGTTAGTGCCTTCCATAGTTTGAATCTTTTATTTAGCTGGCAGTAGTGGCGCTCGCTGTATTGCAGTAGCTTGAGCAGCGAAGATTTTTGTGAGGTAAGTGATTTGTGAAAGGTATAGTTTAATGTTAGTCAGGGCCATTCTTTTGTAGGGAATTTTGAAAGTGAGATTGCGTTGCGCTAACAAAATATTGTGTGTCAGTTTAAGCACAGTCATGTACAATTGTTTAAAGGGGACGTTCCAACAGTGTTGTGTAAAATTGTGATTGTGGTGATGCAGCATTTTAGTTTCCTTGTTTTCGCGAGTTGTTAACTGCTGACATGGCAACAATGTTTCCCAGAAAGCTTACCCTAAGATTTGGATTTGACTAAGCAACCCATAATGTTCAGCCAAGTTCACTAGAAATTCATGACTGGATCGTTGACGTTATTGGCATTACTTCGGATCAGACGCATACTGCTTATTATGACTTGGAGCAATACTGCTTTTTTGTGAAGCTGCTTTCCCCCTTGGTGCTGGAACGGATTTTGCAGAAATTTGAAGGAAAAGCTGAATTCCGCCATCGCGATAATTCGGTGAGTACAGTTACCATTTCAAATGCTGATGTTGATTATAAACAAGTCAGAGTATTTAATTTGCCCCCTGAGGTAGAAAACTGCTACTTAAAAGACGCATTATCTAAATACGGTAACATCAGGCAAATTCGTAATGAACGATGGTCAAGCCAGCATAGATTGCAATGATTTAGTGGTGTTCGTTCTGTCGATGTGCATGTCAAACAAAACATTCCATCTCATATTTTGGTTCGTGGTTACAAAGCGCACGTTATATACAATGGACAGACTTTGACTTGTCATATATGTAATGAAAGTGGGCATCTCCGGCAAAACTGTCCAAAAATGTGTTTGTATTGCAGAATAATTTACAACAGCGTAAAAGGTTAACATTGGCTGATCTTGTGACTGAAAATCAGATGACGGGTGGTGAAGTTTCCAGCATTTCGGGGAATGTAGACGACAGGCCACAAAATACTCTCGAAGCATTTCCACCTTTACTCAGGAAAGACACTGTAGACAATCCGGCCGGAACTTGTGACGGCAGTAGCACAGATGAAGAAGATATCAACCTGTCGCTGAAAGTTGTAGGTGACATTCAGAAAACAGTACTGGAAACTGTTTCAGACAATATTGTCAGGATAGATTCGAACTCTGAGTCAAGTACGTCAGTAGACAAATCGAATACGCTACCATCACCCGAACAGGTCGAAGTGACATCAGAGTCCCATTCTGTAGCGCTGGACGCACCAGTAGATGGCAATGCGCTGCTCTTGGTGACACCACAACCCCGCGCTGCAGTACCCGTACGTCAATCAATGCAGACAGATTCACTCGCGGATGCAACTGAAAGCAAACTTGACGAGGTAGCGAGTGATTGTCAACAACAGGCGACGTCACAGCCCAAATCCCAAGACGAAGAAGCGGAGTTTTACAGCAATAACACACAAAAAGTAAACGAAAGTGTTCATAGAAGTGATGGGGCATTGGAAGAGTGTTTGCAAACTGCTTCTGCGCCGCCTTTGGCAGACGAGATTGTGGCACACGACTGCCCCTCAGATCCACCGAAACCGCCCTCAGTGGAAAACTGCTCAGGGGGTGGGCGGAGCAGACATTCGGTGAAGGCTAGTGTCAATGCAAACCGCAAGAAAAGTAAAAAGAAAGGTTCTAATGCAAACCGTGACGGTGGTCTCCAGTCAGATTCTCAGGAAGTATCCGACATGGAGTGGCATGAAATGATAGACTAGTGGGAAAAAGGTCACTCCCCTATGTTACAGCCATATACGATTACCACGTTAAACATTAATAGGATACAGTCGGATGTTAAAATAGGTGCTCTGAAACAGTTTCTGTATGAGTCAGCGACGAATATTGCTCTCCTACAGGAAGTGGTATTCCCACAATTAAATTTTTCCAATTACGTTGATTTTTACAATATTTCCACTGAAACGAATGTTGGCACGGCAATTTTAGTTAGAGAAGGCATCCCCGTACATGACGTTGATAAATTAGAATCGGGGCGAGGTATTGGAATAAATGTAGCAGGAGTTACTATAGTCAATTTATATGCTCCTTCTGGCAGCAGTAATAGAGCTGCAAGAGCCACATTCTTTAATGAAAGCGTAATTTATTTACTGAGGAAAAACCCCCTCCAACTTATAATAGGGGGAGATTTTAATTGTGTATTGAGTCGAAAGGATCAAATCCCCAACTTCAATTACTCAACTGACTTGAGACGTCTTGTTGTTGATTTAAAATTAAAAGATGCATGGGAAATAAAATACCCAACAATGGTGAACTTCAATCATATTGTTGCGAGTTCCTGTAGTAGAATTGACAGAATTTACGTATCGGAAAATTTAGCAGATAAAGTACTGAAAACAGAAACTGTTCCCGTTAGTTTTTCCGATCACAGTGCGTTGTTGACCTGCGTAAATTTAACACCACAACCTACGCGAAGAGTAAGAAGCCAGTGGAATCTAAATATATCGTTATTATCAGAAGAAGACTTACAAGATGCCCTAACCAGAGCTTGGGAAATGTGTCTCCATTCACTGAACAACTTTCCAAGTGTGATAGAATGGTGGACCCAACGAGCGAAACCGAAGCTAAGGAAAGTTTTAATATCTTGTGAAGCCAGTGGAATCTAAATATATCGTTATTATCAGAAGAAGACTTACAAGATGCCCTAACCAGAGCTTGGGAAATGTGTCTCCGTTCACTGAACAACTTTCCAAGTGTGATAGAATGGTGGACCCAACGAGCGAAACCGAAGCTAAGGAAAGTTTTAATATCTTGTGAAGCCAGTGGAATCTAAATATATAGTTATTATCAGAAGAAGACTTACAAGATGCCCTAACCAGAGCTTGGGAAATGTGTCTCCGTTCACTGAACAACTTTCCAAGTGTGATAGAATGGTGGACCCAACGAGCGAAACCGAAGCTAAGGAAAGTTTTAATATCTTGTAACTACGTCACAAGCAGAAAGCATGATGACGTACTGTATTTGTCGTGTTCAGTACGAGTCCGCATTCGATGAATTTTTGTTATACATTACGTGCTATGAATACGTGCTGTTTCAAAGCACCAGCAAATTGAATGCCTCGAGAACGAAGCGCTAGTAGTAGGATTTGTTGCAATAAAATGACGCAAAACGCCGTATTTAGTTGTTTTCGCGTTATAAGTCGCCTGTTATGAGAGTAAGCCACTTTAAAGCTAATACGCATTGTAGATTCATCAAGACGTGTCCTTCTTGTTAGAATTTGTTGCAGTTAAATGTCAGTAATACTTCGACGTTTGAAGCCTTTAGAAGCCTGTAACACGAATTACGGCGGCGCTGGGAGTACAGGCATGGCGTAGTTGGTCGGGGCGCCGTGTAATGGAACTGCGGGTGGGCGGGTAGTGAGTTCGTGTGCTGCTGCGCGCAATTTCTTTTCAGCTTCCCTTTCTCTATTTGGAAACTTGTGGTAAGGTATTATGGGACCAAACTGCTGAGGTCATCGGTCCCTAAGCCTACACACCACTTAATCTAACTTTAACTTACGCTAAGGACGACACACACACCCATGCCCGAGGGAGGACTCAAGCCTCCTACGAGGGAGGCTGCACGGACCGTGACAAGACGTCTGAGACCGCTCGGCTACCCTCCGCATGGCCCTCGCTTTCTTTAAAAGGTTGTGCGGTTTCCTATGAAAGTAGTGGAAATAATTTCTGTAATATTTGATGTTACGCAAATATAAGTGCACTGTGTGTCAGCAGTGAGTTTGTTCGATTTGGTGAACTTCTATAAGCTGGTGTGCTTTCTGAGTGGACATGCATGTTTCATTTCCGTCTTACTACTCGTTCACGGGTGTTGAACCTTTTATTAATGTGTACGACAGACTGGGCAACACGATTAGGATACGGTCCAGAAACGAAATGTGCGTTTGAATAGAGCCCGTGCAGGAACTGTACACGCATTCGTTTTCGTGAACAAACTGTGTTGTTTGCGAGCCAAATAGAGCCGACAAGTGCGTCCGGGGAGCGCTGAGATCGCTGAATGCCGCTCCGCAGCTCGTGCCGCGTGCCGGCGGCGCCGTGTCTCGTGATGTCGGGTAACACGGTCCGCGTACACGTCAACGTTAGTTAGCTGCCTCGTCCGCGTGTGCCGATCGCTTAACTCAAATGGTTCAAATGGTTCTGACAACGGAACCTCCCCATCGCACCCCCCCTCAGATTTAGTTATAAGTTGGCACTGTAGGTAGGCCTTGAAAAACTGAACACAGATCAGTCGAGAAAACAGGAAGAAGTTGTGTGGAACTATGAAAAAATAAGCAAAATATACAAACTGAGTAGTCCATGCGCAACATAGGCAACATCAAGGATAGCTCAGGAGCGCCGTGGTCCTGTGGTTAGCGTGAGTAGCTGCGGAACGAGAGGTCCTTAGTTCAACTCTTGCCTCGAGTGAAAAGTTTACTCTTTTTTATTTTGCCAAAGTTATGATCTGTCCGTTCGTCCATTGACGTCTATCTTCACTGTAATAAGTTTAGTGTCTGTGTTTTGCGACCGCACCGCAAAACCGTGCGATTAGTAGACGAAAGGACGTGCCTCTCCAATGGGAACCGAAAACATTTGATCGCACGGTCATAGGTCAACCGATTCCTCCACAGGAAAACACGTCTGATATATTCTATACGACACTGGTGACGGGAGTGCGTCACATGACAGGAATATGTTGTCGACCCACCTAACTTGTACACTTGGCGAATGGGTAAAAAGATTCTTCTACCTTGCCCAATTTAGGTTTTCTTGTGGGTGTGATAATCATTCCCAAAAAAGTGATGAAAACATAAGAGTTTGTCAGATAATAATTGCCTGAAAATAAAAATTAAACTTTTCACCGGAGGGAAGACTTGAACCTAGGGCCTCTCGTTCCGTAGCTGCTCTTGCTAACCACGGGACCACGGCGCTCCTAGACTCCCATTGTCCTTGTGGTTGCCTATCTTGCGCATGGACTACTCAGTTTGTATATTTTGCTTATTTTTTTGATAGTTCCACACAACTTCTTCCTGTTTTCTCGATTAATCTGTGTTCAGTTTTTCAATGCCTATCCACTGTGCCAACTTATAACTAAATCTGAGGGCGGTGCGATGAGGAGGTTCCCTTTGGAGCACTATGGGACTTAACATCTGAGGTCATCAGTCGCCTAGAACTTAGAACTACTTAAACCTAACCAACCTAAGGACATCACACACATCCGTATCCGAGGCAAGACACGAACCTGCGACCGTAGCGGTCGCGTGGTTCCAGACTGAAGCGCCTAGAATCGCTCCGCCACACCGGCCGGCTGCCGGCTTAACTGTCGACCTCACACCGTGGCAGTCCCAGCAGAAGATACTCGGCAACCCTGTTCGTCCGACAACTGCTGGGTCTGGGCGTCGTTCGCGCTCGCTTTGCCGCTTTGTCCACGACTGTGAGGCTTGAGTAGCGTCACGTGTATAGGTGTGGGAGTTTGGGTATCACTTTTTTTATTTCCACCTACGGGGTGTGGCGTGCCTTACGAGGGAGCTGCCCGTCTAAAGACAGTGGAGTGCGGCGCGGCAGCGGCACGCGCGGTGCTCACCTGTGGGTGTGGCACAGCGCGGAGCTGCCGGGGGTCAGTGCTGGACGAGGCGCCGCCGACTACCGACGTGCCGATACTGAAATTTCTGAGCGTGCTACAATCTGCTACACTCCTGCACACGTCTGATCCTAAATGAGAAGAGTTGCAATAACGAATGGTAAATGCGAGGGGGAAGGAAATCACAATCCGGCTCCGTCCAGCTCGTACCAGAAGAGTCTGGCACCGCGACGTGGTGGTGGTGGACACGCAGGGGGCGCTGGCCGCGGTTGCAGGCAGCGGCCGGTCAGCCGTAGGAGGGGTGACACGGCCGCGGCATCGCCGACGCTGCCTCTAAACTCGGCGCGCTTCCTGAACGCGCGTAGCCAGCCGACGCCGACATTCTACACTACTGGCCATTAAAATTGCCACACCACGAAGATGAGGTGCTACAGACGCGAAATTTAACCGACAGGAAGAAGATGCTGTCATATGCAAATGATTAGCTTTTCAGAGCATTCACACAAGGTTGGCGCCGGTGGCGACACCTACAACGTGCAGACGTGAGGAAAGTTTCCAACCGTTTCCTCATAAACAAACAGCAGTTGACCGGCGTCGCCTGGTGAAACGTTGTGATGCCTCTTGTAAGGAGGAGAAATGCGTATCATCACGTTTCCGACTTTGATAAAGGCCGAATTGTAGCCTATCGCGATTCCGGTTTATCGTATCGCGACATGGCTGCTCGCGTTAGTCGAGATCCAATGACTGTTAGCAGAATACGGAATCGGTGGGTTCAGGAGGGTAATACGGAACGCCGTGCTGGATCCCAACGGCCTCGTATCACTAGCAGTCGAGATGACAGGCATCTTATCCGCATGGCTGTAACGGATCGTGCAGCCGCGTGTCGATCGCCGAGTCAACAGATGGGGACGTTTGCAAGACAACAACCGTCTGCACGAACAATTCGACGACGTTTGCAGCAGCGTGGACTGTCAGCTCGGAGACCGTGGCTGCGGTTAGCCTAGACGCTGCATCACAGACAGGAGCGCCTGCGATGGTGTACTCGACGACGAACCTGTTTGCACGAATGGCAAAACGTCATTTTTTCTGATGAATCCAGATTCTGTTTACAGTATCGTGATGGTGGCATCCGTGTTGGGCGACATCGCGGTGAACGCACATTGGAAGCGTGTATTCGTCATCGTCATACTGGCGTATCACCCGGCGTGATGGTATGGGGTGCCTTTGGTTACACGTCTCGGTCCCCTCTTGTTCGCCTTGGCGGCACGTTGAACAGTGGACATTACATTTCCGATGTGTTAAGACCCGTGGCTCTACCCTTCATTGGATCCCTGTGTAACCCTACATTTCAGCAGGATAATGCACGACCGGATGTTGCAGGTCCTGTACGGGCCTTTCTGGATACAGAAAATGTTCGACTGCTGCCCCGGCCAGCACATTCTCCAGATCTCTCACCAATTGAAAACGTCTGGTCAATGGTGGCCGAGCAACTGGCTCGTCACAATATGCCAGTCACTACTTTCGATGATCTGTGGTATCGTGTTGAAGCTGCTTGGGAGCTGTACCTGTACGCGCCATCCAAGCTCTGTTTGACTCAATGCCCAGGCATATCAAGGCCGTTATTACGGCCAGAGCTGGTTGTTCTGGGTACTGATTTCTCAGGATCTATGCACCCAAATTGCGTGAAAATGTAATGACATGTCAGTTCTGGTATAATATATTTGTCCAATGAATACCCCTTTATCATCTGCATTTCTTCTTGGTGTAGCCATTTTAACGGCCAGTAGTGTACATCTGCAGCTATACTCCAGAAACCAGTGACGAGTGTGTGGCAGCGGGTACGTCTCACTGCACCAGCTGTTGAGCTTTTCGCCCATTCCATTCGTGTATGGAGCGCAGGAGGAATTACCAAAGTCCCCCTCACTATAGAAGAGAGTTACGAATGGCGCTATTTAGTTCTCTATCTACAGGTCTACCCAATCAACCACGCTTCTTAAACTGTGCGCAACGGAGTTAATAAACGCTGATTTTCGACGTAGGAATGGATCAACGGGTGCGGGTAATCACATAGTTTGCTTAATTATGCACTGGGATGACTAGTTACGAGTTGAAATTCGAGGATACGATACTTACCTCACTTTATTAGCGCAAGACCATTTGATTAAAAACATTGTCAAGTAATTCAGTAAAAGTTATTCCAGAAGTAATGACAGTAATAATAAACAAAAACAAGATAAAACTGAAGTGACTTTGGTTAGAAAAGTTCAGGAAGTGAAGCACGACGGTTAACTTCAGCTCCCTAACATAATACACTGAAGCGCGAAAGAAACTGATGTAGGCATGTGTACTCAAATGCAGAGATATGTGAACAGGCAGAATACGGCGCTGCGGTGGGCAACGCCTATGTAAGACAACAAGTGTCTGGCGCAGTTATTAGGTCGGTTACTGCTGTTACAATGGCAGGTTCCCGAGATTTAAGTCAGTTGGAACGTGGTGTTATAGTCGGCGCACGAGCGATGGGACACAGCGTCTCTGAGGTATCGATCAAACGGGGATTTTCCCGTACGATAATTTCACGAGTGTACCATGAATATCATGAATCCGGTAAAATATCAAATCTCCGACATCGCTGTGGCTGGAAAACATCCTGCAAGAACGGGACCGACGACGACTGAAGAGGATCGTTCGACGTGACAGAAGTGCAACCCTTCCGCAAACTGCTACAGGTTTCAATGCTGGGCCTTCAGCAAGTGTTAGCGTCACAACCATTAAACGAAACATCATCGATATGATGTTTCGGAGCCGAAGGCCCACTCATGTACCCCTCTTTGTGCCTTGGTGAACATTGATTTATGGAGTGTCGAAGTAGACATGTTGTTAAGAAAATTGTTGCAGTAATTACATGGGGCAAGACTCAAAGCTTTACGCCTGGCCTGGGCACACCGGCAATGGACTGTTGATGAGTAGAAACATGCTGCCTGGTCGGAAGAGTCTCGTTTCAAATTCTATCGAGACGATGGACATTTACGGGTATGGGGACAACCTCATGAATTCACGGACGCAGCATGTCGGCAGGCAACTGTTCAAACTGGTGGAGGCTCTCTAATTGTCTGGGGGCACGTGCAGTTGGAATTATACGCGACCCCTGATACATCTAGATACGACTCACATAAGTGACAAGTACGTAAGCATCCTATCTTATCACCTGCATCCATTCATGTGCATCGTGCATTCCGACGGACTTGGGCAATTCCAGCAGGACAGTGCGACACCCGAGACGTCCAGAATTGCTACAGAGTGGCCCCAGGAACACTCTTTTGAGTTTAAACACTTCCGGCGGTCACCGGAGTCCCAAGACAGGAACATCATTGAGCATATCTGGGATGCCTTGGAAGATGCTGTTCAGAAGAGATCTCCATCCCCTCGTACTCTTACGGATTTATGGACAGCCGTGCAGGATTCACGGTGTCGCTTCCCTCCAGACACGTCGTACTGCAGCACTTCGACCCTACACGGTGTCAGGCAGGTGTACCAGTTCTTTTGGCTGCTGTTCAGTCTAAATTTTAAGTGACTAAAGTCCGCCACTCGACAAGAGTGATTTGCGTTCGTGCCTGGAATATAATTGAATTTGCTGACCAGCTGTGCCAGCGTCAGTGGCCAAGTAGGAACTAACCGTGAAATTATTGAGGGTTAGGAAATGCACCGCGACGCGTACCGCTGGTGCCGGCCGAAAGCCTCGCCACGGCCGGAGTGTGGACTGTGGACGCGCCGCTGGCTGCCGGAGGCGGAGGAGGCCCGCCAGTCCGCCGGCGCCGCGCCGCCCCCGGCCGAAGTCTCAGCCAGCCGGGGGCGGGGCCAGCCGTCTGCGGCGTGCGCAGCCCCGAGTGTGTCTGCCGAGGGTAACAAAGACGCACAAGTGACACGCCGAAGCAGAGCCTAGAGTCGCTCTACCCAGCGCAGAATCCGAAGTGAAACTAAAAGCGCAGAGCGCGTTTCCCGCGTCTCAGACAGCAACTGCCAGACGCAAAAGCGACGTTTTTATTCTGCCAGTGAAAGAATTAAACACACGCCGCTGTAGTCAAACAACCGTACGAAAATGCGCCCCTTCCAATCGACATCACTGTCCCAGAAACTTGAGTCTAAAAATTTTACGTCACAATTCTCCAGCCGATCCAGATGTCTTACATTTGGTGCTTTTCGCACGCCGTTTTCTACCGCAGGAACATAAAATGAGAAAAAAGAAAAGAAAAGGGAAAAACGCGCCAGCCGTTGTGGCCGAGCGGTTCTAGGCGCTTCGGTCTGGAACCGCGCGACCGCTACGGTCGCAGGTTCGAATCCTGCCTCGCGCATGGATGTGTGTGATGTCCTTAGGTTAGTTAGGTTTAAGTAGTTCTAAGTTCTAGGGAGCTATGCACAGGATAGAGTAGCATGGAGACCTGCATCAAACCAGTCTCAGGACTGAGGACAACAACAACAACAAGTTCTAGGTGCCTGATGACCTCAGATGTTGAGTCCCATAGTGCTCAGAGCCATTTGAACCATTTGAGGGAAAAACGTTTTGAGCCGTGCGTGGCTCGTGTTCGTGCCATATCTCATTTGAGATCCTGTTTTCACTGTACTGCCACCTCGTTATGTTAATTTCAATTACTGGTGTCACTGAGTTGCCGCCTTGCCTGCCCGTGAGCGGCAGCAGCGGCGCTTATCGATATAAGCCCTGGCGTATTATCTTTGCTGACTGCTATTACTTCCCGGTTGTCGTGTGTTCGGAGTTAGTTGGGATCTGCCAGTGAGTTGGGAGGCGCTAGCAGTGCAGTTCGGACCTGGCAGTGTTTGGCTTAGGACGCGGCAGAAGTTCAGTCGGGGTGCGGCTGCAGTGAGGTCCGGACAGCCGCGACTCGCCCGACGGTTGCCGATACGTATCACTTGAGTGTGGACCACTTTGGTCGGTCGTCGGTCGGTCGGTCGTCTTGTCGGACGCCGTGTATGTTGGCCGGTTATCGCTTATGGGTTGCCTGCTTGTAACTTGAGATGTCGACTGCTCAGTTATTTTAGTGCTGACTCCGTGCTCATGTGTAGGCAATCGGTCGGTTGGCGTGGATCAGCGAGGAAGCCTCCGCGGGGCGTAGTTTGGTCGGGCCCGCTATCGGTTTCTATGCAGTGTTAGTGTGTGGGGCTGTTCCCATTGCTACGAGGTCCGTGGCTCACCGACTCTGGACACGAAAGTTGAGTTTGCATTTAATTTACCAGCAAGTCAAGACTTTTCACACTGTGCCGTTTGGTTCTC
The DNA here is from genome assembly GCF_023864345.2 of Schistocerca serialis cubense. Classification (NCBI taxonomy): domain Eukaryota; kingdom Metazoa; phylum Arthropoda; class Insecta; order Orthoptera; family Acrididae; genus Schistocerca; species Schistocerca serialis. Next base: position 44,043,074 of record NC_064646.1, on the reverse strand, counting down.
ATTGTTGGCTGTTGGGACATTCTGGCGAGCAACAACGTGTGCGTCCGCAGGTCGTGGTCGTGCGGTAGCGTTCTCGCTTCCCACGCCCGGGTTCCCGCGTTCGATTCCCGGCGGGGTCAGGGATTTTCTCTGCCTCGTGATGACTGGGTGTTGTGTGATGTCCTTAGGTTAGTTAGGTTTAAGTAGTTCTAAGTTCTAGGGGACTGATGACCATAGATGTTAAGTCCCATAGTGCTCAGAGCCATTTGAACAACGTGTGTGTTCGAGTTAGCGAAGGTTTAGCCACCGTCCGGTGGAGTCTAACTGTATTTGGTTATTAGCAATTGAAGTGCACCAGAGGAATTTTCTGGTTTGTGACCGTTAACGTCCCGGTTACCTGCCCTGGCCTTGGACGTAAATTTAGGCAGTGTCCTTTCCTCACTGTGTTGTCGCTGTCCAGCACGGTGTGTAGTTTGACAGCTTGGTTGTGGGCTTCCATGCCTTTTACATCTGCTTTGAACTCCCGGTTGTGTGCTGGTCGAGTGGAGCGCAAGTTACCTTGTCGGTGGGTCCGTTGACTGTCTGTTGGTTGGGTTCTCGTCGGATCGAGAATGGTTGGGCCGACTGCCTGTCTCACCTAAGATAGCGTTAGTATTTCAAGTGTTGGCCGACCCCCAAAACTTCTGAGCGCCGTTAGCTGCACTGCCTTTTCTTATTTTCTGTTATGTGTATTTGTATGGCTCATAACCGGTGGTTTTGAATTCAGTTATTTTCAGTGCTGTTTTAAGTCATGGGCCTTCAGCCGCTTTAAAATTAGAGTTCCTTGCTTTTCAAGTGTTGGATTGTTTGGGGCCTTCAGCCTAATTTAGCATAAGGCTTTGCTGTTCATTATTTTATCTTGAGTTTTAAGTTATGGGGCTTTCAGCTGTTTTTAAATTAAGGATCTTTGTCTTTCGAGCATCAGACTGTTTAGGGCCTTCAGCCTAATTGAAGATAAGGCCTTCTGCCTTGTGGTTTTTTATTCAATTGTACCTTGAGTCTTAAATCATCGGCCTTCAGCCGTCTTTAAATTAAGGTTGATGGTTTTCAAGTGTTAGATTTTTGGGCCTTCAGCCAAATTATCGAACTTACTTAATGTGAGGCTTTCTGTCTTCTAAATATTCTTTTTGGCGTCTGAATTTTGAGTTAATGGCTTTTAGCATTTTTTAAAATTAAACTGGCTGTGCCCTTAAGTCATAATATAGTGTGGCGTATTCAGCTGATAAATAAGTTCAAGAATTTGTAGTGTAATGTTTGGTCAAATAAATAAAGTTATATGTGTTCAAGTGTAGCTGACAGCCGCTCATTTTGCCCCTTTCCACAATTCCAACTACCTGCCCTATCCTGCAGGTTTAACAGGGCGTATCACGTTTGGCTCGATGACAAACAGGCGGCCGGAGCGTGTGGCCGTCATACCCAGGGTCTGACCGTGTATTTCGGAAAGTTTTCGAAATCAGTGACACCCCTAGAAAGTTTTCTCTTAACAATGGCTCAAAAACACTGGCAGTGTTATTTACAAAACCCTCTTCGCACCACCAGGGAAGCGTTTCGCAGATTGTCCTGAACAGCGAGAAGTCGCAGAGTGCGCCCGCCTGACAGGGTCTGCCAAGGAAGCGGACAGAGTGCAGCGAACAGCTGTCTGTCGTCCCCTGCCAAGAGTCCGGCACCAGAGGCTGACGCGTGCCCTGTCTACTGCAGCAGGGAGGGTTGGAACGGTTCTTCGGTCGAACCGTCGTCTTGGAGACTACGCAGTACGTGCAGTGGAATACCTAAAAGTGTCGAGAGGGAGGCAATAAGTAAGAAATCACCTACGCAATCACTGTTCTTGTATTACAATTGAAAATAGGCTTGCGTTTCTACAGTCCCACGATTTCGACTGGATTTAATTTGAAATGTAATTTATTTGCAGCTTACACTGAATATGCAAATGAAAATGTGGCTAATTTGCATAATGACGGATTTCGGAATGAAAAGTCACGAGGCATACTGGTTTGACTCGTTTCAGAACTGAATGTGAACTGAAGGGGATGACTGCTGTCAGCTGCAGCGGAACATTACGCGCAATTAGTGGCGACGAGTAAAAATGTGTACCACATCAGGATTCGAACCCAGCACCTCCTGCTTAGTAGGCAGGTGCAGTAAACCACTGCGCCATCCGGGACACAGCGGTGTGGCAACTGCGCGGAGTGTCTCTGCACGCCTCGCGGCCCACCCACACTCCCACAGAGAGCCACCTATCCACAGTCTCTGTTCATTTTATCCGTGCTGACTACTCTGACATCGCCGTCCGAAGCGGCCGTGCGGTTCTAGGCGCTGCAGTCTGGAACCGCGAGACCGCTACAGTCGCAGGTTCGAATCCTGCCTCGGGCATGGATGTGTGTGATGTCCTTAGGTTAGTTAGGTATAAGTAGTTCTAAGTTCTAGGGGACTGATGACCTCAGAAGTTAAATCCCATAGTGCTCAGGGCCATACTCTGACATCCCCAGGACGTCGGACGTATTTGTGCATCCACACTGAATCGATACGCCTCGTTGTACAACTGATCCACCTTCTTCAGTGTGGATGCACAAATACGTCCCACCTTCTGGAGGACTCTCGCAGTAGCGAACGTGGAGGAAATGGACAGGGACTGCAGGTACGTGGCACTCGGTCGGGACGTGGATCGGCCGTGAGACGCGCCGAAATACTCCCCGCAGTTGCCACACTGCTGTGTCCCAGATGGCGCAGCGGTCACCGCATCTGTCTAGTAAGCGGGACGCCCCGCGTTCGAATCCCCGTCCAGTACAAGTTTCCACTCGTCGCTGTTGATTCCGCGTGATGTCCCGCCGCAGCTGAAAGCAACGACACCCTTCAATTTACGTGGGCTACCCAGTAAGTAATGAACCCACTTTTTTTTATTCTCAGTCGAAAACAATTCTACGAATGTGAAACGTTGCGTATGTTTTATTTGTTGTCTCCTGAGTGAGCGTGCCAAGTTTCCGTCACTTCCGACAGATGGCGTAGCTGCAGGACAGTTTCAAAATGGCGTCTGTAGGTGATGTACGTTACAAGCAATGTGCCGTAATTGAATTTCTCACTGCTGAGGATGAAACTGTGGAGAATATTCACAAATGCTTGTGAACAGTCTATGGAGCATCTGCTGTCGTCAGAAGTGCAGTTAGTTACTGGACACCGAGGGTGAGGTCAGCAGAAGGCGGTTCGGCGGAGCTCGACGATTTGCAGCGGTCGGGGAGACCATCCACGGCTGTCACACCTGACATGTTGCAGCGAGCTCATGTCATTCGCGAGGAGAGACGCACTACGACTCGAGAAGATATTTTGAAGACAGAGAGGAGGTGATTCACACAGTGAAGCACTGGCTGCGCCACCAGGACAATGATTGATTCCGACAGGACATACACGCCCTGTTTCGCGCTCGAAGAAGGCCATATAACGAGACAGAGGTAACGTGCAAAAATAGGGTATGTAGATAAAAATACCTTTCTTTCGTGTGTGTAGTTTCATTATGTTAAATAAAGAATCGTCGAAGACAAAATAATGCGGTCCATTACGTTCTGGGTAACCCTCGCATATATAATGTGCGGATTCTGCGGACATGTCCGGAAGGACAGACACGACGCAGTCATGTAACTTTTCAAAATGATTGTTTAGATGCGACCCTGCGTGCTGCAATTATTCTAATCTTGTCCTCACGATACCTACTCGAGTGACACACAGGGGGTTGTAGTATATTCCGAGAGTCATAATTTAAAGGCGGTTCTTGAAACTTGATAAGCAGACTTACTCAGGATAGTCTGACCTTTTTCACGTTCAGAAAGGCTCGAAAGATGTCGACAAGTGGTCCGCAAACGATCTCCACTTTTTCCAGCAGCACCTGGGTTCCGGAACGCCGGCCTTCGAGAACCAGGCCCTCCACCTCTCTCGCGTTTCTCGGTTCTTCGCGTGGAGACGATCCACCGCTTCGTTCTTCGTGACTGAGACTCGCTTCACCACGCTAGAAGCGCCCGGGCGACACGGCCACTGCGAGATACGGCGGCGCACTCTTGCACCCTGGCGCACTCTTGCACCGACTCAGCAAGCACTGTTGCGGCGGCGGTGTTTCCCTTCAAAGGCAGAACACGGACTACCGCACGATACTCCATTTTGTCAGTGGGCTCCGCCATTTTGTCGTGGCTCCTCTCCTGTCGTGCGGCGCAGGGGTTTCGCCGTTTACCGTGACTTCAGACACGAGTCTGCAAATGAGAACTTGCGACGTAACAACCTGACAACCCAGTCACGACACTGTAGTGCGTTTACCTCGAGCCCACTGAACAGAAATCTGTCAGCCAGAGTCGCATTTCTGGAATCCACACTGGAATGTTTACAAGAGTAGAGTTTGTAAATCGGTTAAACGAAAACCGTGTTTTCGAGCCCAAGGAAACGTTGTGAATTATGACCGACCGGGACCCACCCAAGAGCCTGTCCCAGCTATCCTTTAGCTGGTGCAATAAGAAGAGGCCGATGTTAAACTTCGACATGGAAACACTACTTCTTCAGCACGATGACGGGAGTGAACCGTTTTGTACCCACTGTCGAGTACGATTCTGTGAGAGTTTTGCTCCACTGGAGTTTTGATTAGCGAAACACCTTAGCGTCGTAGTGCTGCTGTGTACGTAACAAGAACAGTTCTCAAGTAACGGCTGTATTGCTATAAATGTCTCCATCTGACCTGTATAGCATGGAACAGAATTTTTCAACTCTCAACTGCTAAGCGTGCACAAAATATCACTATATGTTTCAAACGCAGTACCATAAATCAGTACAATGATTCACGAAACGATGATCAGTGCAAATGGAAGGAATCGTAATATGCTTGACATCCTTTACAACTATACTTAAACGAAAAACTCTATTGGAGCATACGCTGTTTATTGAAAGTAAAAACAATAGATATGCTTCTATTCGTATCGCATGAAAAACTTGTTATAATTCTATAACAGACGAGTGGTCAGGTGTACTGGACTGCTGCTGGCCATTTGTACACCTACCGGAAGAACGGGCATTCTGCAGCTATCCTACAGTAAAGACTCAAAATTCAAACATTACACGCTTCCTCTAGCCGAGGCAAGTTCAGCAAACGGATTGGTTCTTTTCCATCAGGTGTGGTCTGGGGTTGACCTTAGCATCATTTGTTCGTGGACAGTTACCGATAAAACCCCGAAAAACCAAGATTTTTGCCTACCAGAAGTTCCAATTGTGGGACGGCCATTTCTATAACTTTTATTCTTGGCAGATCGTCGAAATTTTTACCGTGCGTTATTATGACGATGTTCTCGTGGAACCTTGAAACTTTTTTCGATACCATTACCCGTCATCGAGGCCCAGAGATTCAAGTTACCGTACTTAGGAAATAAAATATGCACGCTCTATCCGGTCTGAAGCGTAAATGTAATGGTAAGAGACGTAGTGAATATATGGGAAGGATTCTGGGGTCATAGAAAAGGTTCTGAGGTCACCAAACTATGTTCCCAGTCGGTTTTTTCACCAATAAAACCCTATGAGACACTGTCTGTGTACAATGCGCACTCCAAGCCAATACGGGCTGTCTCGAGCTGGAAATTATGTTATGTTGCCACCTCGCTACGTGAGTACATTACAAAAAAGTATTTTGTCACTCGAAATCCTTTTTCTAGCAAATCAAACACCGCATTTTTGGTATACTGTAGGTGTTGCCTAAAGTGGTTTAAAATGAACTTGCGTTGGAATTTGGTGATAAGTTTGTATGGAACCAAACTGCCTAGGTCATTGGTCCCTAGATTTACAGACTACTTAATCTAAATTAAACTACCTGACGCTAAGGACAACGTACACACTTATGCCCGAGAGAGGATTCGAACCTCCGACGGGGTGAGCCGCGCGAACCGTGTCAAGACTCCGCAGACCGCGCGGGGTAGCCACGTTTGATGGGAGACGATTCTGTTTTAACGTATTACACATACTTTCTTGTTGTTTATATCTGTCAAAGTACGTAAATATGTCGAAGTATATAAATAAATTATAAAACTTGACTGACCTACAGAATTCGTTGCATACAAGCAGCGCACGCTGCTGTAACAGGGACAAGGAAGGAAAAAGCTGAAAATGCTCCTGTCGGAACACGAAAGGGCGAGAGCATTATCCTTCCAAAGACTCTGGCATAAAGGTGGCGAACCTCCTGTCTCAATCCTCGTTCTGTCTTCATAACCAAAAATTTTGACACGCGGACATATTTGCGGCGTTTTGTGCTGAAAGAGATTAGCAGAGAGACAGTAATGGTGAAAGAGAGAGGAGACGTTGGTAGTGAGAGAGAAAGAGAGTGGAGGGAGTGACGGTCGGAAGGTGGCGGTGAAAAAGATGGATGAAAACAACAGCAGTAGGAGCCAATGTGGTGACGGTCAGAGCGAGGCAGTGCCATTAAATGAGAAAAAGAGGCGGATGGAGACAGTAGCAGTGGGAGAAAAAGAGATAGGAAACAGTGGAAACGAAAAAGAGAGATGAGTGAAGACTTTACATAGGCTTGGTACTGTGGACAACAGCCCCCCCCCCCTCCCACTTCCCCCCACCCCCACTACCACTGACAGACTGGGCGAACACGAAAAAATTTGTGCAATTTCCCTCATCCACTATGTCGACATGTTAAATTTCCGCTGTATACAGGTCAAAAGTGTGAGTAAACCATTCCGAAGAAAATGTGTGGAGAGGAGACAATGGTGGTTGAAGAGAAAAATAGCAGACTGTAAGCTAGAATGTAACAGACAGTGGCAATGGGGATGAAAAAGAATGGGACAAAGACAAGGCAGTGGAACTAAGAGAAAATGAAAAGTGCAGAGAGGGAGACAGTGGTAAAGGAGAGCGAGGGAAAGGGATGAAGAGGGTGAGAATGGGAGAGGTAGACAGAAGAAAGTGCCAAAGGGAGATAAAGCTGGCAGTGGGAGAGAGGCGTACATATATTGCACAACAAAATTAAGGGAGGACATCGATAGACTGCAACCCCAGTGCACCCGATCGGACCTCTCTAGAGTTTAGGCAAAGGGTCTCTCCGAGACCCTCAGTTCTGTAACACCTTCAGTGCCAACCACGCACCTTTGCTGTGCACATTAAAAATGTACCTGTCAGAAACTCCGATTCAGCCTCGTGGCTGAGAGTTTGGCAACTCCTTCAGCACCCCGAAAATGCGGTCTGCCACATTCAGGCGCTAGAGAAGGAGGGACACTAAACTGGTGTCGAAGTTCACGACGGGTTCATTGTTAAAGAGCCGCGCAAAGGTGCGAGGGTGGCACCGAGGCTGTTGGCGTACTGGGGGTTCTCGGAGGGACCTTTTGTCGTTTCATTTATGCACACGACAATGTAGCCCTCCTCTCCCCCTTCCCCTCCCTGTGATCAGTCCATAGGAGGGCGCGAAAGAGAAGCACTGAAAAAATATAAAACGCCTTTGCCGCTTCGGATCACATTAAAATTTTGACCAATAAACGGTCCTTATACCAGCCCCGCCTTGTCCTTAGAGTAGTGCTGAAACGCCCAGGAGGTGGCAGCAGTGTCAACGTTGTCAACAGCATCGTCCTGTAGCTCACCGCACTGCGGGCCGTCGTTTTCGACAGCGAAATGCGCGGCAATCAACGCCCCAAGCGGTGACGCCCCCTATGCCATCCCCTAGGGCCTCTTGGTGTCGATTCTGAGGGGTGGTGAATTTGAAATGTTTCCCTCAATCGCCCATAATAAAACCGCGTGATTTCGACTCTGGGTGTCACGGTTCTCACCCGGCAAAAGAAAGGAGTGAAACGTGGGTAAGAGGGGGCTGTGGCGACCTGCCCACCGTGTGACACGCCCACGGTGACGTTGCAAACAATTGTGCTGAAGCCTGGTGCCAGTGTGACCTCACGAACCCACCTCACAGCTCACACCAACTTCTCAGCTGTGCTCTCTTTTTCCTGACGAGTCGACACCTCGCTGTCTGAAGTGTCACCGGGCCCGAGGGTGGCGTCGCGGGGCGCCGCTGCAGAGGGAGGCTGGAGGCAACTTTAAGCCGAACTTCAGACTTATGCACCGGAATGGGAGACAACAGGACTGTTTCGTAAAAGCGGTCTTTTAATTTTGTTGTGCAGCGTAGACGGTGGCAGTGAGAGGGAGACACAGACTATGAAGGCTCAACTAAACTACGAAGAGAGACTGGGTAAAACGATTTCGAATGTTCCATGTTGAAAGAGAGCGAATGTGTCCGCATACCGAAATTTTTGGAGAGGAAGACAGGATGCGGACCGAGGCAGCCGGTTTCTCACTTTTCTGTCAGAGTCTTTTAAAGAGTAGCGAATTCGCCTTTTTTGTGCCCTCCCAGGAGCATTTTTGCGCTGGTGTTGAAAGGTGGTAGATTGATTGAATGTCAATTTCGCACCTCACCTGAGAGATTTTACATGTCACAACAAGGTGAATATGTCACCTGACATACTGTAGCAAAAATGATCAGATTTGCCTATTAAAATATACAGTATGCAATGCAAAGGGATGACACTCAGTTCGACGATATTAACACACCGAACCCAAATCGTGCATGTCAATGAGCAAAAGGTGAGAAATGCTGCTGGAGGAAACGTGTTAGTTTAGGGGCAGATGCGAGTTCCGCCGTCACGACCTGAGTTCAATGGAACGCTTTTAAAAAAGGAGTTCGGGACCTGTGGCGAAAGGGACAACATACACACCAGGTGACACATCAAGGAGTGTAGTGTGCCAGCGCTGCGTGCTACGGAGCAGTGCTTTAGGAAACTGCATTCGGGAATTTCCAGATGGATACAAACACACCAGCGATGCAATTGATCACGTGAAATGCTCCTGGTACGCTCGTGATGTATGTGTGTAACTTTTAGGCATCTGGAGCGGGCACAAAATGTCCGACTGCCTGAAATGATCTAAAAAGGAATAAAGTGCCGAAATTTCGATGCAGTTTGAAAGTAGGCCCTTGGCGATTGGCAGAGGTAGTTTCTACAAAATGAAAGTAACGATCCTATTTGTTGGAAAAAGCTGTGGCGTGAAGTATGAAAGGACACAGGTGGGGGGACAGTTTTGCTACAAGAGAAACAAGACCGAAAATTTCGAGGCCTGTCCTCTGAACCAGCGTCAAGTGCAGAACAAGGCACATCACACTTTGTACGACGCCAAAAGAGGAATTTTGTGTGAACAGTGCATTCAATTCGGCTGACATTCAGCTAGATATTAGCTGAAGAGTCGTTGAGCTCCAACAGCGGAGAAACGAAACAGCCACGTGCTTAATTGTTCTTGCGAGAACTGAGAGTGCCTTATAATAAGCAAGCTGCTCCATCTATGCACGTGCATATCGCCATATTTCAAGACCAGGGATGAGTGCATGTTTTCTCGCCTAACGAGAAACATAGGAAGTTTCAGCTGATATAATCAGTAAAGATTTTGATTAGATTTTATAGGATTTTCAGAGGATCAGAGCAGCCATGCAGCCAACAGCTCATTGCAGCTAAGGTAAATACCGCTAGCAGAGGTGTAAACTTGTTGGTTCACCAGATTGCATCCAATGTGAACTAGAGCAACCTTGAGTAATCTTTTGCTCATCTTGTCACAAAAAACTAACCATCCTCTGTAGACTTGATTGTCATCCTAAATAGTACCGAACTTAGAACCACAATCGAATAATTTGTCATAATATTGGCCAACTTAACAGTGTAGTCATAAGAATAATTTTGTAGAGAACCTTCAGGTTAAAATTTGATATTGTTGTGTTCAGTGTTATTTCGATTAAACAGGACGTAATGCGTTATATTGACAACTGTCCTAACATTGTCATGTTGCAACCTATGGAAATTCGTGTACTTCTTCGACAATAATACTGGATTAAAGACAATTATTGTACAGCTAAACACCGATGTGCTCTGTCATAGAATAAGGGTTCGCTGCTAACCCCAGTCATTTATCCTATAGACACTTATGCATTCACAGGGTGTTTTTGCTGATGTCTGACTAATGTGAAAAGGAGTGGAGTGTCAGATAATGGCGACCCTGCCAGAATAGCAATTGGTCTGCCAGTATGGCAATTAGTCAAATTAGAAAGAATATTTAAAATTTGGAATTGAAAAAAATTTTTTGAAAAAAAAAAGTGACAAGTTTACTCAAGGAATGTGTCTGCATAGTGGTCAGATTAGTCTAAATGTGTGATCCACAGAGTAGGAAAAGTTGTATTAACGAGTAAATATAAAGTTTTGTGATTTTGTGTGAAAGTAGCTTGTGCCTGACCTTGTTGGCGCGCGAAGTTATTCGCGGCTTTGCTGAGTTGGTTTGAACATCCACAAACAGTGAGCGGCGTTGCTAATGATGTGTTAATAGCATAACAGACTCTCTGTGATATTTTGGAGACGTGTCAGGTCATATTACTTCATGCTGACTAGAGCTCAGTCTCGCGCAAATCGTGAAAGACAGGGGTTAGTTAGACGGAAGGACGTAGATCATCGCATATAGGGCAAATTGAAGATCTTGATAGGATAGAAATTGACGTACAACAAAATGTATCGAATGCAAATCACGAATCCGAACGAAGTGGCAATGCAGAGGGAATGGTGGCAGTTTAGTGACTGGTATCTCAGTCTGACCGCGCAAAATCGAACAGATGACGAAGCTAGTGGGAGGAGGAGGATATTAGTGTTTAACGTCCCGTCGACAACGAGGTCATTAGAGACGTAGCACAAGCTCGGGTGAGGGAAGGATGGGGAAGGAAATCGGCCGTGCCCTTTCAAAGGAACCGTCCCGGCATTTGCCCGAAGCGATTTAGGGAAATCACGGAAAACCTACATCAGGATGGCCGGAGACGGGATTGAACCGTCATCCTCCCGAATGCGAGTCCAGTTTGCTAACCACTGCGCCACCTCGCTCGGTCGAACCTAGTGCGTCAGAAGCAGAATCAGAGGACGAGCAACTTCGGTACGTTCAACCAGATGTTGTATTTCTGAACCAAACCGGACAGTTTCATAAGGAAAGAATGTGGGTAAGTGCGTCAGCACTATACACAGAAGTCGGTGAGCCGTCACGTGAAAGACGCGAACGGCAAAATTTACACCAAAGGGTGACAGATGACGATGGCGAAGGATCTGATGTTGTTCGCAATGTTGAAGCAGCCCACTATTGTTGTCAAGCAAACAAGTGACGCGATGAGAGAATGGTTAACAGACTTAAAAACCGAAACAGTGAGTTTAAAAAACGAAACGGTGAATTAAAAAACCGAAAAGAATGCTGGGTACGAAAAAGTCCGCAAAGATCAGCAAAAGTTGCTAACACAAGTTAATGAACAGTTTATTGAAATTCGGAAATCGCGCGAACTACATCAGTCGCTTATGGTCGATCAGAAAAGAATGCGTACTGACATTGACGAGGTGCAGGATGCAGTGTCTAATATCAACCAAAGAGTTGATAATTTAGCACGTAAGGCGCAAAAAATCGTGGAAGAACTCAGTGTCAGAAAACGTGTAACGCGTTAAAAAGATTCGATACACACATTGTAAACATCGTCTCGAAAAATAAGCATCAGTATGAACAGATTCTTACAGAACTGAAGCAGTGTATCGAGAACCGTACAGAAAGCAGCAGTGAGGCGACGGAATCGGCAGTATCATCTGACATAGTGCCGAAAAAAAAATCCATACGTAACCAAGTCTGTTATGCAATCTTCCGTGTCAGTCGCGGAAACACAAAAAAGTCATGAGATTCCTCTTGTATGTCCACAATATGTTGCGTGAGTATTTTCAGAGCCGAAACAGAAGCAAATGGTAAGAGAACAGTTGAGAGAGGTGAGTGAAGCAGGTAATGTGCGTTCACAGCAGACAATGGTGCGAGAAGCGGTAACTGCGGGCATACCAACATAGCGGCAGCCGACCCTCAGAACGTACGCGAATGACGCGATAACAGAGCAGTTTACTGCGACACACGTACCAAATACTCAGTTAACGAGTTACAGTACAACAGGCAGTATACTGCAGGTCAATATAAAGCAAGTACAAAGACAAAACACTATTCCAGTAACGGGAAATTTAAACGTATCTTTCAGACCGATACACGAGGAGCGGTACGGTTTAGACAATTGGACACCACTGCGTAGATGCGATGCTAGATGGGACTCAAATATGTCATCTCAGGATCCAAATGTGATAGGACGAATAAAGGAAAACATGACGAACTTGAAGGGAACGGAAAATGTTGCGAAGGCACAAACGCCATATGGTGCAAGAGAAAAATTTGACAATGATCATTTTTTGACGGTCAGAAAATTCCAACAGTACAAAGGGAACGGCTTGCACCCCCGCACCTTTATACATAATTTCCAAATCGGTTTACCAGAGCTTTGGCGACTTACCCATAAACTTGATTTCGGTTGTGGTCATATGGAAGGCGAAATAGCGGAAACGATGCAAAGAGTTGCTGCAAATTGTCAGTCGTATGAACAATTTACGTCTGCATTCTTGGAGCGATGCTGGTCAGCGGAAACTCAAAATAGGATAAAATATGAATTGTTACAGAAGGAATCAATTGAAAATTCGGGAGAAAAGAAGCCAGTTAGATTTTTTGTAGAAATGACGAAAAAAAATCAGTGTTTAGACAATCCATACAGTGATGGGGAACTGATACGTATGTGCACAATGCAGTTACCCTTGCGTTATCAGCAATCGTTGGTTGGCAGAGCAGGAGATAATATACAGGCATCTTCAGTAGAGATGACGCGAAGAAACAACGTGCAGTGAGAGAAACCAATGGTAGGGGGAATAATAGCAACCGATTGGCCTCTAACAATGCTTACAATGCCAATAATAATGCTGCGAAAGGTAATCGTTTCGGGAAGAATAGTAACCGCCCATGGGATAATAATAGCTATAGTTTTGGCAACCCACAGAGATCAAACAATAACTATGGTTTTGGTGAGCCGCGGAATTACAATAATGGCCTTGGTCCCAGAAACTATGGCGGTAACTATAATTCGCGATATGATCACCGTGCAAACGAAGCAGGAAGTTTCAGAGGTTTTCCACCACATAACCCAAATTATTCGGATGGAACTGGATACCTAGAACGTAGAAAGGTTGGGAGATTCAGACTTCAGCAGGACAACACACGCGAAGTTAACCGGTACAGGAAGTCGAGTTAAGGCCACCAAATCCTGGTAAAAGATAGGAATGACAAGGTCAACAGTACGAAGGCCAGTCACAAGTGATTCAATCGTCACATGAAGTTGATTTTATGATTAAATATGTAAACAGACTTAGCTTTGATCAGCAAAATTCTGAAGTAGTTTTAAGGGATGGTCAGATACAAACACCAGCATGTTGGGAGACAATTGATTGGGAATTGACCGCTGATGAGGAACAAGAGTTGTTAACTGTTAATATAGACAGCTGTACAAAAACTGATGGTGACCAAATTGTGAAGAATGTAGTTCAATTATACGAAACCGAGAAAGAAATGGTACGCCAAGAGGATAATGCACCATTGGCAACACCAGTATTGATATCCAAGTCAGATAAGTTTTATGGGACAGGGACTTATCCGAAAAATAATTAAATTCTCACCAGTACCCAGAGTACAACATCAACATTTAGTAAAATTGGCACTGAGCAATTTGAAGGCTGCGGCGTTAAATAGAAAGATCCGGGTGGACAAAATTGCAACCTCACAAGTGTTTTCACTAGGACAAAAAGTACTTATGAAAACCCACCATCTCTCTAGCAAGAAAAAACGTCAAAGCCACAAGTTCTTTTCGGTACACAAAGCTCCCATGGAAGTGAGTAAATTGGTCCATGAGAATGCAGTCGAATTGATTAATCCAAAAACAGGAAAATCATGGGGCTTGCACCATGTGAGTCACTTGAAATTGTATAACGGGTCAAACAACAAATATTAACTCCACAAGAAAAATTAGTTGTATCAAATATCCAGATTCCAATAAGAGCAAAATCTAGAAGTCAAAGAGTACAGATGCTAAGAAAATGCATTTTTAACTTGTAGTTATCACATTAAAATAAATTGGTTATCTTTCTCAGTGTATCAAAAAGATAGTTGTGAAGGAAGAACAATAAAGTAAGAACTGAAGTAATCCTTCTGCTGAGGAAGTGTGTTATGGGGAATGAGTAGAAAGAAAGGAGAAAGATAGAGATTAACCTGCGGATAGTTTGACGAAATAGTAGTAGATTCTCTCTTAAAATGTAGGGTAAAGTAGGAAAACTTGATTTTCTGTGGACGAATGGAAGCCAAGAAGTTGTGTCTAAAGAATTACGTAAGAAAGAAATATTTATTTTTGGTTCGTTCCGTCACGGACGGTGAACATCTTGCTGAGGAGATATTTTTGGGAATATGAGTAGTATATACGATTGGTGCAAGTTACCAAAGGTTGATATTAAAAGCAGATGTTAGGGAATGGATGTGAAAGGTTCTTAGGAGGTAAGAATTAACAGAGAGAATTGAATTATTAACGAAAGCGAGAAACATGATATTTCTTTGAAGGATATAGACAGAGGGATGTGAGTTTAACACAGAGATAATTTCAATAAGGAAGAGTAAGATAGAGGGAGAAAGTAATATAAAAGTTTACTGTTTATAAGAAGGAGATAGGGATAACTACAACTAATAAAAGTACAAGCTCTAGAACAATGGAATTGGACAGTGGAGAAAGTTTTTAAAAAGGGAGACAAGAAGCAAGGATATATTGTATTTTGAAGTTCTGTTAATGCCGGAAAGAAGAAATTGCAGAGAAAAAGACACTGGAGTCGGAGTCATAGTGCGGAGTTTTTCTAATATGAAGTACCTGTAGTTAGAACAAAAAACAGACTTACTACCACACTAACCTTCGTCACCATCAATTTTCCTCTTACTATCTATCGTGATGAAGACGAGTAAACCATAACCTTTTACTAATAGAAAAAAAAATTGCATGTGGAATGGGGATAGATGTTGATCTGTTAAAATAGCTGTAAAGTCATGAAGAGTTTAATAACGAAAATCTTATGTATAGTTTAAATACGGAATTTTTGTAAAGTGTCTTAGTAGTTTAGTGTTTGTAAAGCTTGTAATGTATTTTAATCGAGTAAGGGTTATGATAAGATAGGTAATGATACCATGTAAATTAGAGAAATATGGGAATATAAGAAAAGTAAGATAGACAAAAGTGTGCACAATGTTGTATTACATGCGACGTCATCAAACATGATGCAGCATCAGTGCGGCCAGGTCGACAGTAGAAATGAGTACAGATGTTAGGCGTAAGAGGAAGGGACACTGAGTGTGGGTGCCTGGTACGTCAGCTTCCGAGATGACAAAAGATAGTGCCTTGGTGAAAGCAACAGTCCAAGAGGATAGCACCTCTGCGGAAAAGTTGCGGATCTACAACGAATCTTGGATACGGTCAACATGCACCATGACGTGATCTTTATTCATGTGAAAGTCGCATGCGATCTTCATAACAATGGTTTAGCGAAAATGCTAGGTACTTAACACTTCTGTCGCAAACTGTTTAGAATAGCATAAGGAGATGTGATGGATGTCCACCAAACTGGAATGGAGGAGGACATGGTACATAAAGGACGAAGGAATGTTTGGATTCACTGGAAGAAGAAGAGGCGCATTTCTGTAACTCAAGGTTCAGAATGGCGGAAACTGTCATCAAGTTGTTGTTGTTGTGGTCTTCAGTCCTGAGACTGGTTTGATGCAGCTCTCCATGCTACTCTATCCTGTGCTAGCTTCTTCATCTCCCAGCGCCTACTGCAACCTACATCCTTCTGAATCTGTTTAGTGTATTCATCTCTTGGTCTCCCTCTACGATTTTTACCCTCCATGCTGCCCTCCAATACTAAATTGCTGATCCCTTGATGCCTTATAATATGTCCTACCAACCGTTCCCTTCTTCTAGTCAAGTTGTGCCACAAATTTCTCTTCTTCCCAATTCTATTCAGTCCTTCCTGATTAGTTATGTGATCTACCCATCCAATCTTCAGCATTTTTCTACAGCACCACATTTGTAAAGCTTCTATTCTCTTCTTGTCTAAATTATTTTTCCATACATGGCTACACTCCATACAAATACTTTCAGGAACGACCTCCTGACAAATCCATACTCGATGTTAACAAATTTCTCTTCTTCAGAAACGCTTTCCTTGCCATTGCCAGTCTACATTTTATATCCTCTCTACTTCGACCATTATCACTATCAGTTATTTTGTTCCCGAAATAGCAAAATTCCTTTACTACTTTAAGTGTCTTATTTCATAATCTAATTCCCTTAGCATCACCTGATTTAATTTGACTACATTCCATTATCCTCGTTTGGCTTTTGTTGATGGTCGTCTT
The DNA here is from genome assembly GCF_023864345.2 of Schistocerca serialis cubense. Lineage (NCBI taxonomy): Eukaryota > Metazoa > Arthropoda > Insecta > Orthoptera > Acrididae > Schistocerca > Schistocerca serialis. The sequence continues at coordinate 44,026,703 of NC_064646.1, read as the reverse complement.
ATATCCTCCTCTCAAGACACTGTCCATTCCGTTCAACTGCTCTTCCAGGTCCTTTGCTGCTTCTGTCATCGGCGAACCTCAAAGTTCTTATTTCTTCTCCATAGATTTTAATTCCTACTCCGAACTTTTCTTTTGTTTCCTTTACTACTTGCTCAATATACAGATTGAATAACTTCGGGGATAGGCTACAACCCTGTCTCACTCCCTTCGCAACCACTGCTTCCCTTTCATGCCCCTCGAATCTTATAACTGCCATCTGGCTTCTGTACAAGTTATAAATAGCCTTTCGCTCCCTGTATTTTACCCCTGCAGCCTTCAGAATTTGAAAGAGAGTATTGCAGTCAACATTGTCAAACGTTGTCTCTAAGTCTACAAAAGCTATAAACATAGCTTTGCCTTTCCTTAAAATATCTTTTATGAGAACTCGTAGGGTCAGTATTGCCTCCCGTGTTCGTAAATTTCTCCAGAATAGAAACTTATGTTCCCTAAGGTCAGTTTCTACCAGTTTTTCCTTTCTTCTGCAAGGAATTCGTTTTAGTATTTTGCAGTCGTGACTTATTAAATTGACACTTCGGTAATTTTCACACCTGTCAGCACCTGCTGTCTCTGGGATTGGGTTTCTTACATTCTTCTTGAATCTGCGGGTATTTCGCCTTTCTCATACATCTCGCTCACTAGAAGGAAGAGATTTGTCGTGGCTGGCTGGCTCCCCCAAGGCTATCAGTAGTTGTAACGAAATGTTGTCTAAGTCCTGAGACCTTGTTTTTTTATTTATTTTTTTACATGTCTAGTTCCGTATGACCAAATTGAGGAGCAAATCTCCAAGGTAATAAAATGTGTGAGTACACGAAAACAACATAAAAGTAATAACAGATAAAATAAAATGTTTATGAAGCCAAAAGAAGACAAGCCATAACTTTACGTAAATGCAATGAGCAATATGACACAGGAGTCAGCTTAATTTTTGAAGGAACTCCTCAAGAGAAATAGAAGCAGTGACCATTGACAGAACTCTTCCGTTTCGATTTGAAAGCACTTGGATTACAGCTAAAATTTCTGAATTCCTGTGGTAGCCTATTGATGCAGCAGTATATGCACACCTTTCTGCACAAGAGTCAAGGAAGTTGAATTCAAATACAGATTGGATTTCTGCTTAGTATTAACTGAGTGAAAGCTGCTAATTCTTGGGAATAAGCTGATATTGTTAACAATAAACGACAGTAAAGGATGTATATATTGAGAGGCCAATGCCAGAATACCCAGGTTAATGAACAGGGGTCGACAAGAGGTTCGCGAACTTACACTACTCATTGCCCGAAGCGCCCGTTTCCGTGCGAAAAATATCCTTTGAGAATGGGAAGAGTTACCCCAAAATATAATACCAGACGTCATAAGCGAATGAAAATAAGCAAAATAGATTACTTTTGGTGTCGAACTATCACTTGCTTCAGATACCATTCTAAAAGTAAAAATGGCAGCGTTACGTCTTTGAACAAAATCCTGAGCCAGGGCTTTCCACGGCAGTTTACTTTCCATCTGAATACCTAGAAATTTGAATTGTTCAGTGTCACTAATCGTATGCCCATTCTGTGATTTAAAACTTCGGGTTTTGTTGAATTGTGTGTTAGAAATGGTAAAAACTGAGTCTAACTGTGATTTAGCGTCACTTTATTTTATACAAGCCATGAACTTATGCCAGGAACTGCACTGTTTGAGACCGAGCCAGTGTTGCACACAACATTCTTTACTACCAAGCTAGTGCCATCAGCAAACAGAAATACTTGAGAATCACCTGTAATACTAAAGGTGACATCATTCATATAAGTAAGGAAAAGGAGGGGTTCCAGCACTGATCCCTGGCGCCCCCCCCCCCCCCCCCCATTTAACTGTGCCCCACTCAGACTCTGTGGATAATGACCTTTTGCTGTCTGTTGTTAAAGTAATAGGTGAACCAGTTGTTACTCCCCGTATTCCATAACGGTTCAACTTCTGGAGTTTCGACTTGGGTCTTTCACTGCTCTATCAAATTCTTCACGCAGCGTGGTATCTCTCATCTCATCTTCTTCTGCGTCCTTTTCCTTTTCCATAATACTACCCCAAGCACATCTCCCTTGTATAGACGCTCTATGTACTACTTCCACCTTTCTGCTTTCCCTCCTTTACCTAGGACTAGTTTTCGATCTGAGCATATTGGTGGAAATTAATTTTGAGAAAAGGGTAAAATTAATAAAGAAAGTAAATGTGCGGTCTTTACGTTAACAATTAATTGGCGTTAATTAGATATTTGAGATCTGGGGAAAATTACGGTCGCCAGTCCTATGGACAACTAGTATAATAACTGAAAATGAAAGATTAATGCACATGTAATTAGAACTAAAAGCGTGGCAACTGAAGGTTGACACGTGCTGTGTGAAAACTGAATGCTTGTCAGAAGTTATAAATTTCGCTACACTCTGACTTAATTTAGCAAAAGAATTAATAAAACCGGAAAATTGAAAGTTAATTTAGTGATTGAAATTAATAGTGAGCTTTGTTTCTGAAGCACTACGAAATTCGGTAAAATAAGGTTAGTCTTGGGCTACCTCAACAATCATTTCAAAAGCTACTTGAATCTACGCAATTTAAAATAAGAGATTTAACTTTGAACTTGAATTAAATCATTCTGAACAATTAACAATAGTGAAATTTAGTACGTACCAAGCTGGGCTGCAGTCACAGGTAAGATAAAATATGATAACAAAACTCGCACTCTTAATTTGTGCTTGTGTAATCTAAATATTGTAGCCAACTATGAATACTTTAACTGAATTTTGAAATTAAAGCAGTGAAATGGAATGATATTACTTTAATGCTGGCGTTTGAAGTTCAACGACACTCGGGTTCATTCCGGAAAAGGAAGGGACCCTGCTTGGTAATGCAATTGGGACAATGAGCAACAAAGGTTCATGCTAAGTTGCTGTAATTTTGAAACACTTTGAAAAGCTGAGGGCTGCCATACAGTTCTAAAACTTTAAGTGCTTTTAGTCTTCCTTGTTGGTTGATTGAAGGTTTGCAGTCGTCGATCGGGGAGGTGGCGACAGTCACTCATTGTCGGCCGTCGCTGTTGCAGAAGCTGGATGTTGGCGCGCCTTCTTCTCGACACGGTCACCAGGCGAAACGGGCTCTTGATGTGCGCCAGCTAATGCTTCCCGTCCGCGACACCGTGTCAGAAACTATCATAACAAGTCGAGCGCAATTACATGCTGCCAAACCCCGAAAGCACGGCAACTCGCCGGAGCGTCACACAACACACCTGCTCCACCACCCTACTCCCGCCAGACTCTCCTCTGCCCGCGCTCCATGCGGCAAAGATCCTAAACACTTTGGTTCTCCACACGACCTATATATGTAATCGTTCGATAGCGTAGTTTTCCCTAGGCAAGACCCAGCATAAAAATACAAATAGTATTTACAAAACAAACCAATTATACATCGACATAAATGCATATATATATATATATATATATATATATATATATATATATATATATATATATATATATATATATATATGCTTTCGGGGTTTGGCAGCATGTAATTGCGTTACAAGCTCTTGATATCCGTACAGGTGGTTCTCTTTTCTCCAAAGGACTCTTTAATCTTCCTGTATGCAGCAGCTATCTTCCTCATAGTGGTATACACTTTAAGTCCTTACAATTGTCCTTCAGCCATCCCTGCTTAGCCATTTTGACTTCCTGTTGATCTCATTCCTTAGACGTCTGCATTTTTAAATTTTCGCCTTTCATCAATTAAATTCAGTATTCCTTCTGTTACCCAAGCATTTCTACTAGCGCTCTTTTTACCTACTCAATCCTCTGCTGCCTTCATTATTTCATATCTCAAATCTAACCATTCTTCTTCTACAGTATAACTTTCCCCTGTTCTAGTCAATCGTTCCCTAACGCTCCCTGTGAAACACTCTACAACCTCTGGTTCGGTCAGTTATCCAGGTCCCACTTTCTTAAATTCCTACCTTTTGTAGTTTCTTCAGCTTTAATCTACAGGTCATAACCAATAGATTGTGGTCAGCGTCTACATCTGGCCCTGCAAAAGTGTTACAGTTTAAAATCTGGTTCCAGAATCTCTGCCTTATCATTGTATAGTCTCTTTGAAACCTTACGGCGCCTCCACGCCCCTTCCACGTATACAACCTTCTTTCATGACTCTTAATCGAAGTGTTAGGTGTGATTAATTTATGCTCTGTGCAAAATTCTACCGGGCAGCTTCATCTTTCATTCCTTACCACCAATCCATATTCACCTACTGCTTTTCCTTCCCTTCCTTTTCTTACAATAGAATTCCAGTCCCCAATGACTATTAAATTTTCGTCTCCCTTAACTACCTGAATAATTTCTCTTAGCGCATCATACATTTCTGCAATCTCCTGATTATCTGCGGAGCTAGTTGGCATATAAACTTATACTACTGTGGTAGGTGTGGGCTTCGTGTCTGTCTTGGCTACAATAATACGTTCACTATACTGTTCATAGTAGCTTATCCGCGTACCTATTTTTTGTTCGTTACTAAACCTACTCCTGCATTACTGCTATTTCATTTTGTATGTATAGCCCTGTATTCACATGACCAGAATTCCGTGCCTCCTGGCACTAAACTTCACTAATTTCCACTATATCTAACTTTAACCTATCAATTTCCGTTTTTAAATTTTCTAGTGAACATGCCCGATTAAGGGATTTGACATTCCACGCTCCGATCCACGAAACGCCAGTTTTGTATCTGCCGATGTTCTCCTGAACAGTCAGTGGCCGGAGATCCGAATGGGGGATTATTTTACCTCTGGGATATTTTACCCAAGAGACCGCCATCATCATGAAACCACGCAATAAACCTGCATGCTCTCGGGAAAAATTATGGCTATAGTTTCCCTTTGTTTTAAGCCATTCGCAGTACCAACACAGGAAGGCCGTTTTGGTTGATGTTACAAGGCCAGATCAGCCAATCATCCAGACTGTTGCCCATCCAACTACTGAAAAGGCTGCTGCCCTTCTTCAGGAACCATATGTTTGTCTGGCCTCTCAACATATATTCCTCCGTTGTGGTTGCACCTACGCTACAGCTATCTGTATGGTTGAGGCATGCAAATCACCCCATCAACGGCGGGGTGCATGGTTCATGAGCGGGGGAATATTCATTGCTGTTTGAAAACTGGAAGCATTATGTAAGTTATGACTTTATGAATCAAGACCTTTTAATGAACTATTTAGCGACAAAGTGTTTAGTTAAAGTCAGCCCGGATGTATTTAAAAAAAAGATATTAACGTGTCAGGATGTTGCTTTTATTGAAAGTAAAAAAAAAAAAAAAAAAAAAAGCTAATAGAGAAAATGAAACGAATGGTAGAAAACAGTTATCTCTAAGGAATTTCGTGTGCAAAAAAAGAACGTTCAGTACCAGCTAATACAATTAAATAAATATCGTGTGACTAGGGCCTCCCGTCGGGTAGACCATTCGCCGCGTGCAAATCTTTCGATTTGACGCCACTTTGGCGACTTGCGCGTCGATGGGGATGAAATGATGATGATTAGGACAACACAACACCCAGTCCCTGAGCGGAGAAAATCTCCGACCCAACCGGAAATCGAAACCGGGCCCTTAGGACTGACATCCTGTTGCGCTGACCACTCAGCTACCGTGGGCGGACTGTACCAGCTGAAAAAAACTCAACTTCTGATGTGCGAGCTAATTGAAAAAATGGTTCAAATCGCTCTGAGCACTATGGGACTTAACTTCTGAGGTCATCAGTCCCCTAGAACTTAGAACTAGTTAAACCTAACGAACCTAAGGACATCACACACATCCATGCCCGAGGCAGGATTCGAACCTGCGACCGTAGCGGTCGCGCGGTTCCAGACTGTAGCGCCTAGAACCGCTCGGCCACTCCGGCCGGCAATTGAAACTCAAATGAAGTTATAGTGAACATAGTGACTGGCAGTAGTGGATGGGATATCGGACGACCGGAGAACAGAGTTCATATTGATCACTCCCGTGAGGAACAGTTGATGAAACCTCCTTCTGTGAAACATGGAGGTCATTGTTTTTCCGGCACAAGGGACACCGTTTCCAAAAACTGTGGCTTCTCAGATACTCCTGGTTGGCGTAAAGGATTTTGTAAATTTTGCTTTCCTTTCATAAGGTATGCAGCCTGGAAAGTGGACATCAACAGTTGGGTGTTTCCGTAAAACGGCCGTACACCAACTGGATGAAAGTTCTAGAAGATTTTTCTAGTCAAATAAAGACAATCTCTCATCTACAATGTGTCGATCCACTGATAGCTTTTTTGAAGGTAGGATAGCAAATATCTGTTGTGCATCAGTTGAGCGACGAAATGGGACATCGGCACATTGACCGTAGGAAAGTCTTTCTGTCAGCCGTGAAAGTTGTGATGCCTTGTCGCCGGCAGCAACCGGCTCTTCGCGGCCAGCGCAGCTCTGGAAATTCAACGTCACGTGACGGCGAGTTAAGCGGTGGGCTCCGTCGTTCTGCCCCGCGGTTCCGGGCTAAAGCTGACGACTTAGCTTTGCACAGCATAGAACTGCGCTTGGCTTCCGCGGCCAGAGTCGGTTTACACGAACGTTTTCTGGGTGAGAAAGCACGTGGTATGTAAATTAAAATTGCTACACCAAGAAGAAATGCAGATGATAAACGGGTATTCATTGGACAAATATATTGTACTAGAACTGACATGTGATTACATTTTCGCGCAATTTGGGTGCATAGATCCTGAGAAATCAGTACCCAGAACAACCACCTCTGGTCGTAATAACGGCCTTGATACGCCTGGGAATTGAGTCAGACAGAGCTTGGATGGGATGTACAGCTACAGCTGCCCATGCAGCTTCAACACGATACCACAGTTCATCGAGAGTAGTGACTGGGTTATTGTGACGAGCCAGTTGCCTAGCCACCATTGACCAGACGTATTCAATTGGTGAGTCATCTGGAGAATATTTTGGTCAGGGCAGCAGTCGAACATTTTCTGTATCCAGAGAGGCGCGGACAGGACCTGCAAAGTGCGGTCGTGCATTATCCTCCTGAAATATACGGTTTCGCAGCGATCGAATGAAGGGTAGAGCCACGGGTCGTAACACATCTGAAATGTAACGTCAACTGTTCAAACTGCCGTCAATGCGAACAAGAGGTGACAGAGACGTGTTACCGATGCCACCCCACACCATCACGCCGGGTGATACGGCAGTATGGCGCTGACGAATACACGCTTCTAATGTGCGTTCATCGCGATGTCGCCAAACACGGATGCGACTATCATGATGTTGTAAACAGAAAAAATGACGTGCGGAAAAAAGACGTTTTGCCATTTGTGTACCGAGGTTCGTCGTTGAGTGCTCCATCGCAGGCGCTCCTGTCTGTGATGCAGCGTCAAGGGTAACCGCAGCCACGGTCTCCGAGCTGATAGTCCATGCTGCTGCAAACGTCGCCGAACTGTTCGTGCACATGGTTGTTGTCTTGCAAACGTCACCATATAATGACTCACGGATCGAGACGTGGCTGCACGATCCGTTACAGCCATGCGGATAAGATGCATGTCATCTCGACTGCTACTGATACGAGGCCGTTGGGATCCAGCACGGCGTTCCGTATTACCCTCCTGAACCCACCGATTCCATATTCTGCTAACAGTCATTGGATCTCGACCAACGCGAGCAGCAATGTCGCGGTACGATAAACCGCAATCACAATAGGCTACAATCCGATCTTCATCAAAGTCGGAAACGTGGTGGTACGCATTTCTCCTCCTTACACGAGGCATCACAACAACGATTCACCAGGCAACGTCGGTCAACTGCTGTTTGTGTACGAGGAATCGGTTGGAAACTTTCCTCATATGAGCACGTTGTAAGTGTCGCCACCGGCGCCAACCTTGTGTGAATGCTCTGAAAAGCTAATCATTTGCATATGACAGCATCTTCTTCCTGTCGGTTAAATATCGCGTCTGTTGCACGTCATCTTCGTGGTGTAGCAATTTTAATGGCCAGTAGTGTAGTATCACTGGCGAAACCAGCAAAGGCCGCGATCGCAGTGGCCTCCTTCCGGGTCTAGTGGTGCAGTTTTGCTGTCCAGAGTCACTTGTGTTAACGTCGCGACTGCTATGCCGAGCGCGACACTACGTCGCAATTTTAAAAGCGATGGTACTATTGCTCCTTAATGGCGGAACGGGTGGGAAACTTTACTGCAGCAAGTTCGCTGTGCTGGAGGGGGCGGGGAGCAGCCGTGGCGCCCTGGGCTCCTCTCTGCTTCCCTGCTGCTGCTGGACGCAGGCGCGCGCCTCGCCGGCAGCCAGTAGAGGACAAGACGGTCCTCCCTGCTGGGGTGTCTCAGCATTTCGGTGGCCCCCCTCGCGTTGCGTTCCACCAACCCGGCTGCTAGGCAGACACACAGCTGCAGCCGAATTTTACTTCCTCGCCTCGGTCCTTCCGGTGCTCGGCCGTTGCAGGCCTGCTGTGCTGCCCAGTCGAATGCACCCCTGTGGCCTCCGGAAGGGTGTCGGTAACCCGCGCCTGCAGCCCACCTCGTTCACGCCTGCAGGGTGCGGAGCAGCAGTCGTGTACTTGGCGCATCCTGGCTCTCGTGGCTGCTGTACAAGACGGAATGGACATCGACCCGGCAAATGTCAGTGACCGTCTCCACGCAGGGTAAGCGCTCTGCTCGCTACACTTTGCCGACGTCCTGCATATTGCAACGTCACCTTCGGATCTTCGGTCTTGGCTAACAGTCAGGGGTAGACCAATGAGATTGTTCTTTCTTGTGTATCGCTATCGACGCTACAAAACAGAACGTTGATGAACTGAACTCGCGACTTGTGCGAGATGTTTACTTCACCAAATGTCGTAATTAAATCGTTCATTATCGATGGTTTATTAGTTGCTATTTAAATATTAATAATAAGTTCAAATTAGTTCCAGCGACACCAAATTCCCTAGAGACTGGTTGTAATCTCAAATCTATGATCAGTCGTAACAGCGTTATTAATTCCTAACGACAAGGAGTTTCTATATAAGCGCCTAGCGCTTCAGTCAAATAATATCGCAGCACGTTATCTCTATAAATAATATTGTAAAACTTGAATGATAAATGCGTGAATTGAGACGATATGCTGGTTTATTACACAATATTAATCACTTCCTAACAGAGCCATGAGGAAGAAGCTTTCCCAGGTGTTGGGGGGGAATTATAAATTATATGCTTCGTAACTATCGCCAAGTTGCATAGTCCATTAGTTACTACGAATGAAATTGTCTATCTGTGGACACTTCCTAAATAGTGTTAACTTGAGGTTATCTAATTAAAAGTCACTTCTGTCCAATATATGCAAGTGCTCTATCTGAATTCTAAATAACGCAATACTTGAAGTCAAAGTATCATTTCAATGCGTAATAGTAGATCGCAATAATCAATTCTGAAAAAACAATCTAATTGCGCCTTCATATACGAGCATTAAAAAGTATGACCTGCTTCAGCTAACTCTCGTAACGTAGTGACAATGGACTGAATTATCCTTAGCCATTGCTCACGAATCTCAAAGAGTACCCACACGGAGTGTCCTTTGGGAACGTTCGTTCGACTTTGCCAATTTTAATTACAATGATTTTGCGATTTAGTATGATTTTGAATTTTGAGTTTGATTTTACTGGAATCCTATCTTTCTTTCGTATGTTAATAAATTACTAAGTATTAGATTCTTGATTCAATTACTGGTTAATATCCAAATAATACTGTTAACTGGAAATTTCTTTGCTTGTTCATTTTTCATGGAATTTGAAACTTGTTTTGGGGAAATCTTAGGGAATTTTGGAGCTAATTTTTTATTTTCATTTCTCGTCCGAGGAAGTGGCATTATAATATCGTTCGTTCTTTCCTTCGTTGCCACGGCTTGCGGATCGATGTGGGGCTGTAGCCATCGACCATTTAAGTTGTCCGCAGTCTTTTAAGTTCAGGTGTTACATTGCGACCATAACTTAGGCACTGAGCGAATACCCAGAAAACGAATGATTGAGTTCTCCTGCAGTGGCACAGGACGTGTAAATTACCTGCCCGTGTGACATAGTCCTACTCTGTACCCTAGTGTGCCATCCAGTGTCTGCTATCGATAGCTACGATGCCACAACGTAGGTGCGCACTGCTGGGTTGGCACCGGGACACCGACACCGACGACAGCGCCCTCTAGCCGGCGCTGTGCAGCTCTACGAGCGCCGCTCCGGATTCAGCGCATTTGACCAAGCAATATTGTTTCTATTTCATATTGGGGAGCCACTACTTGTAACTTTGTAACTTGATGTACAGAGTCGCACCTACGTGCTCATCTCAGCCAATGTTGAGTACATAGTAAAACCCTTTTATTTGCAGTTTCAAGTGTTCTACCTCACCTGCTCCTCCTAGCTTCCTACATTCGGCCTACCCTCAGTTTTCAGCAGCAGACCCACGCGCCGCCTTCCAGGCGGGATACAAAACATTGTCCTCTAGTTCCACGTCTAGGACTGGAATGGCAGCATTCTTTACTAATTAGGGCGTGAACCGGATCTTCTCGTCCATTTTGTTTAAATGTTCGTGAAAGGTGTGTAGATCCATGACACCTTGGGCCTGTATAGCGAACGTGTCGTCCACGGATCTTAAGCAGCGGCGTGGGTGTAAAGGAGCTGAAAAAAAAAGTGCCGTCGCTATAAACGCCTCCGTGAATATATCGGCTGCTAATGGAGATAGGGCTAACGCTGTCGGTCTGCTCGTAGTATTTTCCTTGCTGTTTGAAGTATGTCGATGACAAACAGAAATCAACCAGGTCGCATTTGTCTGGTCGGAAATGCCCTTGTAGGGTGGGAATAGTTTCGTCTAATGGCAGTCTGTGAACAGTGACTTTATGTCCAAGCTACCCGCGATGTTTGTGGGTAAAATTGTTTCTCCCTTCGTGCGTTTTGTAGCGTGTGTCGAATCCTTCACGTAACAGTCCATGTTGCCAACTGGAGGTCTCAATTTGCAGACTGGATACTTTGCCGAGGCGAATGTATGCGACGTTACCGCCGGGGGACCGGACAGCGTGTCGTGTGGTGCCAGGAGCAGGCTGGACCTCCAACCCCCCCCTCTCCCCTCCCCATCACCCCCTCCACGTCGTGCATGGGTGAGCCGTAGATCGGTGGGAGATGGTCTGCCTGTCTTCCGAAGGCACTAACGGAACATCACTAGTAAGCAAGCATTTATTGTTCGAAAATACAACGTAGACACCATTCACGTCTAAGCAGTGGGACACCGTGGGAGTGCAATGGCGCCCGTACACGATTCGCCGTCTCGGTCGGCATAACCGATGTGAAAGTGTAACAGATATGCTCGGCGAACTGTTTGGGAATCGTTGAAAGGAAAGCGAAGTAGCTGCTGCGTAGTATCTATAATGTGACGGAGATGCAGGTGCCCACGTGACACTGTGGAAGTGCTGTTCGTCTTCTGAACAAGCGCGGCCCGGTTTTCTCAGTCTGCCACACGACTGTTTCGGAATCTTGTTTGTAAACGGCCGTTAGTTAACTCACTTCTTATTCTGAAGTAAACTACGTAGCCGGACTCACGCAAAACTTTCAGTCCTGTGTTGGAACTGTAGTACAGGCGAGTTGTAATTCCTCAGTTGTTCCAATTTGACAGACAATTTCTTGTAGCTCTCTCAGTACAAGGAAATACAAGTTTATGTCCTTTTCCAATAACAGGGCATCGCAGTAACTAAAATGTTGGATAATTTTACACGCAGTAGTCTCTAGAATCCTCCGGAATCCTCTTGCGGATCTGGTAAGTACGAATTTTGTTTCATATGCCATGCTCCGAAAATTAATATCATTGTAAAACAAAAACAAAAAATCGCAATTTTTCGTCTTCTTAGCTGTAACTAGACTTTCTCTTCTGTGTTACAAAGCGACACTGGAGAATCAATGACTAAATGATTTCCCTCAGTTTTGGCAGTGCTTGGGAATAAACGTGCAACCTGAAATCTAGCTTTTCAGTATACTGAATTACATTAGATCCTAATCGGGTATTCCGGAACGAAATGGCAACCCGATGTGGTTGCCTTCTAGTTGCTGGGTCGTTTTACTTGGGACAGAGCTGTGAGTTCGTGTCCAAACCCAGCGTTGAAGTCTCCCAACAATAAAGAAGAAATAATTTCTTTTTATAAGGATTGTTGGCAAACTGGAGAACGATTATAATTCTGATGTGACGTTCTACACATTTGTTCGCAGAGAAGGCAGTTTAAGAACATTGCAAGGCGTTCTGAACACCGGTCCGTCGTTATAGATTGCACTGTGCCACTTTATAAATACGAACGAATTACAATTTATTTTTCGTAACACTGTTATAAACCAGTACGATAAGCTTGATTGTAATCATCTAGTCGGCACTTGGCGCTCCTGTTAGCTTTACCCTACACTCGATTTGGTCCCCGTTAGCGGTCGCACGTGAATACAGGCTTTCCAGACCAAAATATTTAGTATACGTACGAACAACCATAGTATTAATGCACCGGACTTAACTACACTCTAGGAAAGTTCCTTAGTTTTTAATGAATAGCTAATACATATTCGTGAATTTTTGAAAGTGGTATAATCACAGTTAACTGTGTTTTTACGTAGATCCCATTAACAGAAATTTTCTGCCTAGTTCTTTCACATGCCTAATTAAGTTTATTTACCTGTGCTAAGTAAGCATTTAAACTTCAGCACTCAGTGCGAACTGTAAATTACAGACTTTTACTACTTCATTATCGAAAATCTATTCCGACTACGATTATTCAATATTTACATAAGAATGGATATTAACAGTAAAACGCTTCTCCGAGTGCTATCAAGTCCATATTAGTAGCAAAAACCACTAACGTAAAGTTTTTATTAATATTTCCGTCCAGCGAAAATTACGTTCTTTTGTTCTGCAAGGCTTATCACCGCCTTACAGAGATTATGCTACGACGCAAGTCAGCGAACTGTTTATTACAGACAAACTATGAATGAAACACATTGCACATGCCACTGGATAGACGAAGGCTCGAAGTTTTATGTTCGCACAGTCACTATACCGTACACTCAACATGAGCAACATGCGTTGCTCGAGAAGCATCGAAACGGTAGTCCAAAATGGTTCAAATGGCTCTGAGCACTATGGGACTCAACTGCTGAGGTCATTAGTCCCCTAGAACTTAGAACTAGTTAAACCTAACTAACCTAAGGACATCACAAACATCCATGCCCGAGGCAGGATTCGAACCTGCGACCGTAGCGGTCTTGCGGTTCCAGACTGCAGCGCCTTTAACCGCACGGCCACTTCGGCCGGCAAACGGTAGTCCATTTCAATTCACACACGAATCAACAGTTCCGTGGTTATTGAATCGAGAACGTCATCATTCCGATTTCTCAGCTCTTGAAGAGTATCTGCCGTAGGTGGGACGAAGACTGTCCTTTATGTACCCTGAAAAAAAAAAAAAAAAAAAAAAAAAAAAAAAAAAAAAAAAAAAAAAAAAAAAAAAAAAAAAAATCCAGTTTTGTGGGACAGTGGTGTCAGGATAACGCCACACCTCAAGGTGAAAGTTGGGCGGTGCGCCGTCATGCATAAAAGTGAAACCATTGGAATCTTTATAAGGTTGAGGAAATAATCAATTTTGCAGCATATCTACTTGTGACATCCTTATCACAGTTTCCTCCAGAAAACGGAAACTTCCATAAACTTTGCGAACAGAAACGGCGCGAAACACATTCAGTTTCGGCGAGTCTCTTTCATGTTCGACGGCGACGCCAGGATTGTCTGACGCGAAAGTTCTTACATTAAGGCTGTTTACTTTATCTGATAGACGAAACGTCGATTCGTCCGAAAACTTGAGTCGTTCGGAAAAAGTATGCTCTGCAATATCCTGGAGAACTGTAATGCAAAATTCGTACCTTCTGTTAAGGTCGTCAGGACGCAATTGCTGCGGTAACTGCTACTTATACGCCAGTGTTGTTTCAAAACACGGGCCACATATTTGTTTGAGGAAGCTGGAGTTCCTGGCCTGCAAGTCTTGTGGACTTCGAGGGCTCCTTGTGAACGCATCTCGGACGCGCTCGTCTTCGTCAGGCACGCCTGGCCGACCAGTGCTCCCCCCTTTGCGTCTGCAACCAACTTCCAAGAATTTTCTTTGCGCTCATTAATCTGCTTGTGCAGAGTCAGATTCTTACTTAATCGACGGCGAAATGCGTGTTACACTTGAACAATGGATTGACTTTGCGTAAATTCTAACACACAAAACGATTTCTCTTGTGGTGTAGTCACCATTTTCCTACAAAGAAACAAGGTTTCTTTCTGTTTTAAATTAGATAGTCGTAATGTAACTAAAACTCTTTGCATTAAATCTACCAAAATGGCGACTACGTAGATTACATTATAAATTTTTTGCTTTCACTTTGGAAACATTACAATTTATTATTTTTTCAGGTATCTCTAGTGTCGGTTCAATAAAAAGTCGTTGAAGGACAATTTCGTTCAGTTACAAGTCAGCAACCCAGTTTTAAGTACCTTGGCTTTACTAGATTTTTAATAACCAGTACAGCCAGTTCGTCGCAATAGTATCGCAATAGTACGAGTGGCAGTAGAATACAGTCCCCTCTGACGGACAATAGCCTAATCGTGAGCAAAAGTGACGAACAAAAGACCTTGGTTTGCTGCATACATTAAACAACCTGAACGAAACTGAAACCTCTTCAAATGCTGGCGATACGCGACGCATTGGAGCTCCGTCATTGAAATGGTCATTCGACACTGTTAACTCATAAGTAACAGCTTATCTGTACAAATCGCTTCATCAACGGTTCTCTAAAAGGCGTTATCTCTCTTTAGCTTTACCAGGGCAAATCTTCACAAACTCACGGGCAAATTTTCTCTGCAGCAAGAAGATAAATTTCCGCTATCAAGTATTAGGGTGTGTCGCCTTAATTAAAACGCACATGAGTCATTACCTCGTTGAAGACTAAAAATCCACGTATATACCACAACAAAACAGCAACAACTCAATCCTCGGAGTGCGCCGCGCATCAACAAGACAGCCACAACTCAGTTACCTCTGAGTGTGCCAGCGCCAGAACCAGCGGCAAAACGCCACGGAAGGGTACGGATTCCAGTCCGGTGTCATCGGTCAATAACTCACAGTTAGTATCACTAATTCTTGCTCCACACAGCCCCGAACATACTTTTCTACCAGTCAATAGTTACGCAAGCCCATCAAACTTTAACTTACTACTAAAGCGCTCCCTTCACCATTCGAAACGTTACGGGAATACTAACTTTATCAGCGACAGAAACAGAAACCAGTTCTTATGTCGGAGGGACATGCGGAGCAATAAATATCGCCGGTAGTCTCTCCCAATTACAGCTTACTGCACTGAGTAGCTCGCTCTCCACAACCATGTTACTGCAAAACTATGCCTTCAAGACTTGAACCGAATTCTCCTTCCGCTGGCACTGTACTGTCTACGAAGACCATCTCAAAACAGAACGGAACCATTAATTTCGACGAGTGTAGAGCGCCACAATTTAAATGTCGCTGACGACGGCCGTCGGCTGCACCCCCAGCGGCCGGCAGGCTGTTAACTCCCCTCTGGTGGCGGCGGCAGCTCTCGTTGCATCTGGACTTTTGACGTCTGCAACACAGTTACAATACACGTGTATTACCATACTTTTACAAGCACTGTTTTTTACATTTCATTGGATACTGAAACTATTTCCGGACGCTAATTCAATAACTAAACGCGACACAAAAAATATTTCGTTTCGAAGTTGACACAGCACAGCATACACACGGCTGTGGGCATACTCGTAATAATGGCTCTGAGCACTATGGGACTCAACATCTGAGGTCATCAGTCGCCGAGAACTTAGAACTACTTAAACCTAACTAACCTAAGGATAGCACTCACATCCATACCCGAGGCAGGATTCGAACCTGCGGCCGTAGCGGTCGCGCGGTTCCAGACTGTAGCGCCTAGAACCGCTCGGCCACGCCGGCCGGCTTACTCGTAATATTTTTACCTCCTCTACCACTAGTTAAACAGTGCTAATGAACTTTTTTGACATCCTCCAGAAAACGAACGTATACAGTCGATTATCAGCTCTTGTTTCAACAATTCGTAAGTGCAGTAGCCGCGAGCGTCGTCGTTGCAGCCACCAGCATGAAGAAGGCTGGTGTGATGCGGCTGGCTCGCCGCGCTAGTCCATCTCGTGCGAGTCTCTGCAGTCTTCTTCTCAGTGTATCCAAGCCTTGGTGCTTGTCTGCAGGTTTAAGCCCCCTCCCCATGTGTTACGGTATATTACACCTTGACTTCGGAAATTCGTTCTGTCATTGCTGAAAGAATTTCTGCGACATTAGAACGATACTCCTCTGCTAATGCACCGCTGATTATTATTGGACGTAAAAATACATATCGGAATGGATTCAGGAACAAAATTTACTCATTCCGTACAGTAGGGTGCATGCTTGCCGCATATATTACCATCCAAAGAATTTTTTTTTTTTTTCTTCGAGGCAATGAAAGCGTCAAATGCGTTTGGAACAATATGAACTCCTTGAACAGCTAACGAAACCGGCAGTAATATTCTCGGTACATTAGTAATTCTTATAATTTAGCAGTCTGGACTTCCGCTTTATACTACAGTAAAACCAATTACGAAATGCCTCGCAGGTATCTATAAACACACTCAATGTTTGTTCAGTGAAGAGTCGTCTGTCTGTTTATCTGCTTCCGGTTCCCCGTTGGTTTAGGCTGTTCGGGCGCTCTCTGGCACCAGTCAGGCATCTTACACCTTCAAGTATACAGATAAGTATCTTTACGTAACAGTAAAGGTAATAGTCTATGTGGTGTCACCGCCAGACACCACACTTTCTAGGTGGTAGCCTTTAAATCGGCCGCGGTCCATTAGTATACGTCGGACCCGCGTGTCGCCACTGTCAGTGATTGCAGACCGAGCGCCACCACACGGCAGGTTTAGAGAGACTTACTAGCACTCGCCCCAGTTGTACAGCCGACGTTAATAGCAATGGTTCACTGACAAATACGCTCTCATTTGCCGAGACGATAGTTAGCATAGCCTTCAGCTACGTCATTTGCTACGACGTAGCAAGGCGCCATTATCAATAGATATTTAACTTGTGATGCCTGTACCGTCAGACCGATGTACACCACTTATGGATTAAAGTTAAGTATTACATCAACTACGTACTTATTTGCTACTATTAATTCCCTTAACTGTTCCAGACCTCGAGCCTGCCTGCGTGAGCTTAAGCGCGTGCCTTTCGGCTTCCTCTCATAGTGACTTGGCTGTCTTGCCAAGTCACAACAGTCTATATGAGTGGATGCAGACTACAGATTGTATAGTATTGGATGTTAACCGGGGACACAGAAACGACGGAGAGGCTCCGTCCCCGCCGCAGCCGCAGTGGTCCACAACCCCACGGCGACTACCGCAGTCCACTTCACGCCTCCGCCGCCCCACACCGAACCCAGGGTTATTGTGCGGTTCGGCCCCCGGTGGACCCCCAGGGAACGTCTCACACCAGACGAGTGTAACCCCTATGTTTGCGTGGTAGTGTAATGACGATGTACGCGTACGTGGAGAGCTTGTTTTTGGATTGTTTGGGGGAAGAGACCAAACAGCGAGGTCATCGGTCTCATCGGATTAGGGAAGGAGGGGGAAGGAAGTCGGCCGTGCCCTTTCAAAGGAACCGTCCCAGCATTTGCCCGGAGCAATTTATGGAAATTACGGAAAACCTGAATCAGGATGGCCGGACGCGGGATTAAACCGTCGTCCTCACGAATGCGAGTCCAGTGTGCTACCACTGCGCCACCTCGCTCGGTCGAGAGCTTGTTTGCGCAGCAATCGCCGACATAGTGTAACTGAGGCAGAATAAGGGGAACCAGCCCGCATTCGCCGAGGCAGACGGAAAACCTACTAAAAACCATCCACAGACTGGCCGGTTCACCGGACCTCGACACAAATCCGCCGGGGGGATTCGCGCCGGGGACCAGGCGCTCCTTCCCGCCCGGAAAGCCCAGACTACAGATACTGCTATAACTATCTCATTTATATTATAGAGTTATAATATGAAATAAAAATTACAGGATGGAGGAAAGAGATGAAAAAAATTTCTTTCTCTCCTAAACGAAAGAAAGATAGTGACACGGAGCACGATAAATTACGTTTTATTTTTCTATTTTCTTATCTGAAAAATACATAGTGGTAGGTAGAAATGAAACGAAGAGTGAAGGCGTTCTTTCGTCCGCCTGCTAAGCTGAGTGCTGACGTGTTTGCATACCGTGCAGCGGGCCCGGGTTCGATTCGCGACCGGGTTGGAGATTTTCTTCGCCCGTGGACTTGTTGCTCGGTTATTCTCTCATCATCTCGCCATCACCGACACGCATGTCGCCCAATGTGGCGTCGCCTGAAATAAGACTTGCAACTTGGCGGCCGGGCTTACCCGGTTGGGGCCACCGGGCCATCAATGCCACACGTTCATTTCATTTTTTTTTTTTGCGTTTTTTTAATCAGCTGCCGAGAACCAGAAGGAATCGAAACACGTGTGGGAGCTGCACGCGGGGGCGGCGGCTGTCCTAACCGCGCCTGCAGGCAGCACGAGGAGCAGAGCGGCGCGCGGCGGGAAGGGAAGGGAAGGCAGAGGCCCTCCACCGGGAAGAACACTCTTCCTGAACGCGAGCGGGCGCCCACCACTCAAAGAAACGGCATCCCGATCGTTTTCACGTGCATACACGGCCACAGTCTTCAAACCGGTGTTCACTAGAGTAGTGCCGAATCAAATACTGGCAATTATGAGCGCACACTGCGATCTCACTTTGTGTATACAATGTAGTTATCAAAGTTCTCGGAGTGTCTTGCTGTTACAGTTCTCACATTAAATGCCTGACAAATATATACACTACTGGCCATTAAAATTGCTACACCACGAAGATGACGTGCTACAGACGCGAAATTTAACCGACAGGAAGAAGATGCTGTGATATGCAAATGACTAGCTTTTCAGAGCATTCACACAAGGTTGGCGCCGGTGGCGACACCTACAACGTGCTCACATGAGGAAAGTTTCCAACCGATTTCTCATACACTATCAACAGTTGACTGGCGTAGCCTGTTGAAACGTTGTTGTGATGCCTCGTGTAAGGAGCAGAAATGCGTACCATCACGTTTCCGACTTTGATAAAGGTCGGATTGTAGCCTATCGCGATTGCGGTTTGTCGTACCGCGACATTGCTGCTCGCGTTGGTCGAGATCCAATGACTGTTAGCAGAATATGGAATCGGTGGGTTCAGGAGGGTAATACGGAACGCCGTGCTGGATCCCAACGGCCTCGTATCAGTAGCAGTCGAGATGACAGGCATCTTACCCGCATGGCTGTAACGGATCGTGCAGCCACGTCTCGATCCCTGCGTCAACAGATGGGAACTTTTGGAACACAACAACCATGTGCACGAACAGTTCGACGACGTTTGCAGCAGCATGGACTATCAGCTCGGAGACCATGGCTCCGGTTACCCTTGACGCTGCATCACAGACAGTAGTGCCTGTGATGGTGTACTCAACGACGAACCTGAGTGCACGAATGGCAAAACGTCATTTTTTCGGATGAATGCAGGTTCTGTTTACAGCATCATGATGGTCGCATCCGTGTTTGGCGACATCGCGGTGAACGCACATTGGAAGCGTGTATTCGTCATCGCCATACTGGCGTATCACCCGGCATGATGGTATAGGGTGCCATTGGTTACACGTCTCGGTCACCTCTTGTTCGCACTGACGGCACTTTGAACAGTGGACGTTACATTTCAGATGTGTTACGACCCGTGGCTCTACCCTTCATTCGATCCCTCCGAAACCCTACATTTCAGCAGCATAATGCGCGACCGCATGTTGCAGGTCCTGTACGGGCCTTTCTGGACACAGAAAATGTTGGACTGCTGCTCTCGCCAGCACATTCTCCAGATCTCTCACCAACTGAAAACGTCTGGTCAATGGTGGCCGAGCAACTGGGTCGTCACAATACGCCAGTGATGAACTGTGGTATCGTGTTGAAGCTGTACCTGTACACGCCATCCAAGCTCTGTTTGACTCAATGCCCTGATTTCTCAGGATCTATGCATTCAAATTGCGTGAAAATGTAATCACGTGTCAGTTCTAGTATAGTATATTTGTCCAATGAATAGTCATTTATCATCTGCATTTCTTCTTGGTGTAGCAATTTCAATGGCCAGTCGTGTAGTTATCAAATTTACAAACGTGAGATACTGGAAGCCTATATTTTCTGAGCTGCACTGGACGTTAAGCTAAATCAGTGTACTACTCAGCAATGTAAACACATAGGCATTATTGGATCAAAACATTTTATACCTTTTATTGTAATCGAACAATTTATTGTTGTATTAGAAATTGTTATACGCTTTTTTGTTATTATTAAAACAGTGCACGTCTATGGTAAGTTGAAAGGGAGATGGCGGCAAGTTATGACTGGGGTCGGAAGTGGGGGTCGAGGTGCGGGGAGACACAGACAGAGACGACAGTGAGATCACCTCCACCTCACCTCTCCCCCATCCCAGAGCCGAACCCTGGACCTGCTCGTGAGGCACCAGCCTCGACCACTCTGTGGGAGTCGACACCACAACTGCTACAAGAGCACGCAGGAAAACCGCACGCCTCGCTTTTCCCCGTTCCGAACGCCTCACTGACTACGTCTGTCAGGCACTGAGGGTGTCTCTTCCGCGCGGCACTAGTAAGCACGTTGTCAGAATCACCAGCTCTTGCTACTGGCATGCTTCAGTAGTCTCCACAGAGAACTGCAGTGTGTACAAGCTTTAGACAGTGCTTTGGAAGGTAGGAGGTGAGGTACTGGCAGAAGTAAAGCTGTGAGGACGGGGCGTGAGTCGTGCTTGGGCAGCTCAGTTGGTAGAGCACTTGCCCGCGGAAGGCAAAGGTCCCGAGTTGGAGTCTCCGTCCGGCACACAGTTTTAATCTGCCAGGAAGTTTCAGTGCTTTGTGTCTCTCTCTCTCTCTCTCTCTCTCCCTCCTCGTGTCCTGGAATTCCGCTCCGCGTCAGGTTCACACGAGCACCTGTCTAGGCTCTAGGCCACAGCCTGCAGCCTCTGCCGCTGCTTGCTTTCGCACAGCCCCGCGGCCCTGGACATCGCCAGCCCGCCTTAAAAAGCCGTGGAGCGCCGCGTCAGCTGCGGCCGCGGCCGTGCGTGACTCACAGCGGTTGGACGACCTCCGAGGCCACTCCTTGTCTGACACACACACACACACGCACACACACACACACACACACACACACACACACACACACAGACACAAACACACACAACCCAGCAAGGAAAAAAAAATGTTCACACCAAAACACACACACACACACACACACACACACAGCCAATATATATATATATATCAGCAAAACACACAGACACACACCCGCACACACACACATACACACACACACACACACACACACACACACACAAATGCATACACGCACAGATCACACATACTTCAATAATTACACTCGAAAGTTCGACAATAACATTCGATCTTTGGCAAAAACATTTGACAGTCGGCAACAGAAACCAAAACATTGCATTGAAACAAGCGTTCAGTTCATAGTGCTGTGGTATGTGGGAAAAAAACCGCAAATTGGCATTCATAAGAAGAATAACAACACCAAAAATGCAACAGGAGCGTAATACGTAAGAAATTATCCACGCAACCTGTAAGTACAGTTCAAAACATTACTACTTAATAGGAAATACCAGACCACCAGAACTGTTTATAACCTGTAGGTACAGTGACAAAAATGTAAATTAAATAGCAAAACATATGTACATATTCCAGTGCAGGGGTCATTTCACGTCTGGCCATTTTGTCCCCGTCGACGAACATCAACATAAGGAAGGGGGTAGATGGAATCTGGAGAATTCATTTATTTATAATTCTAGACTTCCAAAAGGCTTTTGACACTGTACCACACAAGCAGCTTGTAGTGAAATTGCGTGCTTATGACATATCGTCACAATTATGTGATTGAATTCGTGATTTCCTGTCAGACAGATCACATTTCGTAGTTAAGTGGCGGGAAGTCATCCTCATTACTTGCGGCATTTTCGCGATTCCGTTATAAGTTCGAGCGTGATGTGCATCTGCACTGAAGATATCATTGATGTCAAATTCCAACGGAATATTATCGGAGAAGGGGGAAAACGTATGGAAGAAGAAAAAAATAGTGTGAAAAATGCTCAGGAGATGCTGTATGTGTCAGAAAACGTAAACGTAAACACCTGCGATGCGCACAACCCTTTGAAGTTGGTATAAACACGCCGGGTACACGACTTTTCCTCCTTTCGCGTATGCGACGTTCGACATGACTGTCTCCAGGCAGGATCGCGCTCTGCTTGTAAAGCTGTATTACAAGAATGATAACTGTGCACACGTCGCTCTGCACAAGTTCCGGACACTGAAGGGTTTAAAAAAAGGCGCTGGTCCGATGACTGCCGTGGGTCTGGAGAAAATTATTCGGAAATTCGAAAAGACAGGTTCTTTTGATGCGCAACCTCGTAGAGGGAGGAAATGAATTGATTCGACGTCAGTGGAAGCAGTGGACACAGCAATGCAGGAGGAGACGAGTGGTGGTGTGCAAACGTGTAGTGCACAGTGAATTGCCAGAACATTGGACAGACCCGTGAGCACAGTGCGTAAAATCCTACGAAACGTCCTTCTTTGCTATCCATTCAAAATTACCCATGTGCACGAGTTGCTTCCTGTTGACCTGCCAGCAAGAGAGACCTTTGGTTTAGAATTTCTTGTTCGCAGGGAAGTGGACAATGATTGGCCGGGGAAGATTTTGTGGCCAGACGAAGCCCACTTCCATCTGGCAAGATACGTCAATACACATAACTGTCGAATATGGGCAACGGAAAATCCACACGGAAATCAACCAGTAGCACCTCATTCTGAAAAGGTGACTGTGTGGTGCGGGTTTACGGCATTATTTATCATAGGGTCATATCTTTTCGAAGAGGCAGGTTCTTCAGGTCCTGTTACCTGTACCGTGACTGGTAAGCGCTACGAGTGTCTTTTGCGCGACCACGTAGTCATTCCAGCTCTCCAACAGCGTGGATGTGTGGATGGGATCATTTTTATGTAAGATGGCGCACCTCCGAACATTGCCAAACCAGTTAAGCAGCTGTTGAAGTGCCGTTTCGGAAATGCTAGAACTATCAGCCGGCATTTCTCTACAGCCTAGCTACCCCGATCATCTGATCTTAATCCGTGTGACTTCTGGCAGTAGGGCTATCGGAAAGATGTTCAGCGTTCCGATTGCAAACTTAGCTGCATTCAGGGCAGGCACTGCGCAACACATTCTGAACGTGACCTCGGAAACACTTCGATCAGTTGTGGGACATGCTGTTTCTCGATTTCGACTTGTTGCAGAAAACCGTGCGCAGCATATTGAACATGTTTTTGCGCCAGTCAGACGGAAATTAATAATCCGATTTGATTTTGATTGATGCTTTTTATGCAGTTCTTGGCCTCAGTACAATTAAAAACCGATGTGATTTATGCTTTTTATGCGGTTTTTAGCCTCAGGACAGTTAGAAAACTATGTGATTGATGCTTTTTATGCGGTTCTTGGCCTCAGGGCAATTAAAAACCGATGTGGTTGATGGTTTTTATGCGGTTTTTGACCTCAGGACTCTTAAAAACCGATTTTTCCCATACGATGTGATATGCTCTTGCCGTGGTGGATGGGCTTACGAAACTAAGAGTATCACACCTGAACAACCACGCGTACTGGGCAGTACAGTTTGTTTAACGTCAAACGTACACATTAGGCATTGTTGTATGATTCATTTGTAGTCGACCACTATTAAATTACGATGCTTAGAGCGCCATCTATTGCTACATTTTGTAACTATTAATTTTTCTTCTGCCATACGTTTGCCCCTTCTCCGATAATATTCCGTTGCAATATGACGTCATTCTGAACTGTGGTGTTATTTCTACAGCGGTTTGAAAGTTTAACTTTAGTTATAATCACCCTGTATGCACATCAATGCTTTTCTTAAGATGGACATAGCATACCTCAAGAAACTTGTCGATTGTCTTCCTCACTGGATTGAGGCCACGTGTTGTGAGGATGACTGAACATTTTATCCGGTATGCTTAGCTGTCCAGTGTTTGGGTACAGGCAGTTGGGGGGCATCGGCTTTCATTTCTAGAGGTACATTTGACCTAGAATTATGGGCTAATGAACGAGCGACAGCTTGCCTTTACACACATGGACAAGTCTGCGATTTTCCATTACAGCTGTCAGTGGACAAAACTGTGTGAATATAAATTCAGTCATAGAGACCCAAATGACTTGTCAGATCAGTAGTGGACTCTGCTAGCCGCTAGGGGGAGCAACATCAGGTGCCATTAGGTGGTCCTCCGCTGTTAAACGCCTCCTTGCCGTCAGTATACGCTGCCGTCGCTACTGAATACGACGTTAGGTTAGTCAGCAGAGTGAGTCCGCGTGTGGTTGCCCCCCCCCCCCCCCCCCCTGCGTTATCACAGACTGCACGCGACTGTCTCCACTTCTGCAAGAGTAGCCTGGCGTGTCAGAGACTTAGTTGTGTCTTGCTGCGTCACAGCGAAGTACTGGAACTCTGAAAGCCGCCGCCAGCGAGCCGCCTCCAAGTAGCGCCGTCGCCTCGCCAGCACGCGGGCCGCCCCCCTGCTGGAAGGTTCTAGTCGAGCCAGCCGCCCATCTCCTGTCTGACGCTCACTGCCGCCGAAATTAAAGTCCTCGGATGTTATCGACTTTTGATTTCTTACGTTTTATTATAAAAACTAGTCGAAACAAGGCCCCGGGAGTAGACAATATTCCATTAGAACTACTCATAGCCTTGGGAGAGCCAGCCCTGACAAAACTCTACCATCTGGTGAGCAAGATGTATGAGACAGGCGAAATATCCTCAGACTTCAAGAAGAATATAATAATTCCAATCCCAAAGAAAGCAGGTGTTGACAGATGTCAAAAATTACCGAACTATCAGTTTAAAGAGCCACGGCTGCAAAACACTAACACGAATTCTTTACAGACGAATGGGAAAACTGGTAGAAGCCGACCTCAGGGAAGATCAGTTTGGATTCCGTACACATGTTGGAACACGTGAGGCAATTCTCACCCTACGACTTGTCTTAGAAAATATATTAAGGAAAAGCAAACCTACGTTTCTAGCATTTGTAGAGTCAAGGCTTTTGATAATGTTGACTGGAATACTCTCTTTCAAATTCTGAAGGTGGTTGGGGTAAAATACAGGGAGCGAAAGGCTATTTAAAATTTGTACAGAAAACAGATGGCAGTTATAAGAGTCGAGGGGCATGAAAGGGAAGCAGTGGTTGGGATGGGAGTGAGACAGGGTTGTAGCCTGTCCCCGATGTTATTCAATCTCTTATATTGAGCAAGCAGTAAAAGAAACAAAAGAAAAATTCGTAGTAGGAATTAAAATCCATGGAGAAGAAATAAAAACTTTGAGGTTCGCCGATGACATTGTAATTCTGTCAGAGACAATAAAGGACCTCGAAGAGCTGCTGAACGGAGTGGACAGTGTCTTGAAAGGAGGGTATAAGATGAACATCAACAAAAGCAAAACGAGGGTAATGGGCTGTAGTCGAATGAAATCGGGTGATGCTGAGGGTATTATATTAGGAAATGAGACACTTAAAGTAGTAAAGGAGTTTTGCTATTTGGGGAGCAAAATAACTGATGATGGTCGAAGTAGAGAGGGTATAAAATGTAGACTGGCAATGGAAGGAAAGCGCTTCTGAAGAAGAGAAATTTGTTAACATCGAGTATAGATTAAGTGTCAGGAAGTCGTTTCTGAAAGTATTTGTATGGCGTGTAGCCATGTATGGAAGTGAAACGTGGACGACAAATAGTTTAGACAAAAAGAGAATAGAAGCTTTCGAAATGTGGTCCTACAGAAGAATGATGAAGGCTAGATTGCATAAGTAATGAGCAGGTGTTTAACAGAATTGGAGAGAAGAGAAATTTGTGGCACAAAATGACTAGAAGGAGGCATCAGTTGGTAGGACATGTTCTGAGGCATCAAGGGATCACCAATTTAGTATTGGAGGGCAGAGTGGAGGGTAAAAATCGTAGAGGGAGACCAAGAGATGAATACACTAAGCAGATTCAGAAGGATGTAGGCCGCAGTAGGTACTGGGAGATGAAGAGGCTTGCACAGGATAGAGTAGCATGGAGAGCTGCATCAAACCAGTCTCAGGACTGATGACCACAACAACAACAAGCTCAATTTCTCCCTGCCTCGCTGGCAGTCACTCCCTGCCTCTGGAATCGTAGCAGATTCGCTCTTCCAGTCCTCGTCAACGACTGTCCCGGGTAGCTGGGCGGTCGCTCGGCACGCAAAAGCCAATGGCGGGCTCTATCTCGAGTTAGTCAGTTGCTCTACAAAAATTGACATTCTGACATTCTAAAGTTTTGATACGTGGTGGTGGCTTAGTACTGGGAGGTTCTCCCTTATTATTGTATTGTTATATTTTAGTAATGAGTAATGAATGAAAACATGATCTTTGGCGCAGTGACCTGAGTGTAATCATCCCATCTTCTATCAGAGCAGGCTGTCAGACTGCAAGACTATACAGTTGGCTGCAGCTTCTTGCGATACGTGTACTCGTAGTACCGAACGCCGTTTGTGAGCAACATCTTTTACATTATATACACTACTGGCCATTAAAACTGCTACACCAAGAAGAAATGTAGATGATAAACGGGTATTCATTGGAGAAATATATTATTCTAGAACTGACATGTGATTACATTTTCACTCAATTTGGGTGCATAGGTCCTGAGAAATCAGTACCCAGAACAACCACCTCTGGCCGTAATAACGGGCATTGAGTCAAAGAGAGCTTGGATGGCGTATACGGGTACAGCTGGCCGTGCAGCTTCAACACGATACCACAGTTCATCAAGAGTAGTGAGCGGCGTATTGTGACGAGCCAGTTGCTCGGCCACCACTGACCAGACGTTTTCAACTCGTGAGAGATCTGGAGAATGTGCTGGCCAGGGCAGCAGTCGAACATTTTCTGTATCCAGAAAGGCCCGTACAGGACCTGCAACATGCGGCCGTGCATTATCTTACTGAAATGTAGGGTTTCGCAGGGATCGAATGAAGGGTAGAGCCACGGGTCGTAACACATCTGAAATGTAACGTCCACTGTTCAAAGTGCCGTCAATGGGAACAAGAGGTGACCGAGACGTGTAACCAATGGCACCCCATACCATCACGCCAGTATGGCGATGACGAATACACGCTTCCAATGTGCGTTCACTGCGATGTCGCCAAACACAGATGCGACCATCATGATGCTGTAAACAGAAGCTGGATTCATCCGAAAAAATGACGTTTTGCCATTCGTGCAACCATGTTCGTCGTCGAGTACACCATCGCAGGCGCTCCTGTCTGTGATGCAGCGTCAAGGGTAACCGCAGCCATGGTCTCCGAGCTGATAGTCCGTGCTGTTGCAAACGTCGTGTCTAACTGTTCGTTGCAGATGGTTGTTGTCTCGCAAACGTCCCCATCTGTTGACTCAGGGATCGAGACGTGACTGCACGATCCGTTACAGCCGTGCGGATAAGATGCCTATCATCTCGATTGCTAGTGATACGAGGCCTTTGGAATCCAGCACGGCGTTCCGTATTACCCTCCTGAACCCACCGATTCCATATTCTGCTTACAGTCATTGGATCTCGACCAAAGCGAACAGCAATGTCGCGATACGATGAACTGCAGTCGCGATAGGCTACAATCCGACCAAGTCGGAAACGTGATGGTACGCATTTCTCCTCCTTACACGAGGCATCACAACACCGTTTCACGAGACAACGCCGGTCAACTGCTGTTTGTGTATGAGAAACGGGTTGGAAACTTTCCTCATGTCAGTACGTTGTAGGTGTCGCCACCGGCGCCAACCTTGTGTGAATGCTCTGAAAAGCTAACCATTTGCATATCACAGCATCGTCCTCCTGTCGGTTAAATTTGGCGTCTGTAGTACGTCATCTTCGTGGTGTAGCAATTTTAATGGCCAGTAGTGTATTTCAATAGGCCGGTTGTGTATCACTCACGTAACTCAAAGACTATGCACTAAGCGCTCTCGTCTGGTGTGGGAGTTGTATGTTTTGACTGCACGGTGAAGCATATCTGCGAGTGGGCCTGACGAGTGCGCATCCCTGTCGACCAGTGAGCTGGGGCGGCTGGGCGGCCGTTCAGTCTCGGCTGGAACAGGGCCGGCCGGACCCGTGGCTGGCTGCCCCGCGCCTCCCCGCGCCTCCGCCTGCAGCAGCTGACGTCATACTGCTCGTTGCGTTCAGACGCTGCAGCCTCGTGCTCCGCAGAGATGGCCGTTTCTCAGTTACAGCATTCAGGATTCACAGCGAGAGAGAGACAGAGTTGCTTGCTAGCGTTGCATTCTCTTATTTCTATGGTATACGATTCTTTTTTCCGGTTTTTCAGAAGTGTGTTCAACATAAGCAAAGCTAGGCCTCGGTCAGGTACACGTTTTTGTCCGACGTAGCGAGGACTGGTATCTACTATTGTTCGAACCGTCTGAAAATATAAACACTTTCTATTTTGCTTTCTCATTCACTAAGTAGCATTACGGGGATTGAAAGCATATGGGCAAAATTTTCCGTTATTGGGAATACGTGATGTTGTATGTCTACTTGGTCTGTTGGACGTCATATCTATCTACTAGCTCTGAACCATCATTCATTGAATAATAATTGCAAGTAACGTCAAGTTTCTCCTCAAATCATTTATCAATTTCACGACTTATATATTCAACCCACAACCACACGTTTATGCTTTATTCACGCCAGTAGCTGATATGATACACTGCTTATTGGAAATAAGGTGCCAAAGGCGGAATTAATAGAATTATGAACTGCCTTCAGCAGTAGAGTATTTTCCTTCTTTGTTCGCTATTTTCAAGCAGTATAAGTTAGGTCTGACCCGCAGAGAACTTCGAGACACGTGCTGCATCCTGTAAACATCGCTTCAGCGATTCACGCCTGTTGCTGGCGGTGCAGTTTACATTCGCACTGCACGCTGTTTATTACAAGAGAAGACGGACCAAAACTCATATGTTGTGTTAGTGTGGCTGAACGTCTTAGTTGTAATTTTGAATTACTACAAGACTTGCTAAAAGACCCAATCATATGTTCCGTTGCCCTAGAAAGTGAGATTACTACTTAATATTTCATTAGCAGTGGTCAGATTGCACTGTTGTTCACTCATGGGACAAAATTTTGTACGAGAAGAAAAATATTTTTAGGACATTACTATCAGACTCATAACTGCTAAGCACTGAGATTAAAGTCTGAAATGTAGCCTTTCAGAACCGTCCGTTGCTCCTAACGCACTACACTTTATGACGTCATCAGTCAGTTACTGCATGTTCGCTCAACTGAGATGTGAAGTGTCGGAATAATCTTACGTCTGACAGAGCTAGAATGTAATACATCCCCTCCCCTTCCTTGTGATATTCCCAAAACTACTAGGGAACAAATAGTTTTGAAATAAGCCATGAGTAGTGCTTTATAAATGAAAATGAAAAATAAGAGACCCATAAATAGTACTGCTGTCATAATAAATTCTCATCGCTGCTTGATCCCAAAATTGATTTGCAAAAGCATTGAATGCAGTTGGCAATATAAGGATACATTAACTACAAATTATAACACAGCTACTCAATATTAAAGAAAGAATCAGAAATTAGTAATTAATCAAGTGATAAATCACAACTTCGGAGATGCTGAAGGCAAAATTTTTTAACAGAGCTCATGCATTCAATCATTATTAGGTGCAGTTCTTGCTTAGTTAAATTAACTTTTTAAAGACAATTTCAAACTTAAATTGCTTCATTCTGTGTGACGCGAAAATATGTCCGAGAATTGCTATTCCCAGCACACAATTTCCTTACCTAAGAAACAATTGAGTGGGGGTGCCAGCATACTACAATAATGACTCTTCTTTCCTCTCAGCCGAGCTATATATCAGTAGCTTACAGCAGTTTCTAAGTATGCATAATTTATATGGAACAGTATTCATATCATAATGTTGGACTTGTTCATCAGCTAGTCCAAAATTACTTAGACATGGACATAGCACTCTATCATTAATTTAAAATGTCATCACGGATGGAATTATAGATGAGCCACTCCTTTATTTTTCCTGGAAAATCTTAAAATCAACATTTTCTCGTAATATAACTTCTCCTGTAATTGCACATCAGTCAGTCCTGCAATTACATTGGAAAAACTGAAAAATCAATAGTGACATTTTCATATTGGACGACATCGTTTCTTCAGCAAAGCTTTGTGCTGTTTCACTGTAGCAATGTAGTCTCGTCCCAGTGGCGTTCTTTCATGAAATTCAAACACTTCGGGTGTAAACTTATTTTTTTGCGAGAGATGGAGACAAAGGAGCGAGTGGGGCTTGACGTGCGTTGACACTGGAGAGCGAGACCCCAGACCTCCCAGCGCTGCAATGGTGCGCCAGCAACAGCCGGTACAGAAGGACCTCGCTCTCCTACACAAAATACTCGGGTTGTGGGTTAATGTTATGCCATCAGGTCCCGCAGATTATTAACGTTCTCTGTCAAGGTTCGTGCCGAACATTACAATGGAGACGCAGGTAATCAAGCTGTCAATCTGTAGGCGGCGGCTGCCGATTGGCGGAACCACGCACTCGATTTATTCAGATGTTTCTGCCTGGAGACAAACGGAGATAATCGCCCTGTTCTGAAGAGGGCCGCCAGATTTGGCGTGCGTTGTGGGAGCGGGGGAGTGGGGCAGGGGAGCGGTCACCAGTCTGCAGACAGTGAGTGGAGCGACGGGTGGGGAGGGGGGGGGGGGGGGGCGGGAAAACTCAGCGCTGCCGGGACCGGCTGGAGCCACGTCCAGCGTAAACCTGGAGACCTGCCACCGACACGAACGTCGGCAGCACTGCCACCACATATCCTCCACATGGTGCGAAGGAGAAGCCAGCTGTCCGAGGAGTGGCGCCTCACCAGATAGCGAGGGACAAAAGCCAGAGGTAGTCTCCACGAGTGACTGTAGCCCTTCGACCATAAATATAATAGACTGGCCCTGACGTCATTTTCGTGGCTCCAACATCTCTGGGCTAAAGTCACGTGAATGTTGGCAAAACATGGTTGTTTCGTGTTGCGCTTATGGCTGTACTCAGCGTTTTGTCGGGGGAAATGGCATTACAATACACGTGTGTTTCTATGACAGTGCAGATGCGTTTCTTGAAATCTGCTGAAGTGACTTTTATATGTTTTTTACACTTGAAATAGAGTATCACGTAAATTAAAGTGTTGAAAGTGATGCCTGTAAAGTCAGACTCATACTGCATTTTGGAAAGTATCTGTGATAATTCGGTTACAGAAGTAAGTATAACTGTTTCTCGTTCCTACTCATAGGTTCACTAAGGATGCAAACCGAAGGCAGCTTTGGATACAGGCACTGAAACGGAAAAACTTTAAGCCGTCTGCACATACGCGCCTTTTTGTATATACAAGTGAGATTATAAGAAGGTAAGAGCACCTATAGTCGACACAAGAAGAGAATTTTTTCTACCTTCTAATACTGTTACATAAATGTAGGCTCCAAAATTATTTTCTGAAGCTTCAAAGGCTCACTTTTCATCTAAAACATCATTTTTTTAAAACTGCTAGTTTAAATTTTTGTAAAAATAGTTGGAACTGAACCTTTGAAGTGCACCTAAAATTGATACTCTAAAATGGACCTGCTCCTAAAGTCGACAATTTTGGCACCTATAGTTGACATAATTCCCATATCCCATTTTCTTTTATAAGTGGCTAGAGCTCAAAACGTGGCGAATCCAACATTTAAAGTTTTGACACGGGCCCACTCTTACTGTTTAAAAGAATTTTAACGACATTTTACTTTAATTGATAGTTTATAGTAATTTCGTCCCGCTTCCCACCAGAGGGGCGTCCAATGTATTTGTTAGATTTTATAAATGGTACTGTGAACAAATCCAGGTCAAATGTAGTTCTGACATAATTTTTCGCAAATAAAAAAGTAAGTTTTGTTGGAAGCGTTTGGCAGTCAATTGAGAAATGTGGGTAAAATACGATGCAAACATAGGATGGCAGACCGCTGATTTGAAATCCCGCCACGTTTTGCCAACAGTCACGTGGTTTATGTTGGAGCCACACCAGCCCTATAGCTTCTGCACAGCAAGGCCAGTCTACTAGTATCTATGGTCGAAGCTGTAGCCAAAGAACTTGCAGCGCCGCAGAGATGCGCTGCGGCTTGGGACGCCGTCCGCATCTCACACGAGTGACGGACAAGACCGCCGCCGTCAGCAATGCCAGCTGGCCAGATTAGTACACCTACGGGCAAACCGGGCACTGCCAGTTTCCTACCCCTGCAGGAACCGATAAACGACCCCCACATCCAGATGGCGGAAGAATGTCTTCAAGTTTTCCTCACTGCTGTTGGGGAAGACGAAGAGGAAGAACAAGCAGCCGTCACAGAACTCTAAGCCCAGTGATGCATGAAAGCACTCTTCAATGAGAAGCTCCAGGGCACAATGACATCAACACCGAGATGCTGAAAGACCTGACCCCAGAAGCCATCACAGCACCTCGGCTGCAAGTTCTCCAGCACCGTTTTCCGACAGCTGAATCACCAACTCACCCAGGAAGACGTCCTACCTGGAGAATAATTTGGTTGCACGACTGTAGACTCCACACTAGTTCAGCTGCCGCCAGTAGTAGTAGACCAAGCCACACTCGCCTTGACGTACAAAGAACGCTGTGGCGCGATTTTACCAGATGTCAAATACACGTTGGAGAGTGTCTGGCACTGTGGGCTTCTGTACGAGCTCTGCACTCGAGGTGCGAGTGCTCGAAAATACCTTGACGCCAGAACCTTCATTGAAAGGATCAGTATTGACGAATCGGCCGCCAGAGAATCGCAAGCAGGAGTGCGACAGGGGTCGATTATAGGTCCTGTGTTATAAGATTCCCAAACCACCGCCGACTTCCCTACGTCAGGACGGATCACCGAATACGTTTACAGAGATGACACCGCTTTAATCTGCCCGAGTGGGTGGCTGGAACGTATCCAACGACGGCTGCAAAACGTGTGCACCGATCTCTGAAGCTGGGCAGCAGATTGGGGCACCGGTTTCAATGCTGCAAAGAGCCAGGCAGAGCTACTGACCGAGAGGCATCCGCTGAACATGAGCAACACAACCATCCTGTGGACGCCAACGGAGGAAGACCTGGCAGTGAGGCCGGAGCGCCGCGCCGCCAGCCCTGGCACCGCCACGCCGACGACAGCGACGAGGGGGAGAGCAGCGCTCCTGGGCGCCCCCTGGCCGCTCACCAGCGCCACGTCGGTTCTCTCCGTTGAATGCTGACTCGAGATTTGCAGGTCTGACATCCGAACTGTTGTGGGTACGCCTGTCCCGTCTCGGGAACGCCACTGAAGACCCACCTCAGCCAACTCTAAACAGTCCACAACGAGGCACATCAATAGTTATACCATGTTCTGAGGAAGTTCCTCGTAGAGTATCTCTAACATCGCTCAGCTGAAGTATTTTGGAACGTTTTTACTGGCGTACTATGACATTTCTGGAGACTGAAAAGTCTCCTCTTCCTTTTTTTTCTTTTTGCGTGTGCCTTTTTCCCACAATGACGCAGGGTCGGCAAGGTTAATCGGATTTGGCAAGGTTAATTTAAGGGGTGGCCGGATGCCCTTCCCGCCGCCACCCCGTACCCCCCGGGACGGAATTAGTGCACCCCAACTGTCTGTGTCTCTAGTGTAATCCATGGAATAGTGTGAATGCGTTCAGATGTCTGCGAGCCGTGTAACTGAGGCGGGACGTGGGGACCAGCCCGGTATTCACCTAGTGAGATGTGGAAAACCGCCTAAAAACCACATCCAAACTGGCTGGCACGTGGGCCTCCGTAGTTAAGCTGCCGGGCGGATTCGATCTGGGGCCGGCGTGCCTACCCGAGTCCAGAAAGCAGCGCATTAGCGCTCATTACAAAATCTGCTCTGTAGGAACCTAAATGGGTTCCGGAAATAATGACCGTGTGAAACCCAGCTCGTCCTGTTCGTTCACGAGAGCCAGAAAGCAGGAGATACAGGCGCCCAGGTAGATGCCGTGTTCCTTAACTTGTGAAAGGATTTCCATACAGATCCGCAGTGCCGCCTAATGAACAAAATAGGAGCCTAGAGAGAGAATGAGACCGGCTGTGTCATGACTGGACTGCAGCGTTCCCAGCAAACTCTGTGAGTCGTTCTGAATGGAGAGAAGTCTTCAGACCTAAAAGTAACTCACAGCGCGCGCCATTGGACTGTTATGTAGGACCGTTTGTTATTGTGATCTATATAAACGTGCTAGCAGATAACGCCGGAAGTTCTGTGAGGCTTTTAGCTGACTATGCTGTTGTACACGGAGAAGCGCCGACGCCAGACAGCTGTAGCGAAGTGGCAGGAAGAGCTGCAGAGAATCGACGTCTGTTGCAGGGAGTGGAAATTAACCATCAGCGTAAAGAAATGTAATGTATTGCTGGTACAGAGATGGAAACACCCTTTGTTGTATGATTACACAATTGTAGAATCATCACTAGAAGTAGTTACTTCTGCAAAGTAGGTAGCAGTATGGATATGGACCGAATTCAGTTGGAACGATTACACAAAGTTAATCACAAGTAAGATAGTTGCCAGTCTGAGAGTCATAGTAAGAATCCTCAGAGAAAATGTATTCGATGAACAAAGGAAATAGCTTACTAAACACTGGTTCGAGCAGTACTTGAGTATAAGTCATCAGTGCGGGATCTGTGCCAGATTGGACTGAGTGAGGAAACAGGTGAGACCAGAGTAAGAGCAGGCGTGTCCCCACTGCGCGTTCACACAGCAGGCGCGGTGGTGCTCTCAGTAAACTCCAGTGGCAGAAGCTGCAAAAGAGGCCTTCTGCGTCACGGCATCGCCTCTTGTTACAATACCGAAAGTATACGTCACCAGAAGAGGCAAGCAATATACTTATTGCTTCCACCTGTGCATACGTGGCGATATTACCGTGAAGATAAAACGAGAGAGATTCGAGCCCACAGGAAGGTACTCGCTGTTCCCGCGAACTACTGCCGTCTGGAGCAGGAAACGAATCAAGCGAAAGTGCCCGACAAACCTCCCGCCCCCCCCCCCCTCCGCCCCTCACCCCTCTCGTTTGCGGATTAGATGTAGGTGAGGATACACAATAGAACAATAGCTCCTGATCCAGAGGTTCAAGAAATACGCAAATGACATTTACGACAGGTTGAGAAACTCTCATAATTCTTCGATTCGTCGCCTCTGGAAGCGCAGTTGGCCCACTGACTGCTACAAACAGCCCGCGGTAGTTGGTAGGACCGCACGAAGCTGGGTACACAGGTCTTAAGGCCGGTCCACACGAAACGGTCTGTCTGCGCAGACATCGGCGCAGATGTCTGTACATGCAAAAGATCGCTGCAAATGTGGTGTGTTCACTCGACACAAACCCCAATCTACTACTCGCCCGCCATCTGTCGGTGTAGAAAAGAAATCTCAGTGGCAAGCGACTACGCTCCCCGTAAACGTCAAAAATTTAATTCAGTTATTTTGAAATATAGAAATGGAGGAAGTTCTGTTGTGGTCTGTGTTCGCAACTTGTGTTGCAGGAAACATTCACACCAACCGCAGGAAACAGAGAAAGCAGTCAAAATGGTGTAGACAGTGGCTGCTACAGCGAAAGCAGTTTTCTCACGTAAATTTACTGCGAGAGTTGCAGGGCGAACCTAAAACATGGACAATTACATTCATCGTTTTTTTTATAACAGCAGTTAATTTTCCATTATGTTTGCACACAAATATATTCTTTCGAATAAACTTTTGATAAACGTATGTGATATATTTTGTTTTTCATTACCTCGTGTTCCATTTCCTCGCACATTGACACTCCAGTTTCATCTCCAATTGTACTCCTGTATGGTCTTGGCGTTTCTTGATATCTAAGAAAGCCAAGCAGATCAAAATACCATAACGTTGGCTGGTATACTTGATCTACTCCTACACCAGGTCTTCTAGATTTCTGAACTTTGGATAACTCTTTTCGGTAAACAGTTCGCAACGAATTTTTTTATTTTTTTTATTACTGTTTCTCTGTTTGCCGAGGTGTCAACGGCCCGCAATTTTTCAATTAGAGCACTGTATGCTGCTGTCTCTTTGTCTCGGTCTCTATATTCTTTACTTTTAATTTTTCACAAACATGGGTGGTTTCTATATATTTCAGTGAATTCACTTACAGTCTCTCGAGAACACTGACGAGTATCAGCCATTTTAATGCCCTGCGCGCACAAATACAAACACTAGACTGAGCAAAGAGCTGTTTCGCGCCAGATTTGCGGCGATCTCCTGTACACACGCTCCAACTTGTCTGCGCAGATGCGGTTTGAACCCACAGATTTGAGAGGTTTCCCTCAAACCTCCAAGTCCAACTTCCAGGTTTGCACACACCTCAGGTTGGTGCAAATCTTATGTCCACACGCAAGGATCTGTCTGCGCAGATGTGATGTGCGCAGACATTTGCGCAGACAGATCGTTGCGTGTGGACGGACCTTTAGTTTAAACCGTAGCATCGCGCAGCCGTAGTAAAACGGGTGACGAAATAAAACAGAGCAGCGGGCAGCAGCTGCCCCGTAAGCGGTACGACGTGAGAACAGTGCGTCGACCCCTGGAGGAGACGCCGCAGTGCGGGAGGCGGCGTGGGCGCACCGCCACTGCCGGCGGCATCACCAGCAGCAGCGGGAAGCGGCAGAGAGGCGGCCCGGCGGCTTCCGCGTGGGCCCACGGCGTCCACACACACACAGCAGCCGCCGCCGCTGCCGCGCACTTGGCTGTGCAAGACACCCATACCCGCTGCACAGTCTCCTCAGCAGAGCCTGCAGTCGCACTCGGAAGGGGCTCACAGCGGGGACGACCACTAGGATTTGCTTCCAGGAGAAATTTTCAGCATCAGAGCGGTGGAGCTGAGGGGCGAGTTGAGGAGCTTTTGGGATGTCCGGCCGCCACGTCGGGAGCCGGCGAGCACCCTGGGCCGAGTCCCACACTCCGCTCTCCAGTGCGCCGTGCTGTGCTGTGCAGCCCCTCACTATTACTCGGGGGCAAAGCCGTGACAACAGAACACGCGGTCACGACACAAACAATACACGCGTACGTCACAACTGCCTACACTATACATCGAAATTTGAAACGCAAAACGCACACCTCTCAGGAAAGAACTGTCCAGTCACTGCAGATTAAGACAACCTTGCAGATTTAGCGGTCTGAAGACGTAACGCAGCTTCTAGTCGGCACCGCAATACGACAGTCTCGTATTCCGTACAGCTCGTACAAGCTTTCCATCTGATGTGAATATATGTTTATGTGTCAGTACTTCGCTGGTTTCGGCTGCAGTGTTTCTTTATTTCGTATGACAGGCATAGAGAAATACGCTCTCCTTTATCGTCCGCAAGTCCCAGCGCTGGGCTAGCTTCTGGATCAAACACCCGCACGTTTCAGAGCTGCAGAAATAATCAGATGTGGCTTGAAAAGTATCTACATGACGGAAGAAGAATGTTCCCACGGTTGTTGTATCCGTGCACTGAATGGCAGAGTGGTGAGCACGAGGGTGTGTAGTGAGCAGGGCGGTGCGCGGCGCCGCCTCGCAGCGGCCACACTCCAGCCTCCAGCCACCAGCCTCCAGCGGGGCTGGAGGCGGGCCGCTGCGGCAGGCAGTCGTTCGGTCCGCCTGCATCACCCTCCCCGGCGCCTCCCTTACCAGCAGGCGAGGAGGGGACCGCGTTGCTGCTTACTACAGTGTTTCCCAGCGTATGGCGCCGTCTCTGTCCCACCGTTTCCTCTGACTCGATAGAAAATATCCATACTGCGCCACTCGTTGTACCGTTTAAGTTTAATCACGTATTTGAATTATATTCATTTTTGCGACTTTTTTATGCTTTGCGGAAAACGATTGCATTTCTTTCCGCCATGTTATTTCCTCAAAATTTACACTGAAGAGCCACAGAAACTGGTACACCTGCCCAATATCGTGTACGGCCCCCGCGAGGACGCAGAATTCCCGCAACACGACGAGCCATGGACTCGACTAATGTCTGAAGTAGTGATGGAGGGAACTTCCATCATGAATCCTGCAGGGCAGTCCATAAATCCGTAGTGGTACGAGACGGTGAAGATCTATTCTGAACAGCACGATGTAGGCGTACCAGATATACTCGATAATCTTCACGTCTCGGAAGTTTGGTGGACAGCGGAAGTGTTTAAACTCTGAAGAGTTTTCCTGCAGCTACTCTGTAGCAATTCTGGAAGTGTGGGGTGTCGCATTGTCCTGCTGTAATTCCCCAAGTCGAGCGGAATGCACAATGCAGATCAACTGATGCAGGTAATCAGAGAGCATGCCTGTCAGAGTCGTATCTAGAGGTATCAAGGGTCCGATATCACTCCAACTGCCCACGCCCCAAACCATTACACAGCGTCCACCAGGTTGAACAGCCTCCGGCTGACACGCAGGATCCATGGATCCATGAGGTTATCTCCATACCCGTAAACGTCCATCCGCTCCATACAAATTGAAACGAGACTCGTCCGACCAGGCAACATGTCTCCAGTCATCGAGAGTCCAATGCCGGTGTTGACTGGCACAGGCGAGGCGTATAGCTTTGTGTCGTGTAGTCACCAAGTGTACACGACTGGGCCTCCGGCTCCGAAAGCCCATGTCGATGATGCTTCGTTGAATGATTCGCACGCTCACATTTGTTAACGGCGCAGCATAGAAATCTACAGTAATTTGCGGAAGGCTTGCACTTCTGTCACGTCGAACGATTCTCTTCAGTCGTCGTCGGTCCCGTTCTTCCCGGCCGCAGCGATGTCGGAGATTTGATGTTTTACCGGATACCTGATATTCACGGTACACTCGTGAAATTCAAAAATGGTTCAAATGGCTCTGACCACTATGGGACTTAACAGCTGTGGTCATCAGTCCCCTAGAACGTAGAACTACTTAAACCTAACTAACCTAAGGACATCACACACATCCATGCCCGAGGCAGGATTCGAACCTGCGACTGTAGCAGTCGCGCGGATCCAGACTGCGCGCCTAGAACCGCGAGACCACCGCGGCCGGCACTCGTGAAATGATCGTGCGGGAAAATCCCCAGTTCATCGCTACCTCGGAGATCCTGTTTCGCCGGCCGTTGTGGCCGAGCGGTTCTAGGCGCTTCAGTCTGGAAGCGCGCGACCTCTACGGTCGCATGTTCGAATCCTGCCTCGGGGATGGATGTGTGTGTGATGTCCTTAGGTTAGTTAGGTTTAAGTAGTTCTAAGTTCTACGGTACTGATGACCTCAGATGTTAAGTCCCATAGTGCTTAGAGTGAATTGAACCATTTGAAGCTGTGTCGCATCGCTCGTGCGCCGACTACAACAACACGTTCATACTCACTTAAATTTTGATAACCTGCCGCTGTAGCAGCAGTAACCGACATAACAACTGCGCGAGACATTTGTTATCTTATATAGGAGCTGCCGACCGCAGCGCCGTATTCTCCCAGATTAGATATCTCTGTATTAGAATATGCATGCCTATACCAGTTAATTCCCCCCCCCCCCCCCCCCAAGAACCATGGCCCTTGCCGTTGGTGGGAAGGTTTGCGTGACTCAGCGATACAGATAGCCGTCCCGTAGGTGCAACCACAACGGAGGGGTATCTGTTGAGACGCCAGACAAACGTGTGGTTCCTGAAGAGGGGCAGCAGCCTTTTCAATAGTTGCAGGGGCAACAGTCTGGATGATTGACTGATCTGGCCTTGTAACACTAACCAAAATGGCCTTGCTGTGCTGGTACTGCGAACGGCTGAAAGCAAGGGGAAACTACAGCCGTAATTTTACACCGAGGGCATGCAGCTTTACTGTGTGGTTAAATGATGATGGCGTCCTCTTGCGTAAAATATTCCGGAGGTAAAATAGTCCCCCATTTAGATCTCCGGGCGGGGACTACTCAGGAGGACGTCGTTATCAGGAGAAAGAAAACTGGTTTTCTACGGATCGGAGCGTGGAATGTCAGATCCCTTAATCCAGATAGGTAGGTTAGAAAATTTAAAAATGGAAATGAATAGGTTAAAGTTAGATATAGTAGGAATTAGTGAAGTTCGCTGGCAGGAGGAACAAGACTTTTGGTCAGCCGATTACAGGCTTATAAATACAAAATCAAATAGGGGTAATGCAGGAGTAAATGAAGCAGGCAAAAAGGAGTACAAACGTCTCAAAAATGAGATCGACAGGAAGTGCAAAACAGCTAAGCAGGGATGGCTAGAGGACAAATGTAAAGATATAGAGGATTATCTCACTCGGGGTAAGATAGATATTGCCTACAGGAAAATTAAAGAGACCTTTGGAGAAAAGAGAACCACTTGTATGAGTATAAAGAGCTCAGATGGAAACCCAGTTATAAGCAATGAACGGAAAGCAGAAAAGTGGAAGGAGTATATAGAGGGTCTATACAAGGGCGATGTACTTGAGGACAATGTTATGGAAATGGAAGAGGATGTAGATGAAGATGAAATGGGAGATACGATACTGCGTGAAGAGTTTGACAGAGCAGTGAAAGACCTGAGTCGAAACAAGGCCCCGGGAATAGACAACATTCCATTAGAACTACTGACGGCCTTTGGAGAGCCAGTCCTGACAAAATTCTACGATCTGGTGAGCAAGATGTATGAGACAAGCGAAATACCCTGACTTCAAGAAGAATATAATAATTCCAATCCCAAAGAAAGCAGATATTGGCAGACGGGAAAATTACCAAACAATCAGTTTAATGAGCCACAGCTGCAAAATACTAACGCGAATTCTTTACAGACGAATGGAAAAACTGGTAGAAGCCGACCTCGGGGGAGATCAGTTTGGATTCCGTAGGAATACTGGAACACGTGAGGCAATACTGACCTTACGACTTACCTTAGAAGCTAGATTAAGGAAAGGCAAACCTACGTATCTAGCATTTGTAGACTTAGAGAAAGCTTTTGACAATGTTGACTGGAATACGCTCTTTCAAATTCTGAAGGTGGCAGGGGTAAAATACAGGGAGCGAAAGGCTATTTACAATTTGTACAGAAACCAGATGGCAGTTATAAGAGTCGAGGGACATGAAAGGGAAACAGTGGTTGGGAAGGGAGTGAGACAGGGTTGTAGTCTCTCCCCGATGTTATTCATCTGTATATTGAGTAAGCAGTAAAGGAAAACAAATGAAAAATTCGGAGTAGGAATTAAAATCCATGGAGAAGAAATAAAAACTTTGAGGTTCGCCGATGACATTGTAATTCTGTCAGAGACAGAAAGGCCTGGAAGAGCAGTTGAACGGAATGGACAGTGTCTTGAAAGGAGGATATAAGATGAACATCAACAAAAGCAAACGAGGATAATGGAATGCAGTCTGATTAAGTCAGGTGATGCTGAGGGAATTAGATTAGGAAATGAGACACTTAAAGGAGTAAAGGAGTTTTGCTATTTGGGGAGCAAAATGACTGATGATGGTCGAAGTAGAGAGGATATAAAATGTAGACTGGCAATGGCAAGGAAAGCGTTTCTGAAGGAGAGAAATTTGTTAACATCGAGTATAGATGTGTCAGGAAGTCGTTTCTGAAAGTATTTGTATGGAGTGTAGCCATGTATGGAAGTGAAACGTGGACGACAAATAGTTTAGACAAGAGTAGAATAGAATAGAATAGAAGCTTTCGAAATGTGGTGCTACAGAAGAATGCTGAAGATCGGATGGGTAGATCATATAACTAATAAGGAGGTATTGAATAGGATTGGGGAGAAGAGAATTTTGTGGCGCAACTTGACTAGAAGCAGGGATCGGTTGGTATGACATGTTCTGAGGCATCAAGGGATCACCAATGTAGTATTGGAGGGCAGTGTGGAGGGTAAAAATCGTAGAGGGAGACCAAGAGATGAATACACTAAGCAGATTCAGAAGAATGTAGGTTGCAGTAGGTACTGGGAGATGAAGAAGCTTGCACAGGATAGAGTAGCATGGAGAGCTGCATCAAACCAGTCTCAGGACTGAAGACCACAACAACAACAACAACAACAACCAGTTAATTTGGCACTTCAGTGTATATTCTATTGTCTTCGGTGGAGTATCATTTGTGAAAATGATGTGTTTTCATTTGTTGTGGTACGTTTGAGTGTACACTGCTAGTTTCTCCATAACTGCAGATGTCGCCCAGATAGTAGCACTGGTACCTATTATTTCTAATTTCTCTGCATTTCACAGCAGCATTAACAGCGCACGGACAGAGTGGAAAGTCTCCCGTATTAATACATGATGGGTGTTTTAGTCCACTACCTCTTTCACATAAGAAGCACATGCGTTGTTAGCGTGACAGTTTTCGTTCTTCCACCTTTTTACTTTAAAAACGACTTTGCTGTTCATCTTATCTGTCAGGGCACTATATGACCAAAGCGCTGCAGTACGAGCCGTTTGTACACCGACAAACCAACTGATAATCCCATCTCGCAACTTATTTCTGTTACATTGTTTTCTTATAATGTTTGTCCCTGTGTACTTCGTTTAGATTCATTTCAACTGTAAAAATCCGCGCCACATTAAAGTTTTTTGATTTCGGCTGTTTCTAGTCAATATAAAGTAAAATTTGGTACCAGTTCGTAAGAAGTCTCTTTCTTCACTCCCAACGGTGAAGAAATGTGTAGCGGTGCTAAAATCCGCCCGCACGTCTCTCGCAGGTGAGTCACGTGAAAGTCACGTGGAAACCACGTGCAGCGAGGTGGCGAAGACACCGCAGCAGTCGAGGCCCCTCAGCGACTCTCACGCCCAACACTAAAATTCCCTCCGATGTGAGCACCAATATCTGCCAGCATTTGGACCATTTTCAAGAGAATATGACTCAAGCATTTGGACCATTTTCAAGAGAATATGACTCATACTCAGCTACGATTTTTTACTGTGGTTGGGCGAAACACGGGTCCACAAACTTTCTTGGGAAACGAACAAGTAACCGAGTGGTGTGTGGTGGGCGGTGGCACGGCCTCCAGGTAATTGTGGTCAATGTTTTGAGGACCGCAAAGCCAATTCTCGTAATTGAGTGGCTTACACGGGATAAGATAAAAACTTGCGAATAGTAGTG
The DNA here is from genome assembly GCF_023864345.2 of Schistocerca serialis cubense. Lineage (NCBI taxonomy): Eukaryota > Metazoa > Arthropoda > Insecta > Orthoptera > Acrididae > Schistocerca > Schistocerca serialis. The sequence continues at coordinate 43,983,322 of NC_064646.1, read as the reverse complement.
TACTGCCCAAACTACTTCACAAGTACGCGACGAAATGTCTCGTCTCCACAAGAAACAAAACGCGTTCATCAGGGCAGTGCATCTACTTATAAATTACCGTCGCTTAGCCAACAGAAAAACAGGTAGTTGAAGAACCTGTTGTTGGTAAATCCACCCTGTTAATCAGATTTGCCCCCGTTCAATGTCGATCGGTGATCAGATCGTAAGAAATTTGTAGCTGAAAACATTTTGTCTCCCTTGAAGAGCACCACTTTGTTGACCTTCCACAGTCGCCCTTCTACGTCTGAGATCTGCCCACGGAATAACCACCTAACGGGCACTGCGAAAGCGGCAGTCTCTCTCTCACACACACTGCGGCGCTGACGGCTTTTCGCCGTACCTTCGAGCACTGCAATTGCGCCTTTAACTAAAAAGATTTAAACGTTGTTTGTGGTGAAACTTCCTGGCAAATTAAAACTATGTACCGGACCGAGATTCGAGCGCGGCTCCTTCCGCCGGAGGTTCGAGTCCTGCCTTGGGCATGGGTGTGTGTGTGTTGTTCTTAGCATAAGTTAGTTTAAGTAGTGTGTAAGACTAGGGACCGATGACCTCAGCAGTTTGGTCCCTTAGGAATTCACACACATTTGACCATTTTTGAGACTCGAAGTCGGAACCTTTAATCTGCTATGAATGTTTCATATCAGCACACACTCTGCTGCTGAGTGAAACTCTCATTCTTGTCTGTGGTGCATTGCTAACGTTGTGATACGTACTGTATGACTGATATTGCTAGCCGGCCGCGGTGGCCGTGCGGTTCTGGCGCTGCAGTCCGGAACCGCGAGGCTGTCACGGTAGCAGGTTCGAATCCTGCCTCGGGCATGGGTGTGTGTGATGTCCTTAGGTTAGTTAGGTTTAAGTAGTTCTAAGTTCTAGGGGACTTATGACCTAAGATGTTGAGTCCCATAGTGCTCAGAGCCATTTGAACTGATATTGCTACCTAAAGTGTCTGACTTCGGCGAAACATTGTAAAACTCTATAAATATTTAGTTATTTGTTTTGTGGTGAATAGTACTTCATGTTTATAGGGTATATTCTTTCGGTGTAGTCACTGAGAGTACCCGAAAAAAGGTGCAAAATTCTCAGGCAGTGGGTGTATACGAGACGGAATTCACTACTTGGCGCCGTTGACAGTTCTTCTCTCAAGCCCGACCAGACGAGATGAATTTAGTCGGCTACTTGTGGCGTCCAAAAACAGAGCCATTTAGACGGCGAGCAGAGTTAAGGAAACGCGTAGCGGCGCGATTTGGGAGACGTAACGAAGTGGAGGGGCGTACTGTATCCGGGTACAGCGACGGCAGATTGTGGAGGGATCTTCTAGTCGACTGAAGTAATGACCCATTTGACTCGGCTGTTTGCCATCGGGAAATGCCTTTCGCCACCCTGGATACGAAACTTGGCACAGACGGTTAATGGTCATAGCTATGTCTTTCTCATGGTGTGCTTTATGTTAATATTTAAGGAAAGTAATGTTCTCATTTTCTAGTCTTTGTCAATCAAATAAACGCTGGATGCTGCAAGTTGTTAGATTTTATATTCTCACATCGAAACTCACACTTACATATGATCTCTCATACACAGCTGGGTAGCGCAGCCGTCAGCACATTGGACTGACATTCTGGAGGGCGACGGTTCAAACCCGCGTCCGGACATCGTGATTTAGGTTTTCACTGATTTCCCTAATTCGCGTAAGGCAAATGCCGGAATTGTTACTTCGAAATGGCAGGGCCGCTTTTCTTTTCCGTCATTCCCTAACCCTGGGCTCCATCTCTATAGAGCTCGTTGTCGACGGGGCGTTAACCACTAATCTGCTCCCCCTCCCTTATCTTCCAGGTGACTGATTAGTGCTGCGGTTTGGATGTCCAGTCGAGATGTTAATTCACAAAAAAAAAAAAAAAAAAAAAAAAAAAAATGGTTAAAATGGCTCTGAGCACTATGGGACTTAACTACTGTGGTCATCAGTCCCCTAGAACTTAGAATTACTTAAACCTAACTAACCTAAGGACAGCACACACATCCATGCCCGAGGCAGGATTCGAACCTGCGACCGTAGCGGTCACGCGGTTCCAGACTGTAGCGCCTATAACCGCACGGCCACTCCTGCCGGCGTTAATTCACAATCTTCAGCTGCTGCGAGCAGTGTTGTTATTTCGTTTCATGATTATACCGAGTTCGGCGACAGCATATATGACTGGTTGTTTTAACTGCGTCTGTCGCTGATATTCTAATAGGCTGGCCCACGTAAGTCATGCCACGCTCGTGCGTCTTGCTGTACGCACACGGCTTTCGGAGACCTAGATCATCTGCAACTGGAATCGAACTACGAGACCAGAACCGGAGTAATATTTGTTTCGGAGATAGCGAAATTGAGGAGTCTATTGAAGGGAAGCAGCCGGCCGCTGTGGGCGAGCGGTTCTAGGCGCTTCAGTCCGGAACTGCGCTGCTGTTACGGTCGCAGGTTCGAATTGTGCCTGGGGCATGGATGTGTGTGATGTCCTTAGGTTAGGTATTGAAACGGTGCAGTAGTTTCCGCTCTATAAGCAGCAGGTTTCGCTGCTCGCTCGCACCGGGAAATAGAAACAGAGGCGGCTCCGCAGCCAATTTTATTACACGACGCGGCCGACCGCGGGTGCAACAGAACTCATGTGGACGGGTGGAAAGAAATGTGTCAGGCTTCATAATACGTATTTATATGTGTCGTTTATTATGCATTTCTTGTACGTGGATGTGAATCTGCACATGAACTTTCCTAATCCTCCTCACACCTTTCCGTAAAGCGTGGCCAAATCTTAGTTGGGAAGTAGTTCTGTAGTATAGTAGTGCCAACCTTACTCCTGGCTAGGGGATCAGAGAGATAGCACAGGCAGGTAAAAGTCAAAGACTTTCCAGTGTTCCAAGATTTGGGGTGGAGAGGTTGGTCACGGCCAAGTGGTTCGACCACCCCCTCCACCGGGGCCCAGGAAGACCTCCGGGTGCCCGCCATATTCTTGAAGTGTTACAGAAGACGGGTAAGTGAGCAGACGTGCCCTCAGTGCGTCTGTCTCAATGTTCACGTATGGAAGAGAGGTATTTGAATATTTGTACTAATTCTTTTATTTCCAGCTTCGGATTGTGTAGATAATGAATGTGCTCGTTTAATTTCGGAAATTTGACCCCCTGTGTTAATGTATCTGGTCCCCAGTTTGCCCGCTATCCTCCTCACATAGTGGATGTCCTATGTAAAATGTTGGGAGACTTTGCTGATATACATTTGGCCAACGCAATTCCGTCTTACCCGTAGAAATGTGCGTGCAGATTAGTATATAATATACCCGAGCTATAAGTTGTAAAATTGTAATATCTGTAAACTGAAACAATTGCTGCTATCGCTGTAAAGTCGAGTGACAATGTTTAAAATAAATAGGAAATCAACTGTCATCAATCTTTAACATACCTTAAAAATCACAAAGAAGTCAGGTTAAAGGAATTTATTTAAAATAAAATCTATAGACTGCAGGGTCCCACACATCAGCGTGTGAGCCCTCCAGCCCCTTGCCTAGTATCGTACAGAATAGAGCACGCTCTCTAGGTAGCGCTCTCAAGCTCCTCTCCCCAGTTATCCGTTGCGCAATTTTCATTCAGGGCTTGACGAGATCAACTTTCATCTGGCGTCCCTAGGCAAGGAGGTAAGACGGTAAACTTTCAGTAGGTTTAAGTAGTTCTAAGACTAGGAAACTGATGACCTCAGCTGTTAAGTCCCATAGTGCTTAGAGCCATTTGAAGTGAAGTAATCGGGATACCTAGTTACCGAGATTTTAACTTTAGCAAGATTTGAGATCCAGCAGTTTATTTTCTAGCATCCCTCTGGCCTATGTTCGACGTCAACTTGCTGTAACCACTCGCACAACACAGCTGCCAGCACTAGCAGTGGAGGGTGAATAAAGTGCGTCGGGCGGACGCGGAAAACTGCTGTCGTTGTCGTCGCGCGGAAACGGAGCGATTCATCTTCCGGAAGGGCGTGGTCACTGGCTTTCAGGCTGAGGGTGGAAGCATTCCCGAAACGGCTAAGTTTGTAAAGTATATCCTGGATGACAACGTGGCGCTATCCAAAACCGCTGCCGAGACAACTGCGGTGCACCACGGGCCATAGATTACAGGGATGAAAGACGGAGGGTGTAGATATCTATGGGCGTATAGACGTGCAACTGTCGAGCAACTGACCGCCCAGGTGAACCAAGTGGCCACCACCGATGTCTCGTCCACGACCGTTGAGCGAACGTTTCTGTGTATGGGCCTATGCAGCAGGTGCCTGGTTCAAGCACCCGTGCTGACCGCTGTTCGTTGGCTACGAAGGCTGGAATTTGCGCGACTGGACCTCCACTGGGTGGCGACAGGTGGCAGACGTTTTGTGCTCCTTACGACAGATGGCTGCTGGCGTATACGACGTGAAGCATCTGAAAGTAGACACCCTGCACCAATCACTGGAAGGATCCAGGCCGGAGGGGGGAGGGGCCGTTGCGGTCTGGGGAACGTTCCCGTGGTCTTCCCTGGATGATCTAGTCATTCTGGAAGGCACAGTGGATCGACAAAGGAATGTATCTGTCCCTGAAGACTGTGTCGATCCGCACATGCAGTCGTTTCTTCTCGGCACGATGGTATCTATCAGCAGGACAATGCAACATGTCTCGTAGCTCGCAGTGTACGAGCGCGCGTTCGGAGAGGACCAGGATGAGTTCACCGTTCTCCGCTGGCCACCAGACTCCCCGGATTTTAACCAAACCGAGAATCTATGGGACCATCTCGATCGAGCTGTTCGCGCTACGGATGCTCAATCGAGGAACCTGGAGCAGCTGGCCACGGCAGTGGAATCGGCACGACTGGACGTTGCTGGCTTCCTGGCTCCCTTCCTGCACGTCACGCGGCGCTACGCGCTGCAGAAGGTGGCTCTGGGAGGCGGCCACACTCATGTGGCTGGACAGCGCGTAACAGCAGCGAACACGTACCTCGGCGAGCAGTACACGGTTGCAGCTGCATGTCGCCTACGTAACGAATTCCGGGGGCAACAAAAGTTTAATTCTCAGTGTTTAAATATTTTAGATCCTACCATAACTTACTGTGGTGTGTGTACTGTAAGACTTTCGGTACACACACCATCAGATTATTTGACTTGTCGCTCTATCGAAGTGGGCGAGTGTCAGCAATGTCTCGTGGTCTTATCATGGCGTGTTTATCTTCTGCCGTTAGGTCAGACGATAGAAATGCCACTTGCACGCTTAGAGAAGCAGATTGACGGTGACCAACTTTAAACAGAACTTGATTAATTTAGGCACACATTTATTAAAATAATAACAAGCATAAACATTTCTTAACTTGGTTCTCGATGCTATTTACAATTGACAATCTGAAGTTCCTTTGGTCTTGGTACGTTAATCTTATTCTCACATATATCTCTGATACTTGACAAAGTGTCTATTCATTTATCTTCATGGGTATGTACAGGAATATGGTAATCTTATCAGGCGCAGACTGAAACAATGGCTATAGACTGGTGCAAACAAATGCAGGCTGGTACAAACTGGTGCAGACAAATGCAGAATGACTGATCGGATGTCTGTACACTGGTTATAATAACTCGCACGTTCATGTATCACTGCGCGAGTGTGATCTGCGAGGAGAAAAGGTTCTACGTTAGCACCAATCTCAATGGCTGCGTTACATATTAATACGCGGATCGGCGAAGCAGAATTTGGTCCGTCTCTAAGACAGCGCCATCTCGTAGTTCGGAGACGGACGAGCGCTGCGCCTGCGCTGTTGTTCAAAATGGTTCAAATGGCTCTGAGCACTATGGGACTCAACTGCTGAGGTCATCAGTCCCCTAGAACTTAGAACTAGTTAAACCTAACTAACCTAAGGACATCACAAACATTCATACCCGAGGCAGGATTCGAACCTGCGACCGTAGCGGTCTCGCGGTTCCAGACTGCAGCGCCTTTAACCGCACGGCCACTTCGGCCGGCTCCTGCGCTGTTGTGCTTAGCGGGGCGCGCTCCAGTGGGAAAGTACGTGGAACTATGTAGACAACACTTACTCATAGACAGCTGTTACTGGTTTAACAGGATGAGGTAAAAAAATGTAAATGAGCGTATGGCATTGTTGGCCGGGAGCCCCTATTCGGGGAAGTTCGGCAGCCAAATGCAAGTCTTATTTCATTCGAGGCCAGACTGGGCGACTTCCGCGCCGGTGATGAGAATGAAATAATGATGAGGACAACACAACAGCCAGTCCCCCAGCGCAGAAAATCTCCTACCTGGCCGGGAATCGAACCCGTGCCCTCTTGCAGGGGAGGCGAACACGTTACCACCCAGCTAAGCAGGCAGACAGGATCAGATAAGTATTACAGTCAGAAACTGGTATAGACAGCTCAAGCAGTGTAACTCACAGTGCGCGTGCTACACACACTTCATTCCTGCAGTGTTTGAGAATGAGAGCGAAGCCTGTCCAAATGTCGGTACTGTGGCCACGGTAATGGCTGTGCCCAAAAGTCTCAACTCGCCGCTGAAGATCCAAATCCTGTGTGAAAGCGTACCGGTGGTACTAGTCGGACCACCTCACCGCAAGATGATCGATACGTAGACTCGTTTGTCGGGCGCCGGAAAACCGTGGCGCTTCAAGTGAAACGCTCCGCCAGCCGGTGTCGCCGAGCGGTTCTAGGCGCTACAGTCTGGAACCGCGCGACCGCTACGGTCGCAGGTTCGAATCCTGTCTCGAGCATGGATGTGTGTGGTGTCCTTAGGTTAGTTAGGTTTAAGTAGTTCTGAGTTCTAGGGGACTGATGACCTCAGCAGTTAAGTCCCATAGTGCTCAGAGCCATTTGAACCATTTTTTGAAACGCTTCACGCCGGGCGACGAGACGCGTTCGCCAGCACACTGGACTTGCATCGCGACGTGGACAGTTGAAATCCGCGTCCGGCCATCCGGTTTCAGGTTTCCCACGATTTCAGGAAATCGCTCCAAGCAAATGCCGGGATGGTTCCTTTGAAACGGGCGCGGCTGGTTTCCTTGGAACAGTCGAAGCTTGTGTTCCGTCTCTAATGACTTCCACATCGAAGGGCCACCAGACTCTGATCTCCCTTCCTTCTAATTGATCACGGATGTACGGCAGACGGCGCTCTTGTGGAAAAAAAATCAATAACACATGCATGAAACGTGAGAACGAAAGTAACTTATCGCAGCACGCCAGTCGCAGAAAGCGAGAAGGCAGAGAGGCCAAAAAACAAAGACATCCTACACTTCAGTTCTTCAGTGATAGACTAACTCTACCGCCACGCTCTCTTGGCAACGGGAAGTTTGCAAGATCTATTTAATTTCTGCGATGGAAGTGTTCGAAAACTTGCATAACTCTGTCAGTACTTCGCTACAAAATCCACTTTGAATACCACCACTACGAAGCGACACAGAGACTTCTGGTTCATACTGAAGCACAGAGCTGCCTCTGATACAGAGAACGCTGGTCAGTCAGAGGGCCAAATACGCTGGTCTCCTCGATGCCTGTACTGTGTAACTCTCTGGTCATCTGCTCAACTCAAGTGCCAATTGTGGCGTTCACTAGCACATCCTTAAAGAATTTAAAACGCGTCTCATCATCGCTCAGGATTTCAGTATCGTGCTTCTTTCCATGTTGATTCTGCGGGACGATTCTGTTATATTTCACTGTACACTTCATCATCGCTAAATTGCGGTCTGAGTCTTTATCTTCTCCTGGGCATAACTTTCACTCCAGTACCTCATTTCGGAATCTCTGTGTGACAGTGATATAATCCAGTTGAATTTTCCTGTGTCTTCAAGCCATACGAGAGCATACTACTGCATCACCACAATTCTGCAATTCACGCACTTCTTCATCTTATCATGTTTTAAGAATGTATTCCCTATTTCTAGCTGAAATTTACTCTAGAACTCAATTAGTGGTTCTCCTCTGTCATTTATATTATCGAGCCCATGTTCTCCCATAAGTTTTATATTCCTTCTCATTCTACCGCGTTCTAGTCACCCATGGTTATTAGATTTTCATCTCTCTTTAAGCACTGAATTACACGTTCAGTATGCTCATATACTTTCCCTATTTATCTTTTGCTTTTCACGCAGGAGTATATACCTGCACGATGGTTGTTAACAGTTTTTCTCTGCTGATTCCGATGACAATAAGCCTATCAATGGACTGTTGGCAGCACCCCACCCTCTTGACTGCCTCCCTACTCGTGAGAGCTGCTACTTCCGTTGTACCATTCTCTGAGGCTGGTTGTATTGCTCTATATCCGTCTGACCAGAAATCCTTACATACTTTCCATTCCACTTCGCTGCTCACGACTATATGTAGACCGAGCCTTTGCATCTGTCCTCTCTAATTTTTTTAACTCTCATATCACTTTTAGACTTCTGACATTCCTCGCTGCGACTTGTTAGAGCGTTACGCTCTCGTCGGCCATTCGATCTTTTTCTCGTGACCGCCTCCTCCTTGGCTGCCCCCTCCGAGAGATCTGAATAAGGAGCTGATGTAGGATGTTTTGCCAATGGAAAGATCGTCATAACAGTTTGTCAATTACATGGCACATGCTCTAATGCATACAGGTGTATCTTCAATACAGTGGTTTTCATTGCTCTCTGCATCCTTGTTGTTAAATGCAGCCTAGTCGTCAAATGCGAGGGTCACTCCAAAAGAAATGCACACTATTTTTTAAAAAAAATCCATCTTTTATTCTACATGTTTGAAAGTTTTACAGTGTGTAGATACATCCTTTAGGAACAATATTTTCATTTCTCCACATAATTTCCATCCCTCTCAACTGCCTTACGCCATCTTGGAACCTGCGCCTGTATACCCGCACGGTAAAATTCTGGACCAACCTGTTGGAGCCACTGTTTGGCAGCGTGCACAAGGGAGTCACCATCTTCAAACCTTGTTCCACGAAGAGAGTCTTTCAGTTTCCCAAAGAGATGATAGTCACATGGAGCCAGGTCAGGACTGCAAGGCGGGTGTTTCAGTGTTGTCCATCCGAGTTTTGTGATCGCTTCCACGGTTTATTGACTGACATGTGGCCGTGCATTGTCGTGCAACAGCCAAACATCCTGCTCTTGCCGATGTGGTCGAACACGAGTCAGTCGAGCTTGAAGTTTCTTCAGTGTCGTTACATATGCATCAGAATTTATGGTGGTTCCACTTGGCATGATGTCGACAAGCAAGAGTCCTTCGGAATCGTAAAACACCGTAGCTATAACTTTTCCAGCAGAATGTATGGTTTCGAATTTTTTTTTCTTGGGTGAATTTGCATGATGCCACTCGATTGATTGCCTCTTCGCCTCTGGTGAAAAATGATGGAGCCATGTTTCATCACCTGTCACAATTCTTCCAAGAACTTCATCTCCACCATTCTCGTACTGTTCCAAAAGTTCGCTGCATACCGTTTTTCTTGTTTCTTTGTGAGCCACTGTCAACATCCTGGGAACCCACCTGGCACAAATCATTTTTAATACTTTGAGTATTCTGCAAACACTTCCTTCCCCTGTCCGAAAGTAGCGTGACAATTCGTTCACTGTGATGCCTCTGTCAGCAGTCACCAATTCGCTAACTCTGCACATTGTCTGGAGCGTGTGCAGTACGAGGCCTGCCGCTGCGAGGACAATCCTCAATATTTCCGTGCCCGCTTTCATCACGTAACCTACTTGCCCATCGACTAACTGTACTGCGATCGACAGCAGCATCTGCATACACCTTTTTCAAACTCTTGTGGATGTTTCCCACTGTCTCGTTTTCACAGGACAGGAATTCTATGACAGCACGTTGCTTCTGACGAACGGCAAGTGTAGCAGCCATCTTGAAGACATGCTGCGACGGCGCCACTGTTTGAAAACAAGCGGGAAGGATGTGTCTACACACTGTAAAACTTTCACACATGCAGAATGAAAACTTTATTTTCACAAAAATGGTGTACATTTCTTTTGGAGTGACTCTCGTATTATGTCCCTTTGGTCGTTATCAAATATGTGGAGTCTAGGAATCCTACGTACTCGGTTCGCAGGACAAACAGTTCGAACAAATCGTATTGATGAGTTTTATCACAGAAGGGAAAGATTACAATACTTAACTTTGTCAATTACACAGATGTGTCGCAAGCAAAGGGCGACATACAAAATAAGCAACCGTCTTCAGTACAACAATCCTGTGTCGCCGCTATACAAGTGCCTAATCTGGAAGATACTACTCAACTGGGCCGCGACCAGTCGGACACGGCTTATGCCCTCTTCACATAGGGGCTGCTGCTGTCACGTTGTCGTCCTGGAGAGTGGTCGGTCAGCGTGCGATTGGCTGACGCCTTCTCACAGCCCCCTCTGCGCTGTCGTTCCCGACTGTCGTGCCGGCCGGCGCCTGACTTTACTCCGTAACACTCGTGCCGTTGATCGTTACTGATTCGCTCGCCTTTTAGGCGGAGTCCCCCATGCCAAGGGTAAAGGAGTCTCCGGAACCTGTGTCCGCTCCATTTGAGAAGGCGGGTGGCACATTGTGGGTGACTCCTAATCCTGGAAGCCTTCCGACAGCATTTGTGATGAAACTCAAATTCAAATGTTAAGCGACGGCTGTAAATGAACACGGTACCCAGGACGTTTGGATTGCCTGTGGAAGACGAGCCTCCCGCCCCCTACATCACAGTTTTCAACAGCCAGCATCTCACACGACATGCTGAACGTGAGGAAGGCCGCCGACCACTGAATCCGGTGGCTGGTCGCAGCCGTTCAGAAAACCCGCCGGTCGGAGGGATCAGCGGGAGCGTCGCAGCCGTGTCCAGAGCACTTCTTCAGGTGCCTTGATCACGTCACCACGATCCCGAGACAGACGTAATGCTGTGTAGTTGTTGGGACCGACGTTGCGTGCTGCCAACAGATTCTACTCGTAAAGGGCAAACCGTGACAGAAACATAACAGTGAAATCTCCTGACGTCTTCAAGGGAAGCTGTTCGGAAGAAACGTCTCAGGAAAGTTCTGGTGCGACAAGGTGTGTCTGCGCTCCACGACACGAAAACGCCCTGGCCCGCTCTGCGCTGGGGATGCCAAATTTTTCCTCATCTCCCTCCCCCCTCTCCGTATCTAAATCTACATCTGTACGCCGCAGCCGCTTTGCGGTGCGTGGCGGAGACTACTTTGTGGTACACAGTCACTTGCCACCGTCTCCTGTTCCACTCGCGAACTGTTGCCGGGAAGAACGCTTGCCAGTAAGTTTCCATGTGGGCTGCAATCTCTCTGATTTTGTGTCAATGTTCTTTTCACGAGATGTACGTAGAAGAGAGCATAATACTGGTCGTCTACTACAAGAACGTACACTCTCGGAACTTTAATGGTAGACCACGCCATGATGCGTCTGCCGCTGCAATTGGTCCATCTACTCTGTCACGGTTTCGCGCTTACTACGAGGCGTGTTTTTTAAGTAAGCACCGTTTTGAAATTAAAAAAAGACGTGTTAAGATATCTCAATTTTATTTTTACGTGGAAGCCTGTACCTTAATCTATGCACTGACGACATTATTCCTTGTTTACGTTGTGTACTGCGTGTTGAAGATGCCTCCGATAATCGCAAGTCCCGCCGACTGTGAAGTACGCGCTGTTGTAAGACTTCTTAGTGATAAAGGCCTAAAAGCGATCGATATTCCTCGTGAGATGTGTGTAGTTTACGGACAAAACGTTATGAGAGTTGGAATGGTAAGAAAGTGGGTGAGAACATTTGAAGACGGCCGCACAAATGTGCATGATGAACAACGGAGTGGGCTTCCATCGGACGTTAATGAAAGTTTGGTGCAGGAAGTGGACAATAAGGTGAGAGAAAACAGATGCTTTACGATTTCCTCCTTGCGGGATGACTTTCCTAATGTTTCTCGTAGTCTTTTGTATGGCATTATGACGGTACGCTTGAATTACCGAAAATTGTGCGCACATTGGGTACCGAAAATATTGACCGATGTGCACAAAACCAAACGTTTAGACAGTGCATTGACTTTCCTTGAGCGGTAGCACAACGACGGTGATGATTTGTTAAGCCAAATTGTTACGGGCGATGAAGCATGGGTGGTCTACGTCAAACCCAGAATCAAAGCAACAGTCCATGGAAGTTGAGCAAGGGAATCGTTTTTCTGCAAGACAATGCCCGTGCGCATGTGGTGAATCAGACCAAAGATCTCGTCACATCTTTTCGATAGGAAACTCTAGATCATCCTCCGTACAGCCCCGATCTTGCGCCCAGTGACTACCATCTGTTCCTGCACTTGAAGAAACACCTGGCGGTCAGCGTCTTCAAGACGATGACGAAGTCAAAACAGTGGTGGTACAATGGTTAACAAGTCAGGCGCCAGACTTCTGTGAGGAGGGTATTCAAAAACTGGTACAACGTTATGACAAGTGCCTCAGTATGGACGGAAATTGTGTAGAAAAGTAGATTAAGGTACAGGCTTTCATGTAAAAATAAAATTATTGAGATATCTTAGCACGTCTTTTCTTAATTTTAAAACGGTACTTACTTAAAAAACACGCCTCGTAAATGAGCCTGTGACGAAACGCACTGCTCTTCTTTCAGTGTTCTCTGTTTCTGCCCCTCTTTACCCTGACATGGCGGACAGCCACTTCTCACTGTTTACAAGAGTGAAGCCAGCGCCCTCATCTCACTGGATACACCGAATGTAAGCAACGTCGTCCGTGGCCGCCACTTGACTGGATGACCGCCTGGGTATGCCACTTGCTGTTGGCTGTTTCCCACTGTCTTCACGACAAGAGGGAGGAGAGATGGTGGCTTCAAGTTCCTGATCACCAGACTTTCCACCAACGTCCGGTTTAAATACCAAACGCGAGAGGTGGACGTGACACATTTGATGGATGGGGACCTTTACCTCGGCGCTCCACACCGGTGCTGTTCGAGAGGAGTAGGCTGAGTGCCGGTAGCGGGTACTACCCTCTGCCTTGTCCTATCATCATCATCACACAACACAAATGTGGCACGGCGCTACACGCACAGATTACGGTCACCTACACTTGTCAGACACACTCAAAACACACCACTCTAACACCTGCTGGAGGAAAGGTGGGACTGTGTGCCAAGGACAGAAGAGCCCATCCCATTAGGCGGACTGAACCTCTCCTTTCGGAGCGTTGCACCCAACGACGCCTTCACTTTTACTCGAATGAAGAAGCTGTTGCGTGGTAAGCACTTCCAGAATGGCGACGCCGTGATTTTCGATGTGGAGCGTTTCCTGAAAATCCAACATACCAAGCCGTCCACCTATGCGGAAAATGTGTTAAAAGCCAAGACTGAATGTGCAGAGAGGCACTGACACTATCACCAAATACCGTGGTTCGAACCTGAGGTTATCGTCAAGGTGATGACTGAAACATTACAACTGTCCCACCTCACCCCTCCCCCCCTCCCATCTTTCCAGTTGCCTTCACAAAGTGTAAGCTGAGCAGCCAAAACGCTGTGACCACTGGCAGCTGCCACTGGCCGTCATGAGGGAGTTGGATACCGCTCGGTGGCATTGCCAGCACTTCACACGCAAGAGAGAGTATGTGTCAGAGGTGAATGGAGGAAAAAAAAAAAAACTACTGAGCGGCCGATCGTGGGGACTGCACCCCTCCACAATTCTCCAGACCTACAAATCGTTGATCCGACTCTCCTCTGATATGCGAGTGCAGCATGGAATTCCATCCCTCCAAATCTGTATCTCCCCTACAGGTCCTAGAATCCCACGCAGTACGTACAGCCTATCTGTTTCACTTACACTCCCCTACACAAAACTTACACATTCGTCACCCTCCACGTACACAATGAACAACTATGAACATCATATACTGACAAACTTGATACTATCCACGTACGGTTTTTCCCCTTGCTGTCTCATCTTGGTACTCCACTGCACCTATACCGCCACATTGCCCACCACTACACCTCCGCTCTCTCCCAACGAAACTCTAATCACCCAGACTTAATGCTGCCGTGAAGACTGCTGAGACGCGAACTGTGCAGTGCCATACTGCGAGCAGGGCCAGTCTCCAAGCAGCACGACCACGCCGCTCGGGGCGCCAACCTGAGAGGGGCGGCAGAGGCGTCCCAGTACAGAACTTGTGTAGGCCACAGTGCGCATGTCACAATTAGTAGCCAAGACTGACAAGGTTGAGACAGTGTGCGGGGTGGCTTGGAAGGGCGGGGCGGGGGCAGGAAATGGAGACCCAGTGCTGCCTGCGAGACCCACAGAAACTTTCCCTACCCCCCTATCCTCCCTTCTCCTGCCCTCACCATCCCCTCCCCCTCCCCCAGACGCACCTACATCCAGCAGCCTAAAGACTGCGACAGAACTGCATGCCTCGTAATTGCCCCAACTCCCTCAATTCATCCACGCACACACAACCTATACTGCACAGCACCAACAAATCCGCAAACCCCTTATAGCCCCACCCCTGGCAGTCTGCATAAACTGATCGCCTCATTCGTGTTCGTCGAAATACTGGACACAGCCAATGAATCAACCTTTACCTTTTCACCAACGCATATCACTATTTGTGTTTTATTTTGTTATACATTCAGTTTGTAACTCAATGTATAATTTCTAATATGTTTTAAACTTTTAAAATCGTTCGGTTCATCACTGGCGAATCACAGTACTGCAGAAGAATCACTAGAAACAGTCACATTCATAAAAGTGTACGAGTATCTATGTGGAGAGATTTAAAATGGAATCACCATATAAAAGTAATTGCAGGTAAGGCAGATGCTGCACTGAGATTCAGTGGGACAATAGTTAAGAAATGTGATCCACTCACAAAGAGATACATTAAGAATCCTTGTTCAATGAATAGTACTGTTCGTCGATTTTAGAAGTGTACCAGATAGTATTCACACACGAAATAGAGAACATCCAAAGAAGAGCACCCTGTTTCATTACGGGTTCATGCAGTTAGCACGGAAGCGTTTGTGCAGATGCTCGATCATCCGCAGTGGCAGGCGCTGCAGCAGCGGCGTCCTGCATCACGCTGCGATTTACTGTTTAGCGTCCCTAGAACACTGAAGCAGCATATCTCAACCTCCTACGCCTATCTCCCTAAAACAGCAAAACAGGTAAAGTTACAGAAATTCGAGTTGCCACCAAGGCTTACCAGCAATCTTTGTTCCCGGGAACCATTCGCGTCTGGAGGAGGCAGAGCGGCAGCTGGAACTGGTGCTCAAAGTACCCTCCGCCCCACGGAATTGCGTAGCTTTCGGAGAACAGTCGCAGCGATAGAGTTGTAATCATCTACAACCCACCCACTACCCTTGCAGGGAAAGAGAGAGAGAAAATAATGATAGAGTGTGTGTGTGTGTGTGTGTGTGTGTGTGTGTGTGTGTGTGTGTGTGTGTTGGGGCTTATGGGCGCTCAACATCGAGGTCATCAGAGCCCTGACACACATTAAAAGGAACGAATGTGTACAGACCTAAGAAAAGTGAGCACACACTCAAAGAAAGCAGGAAAAGAAGGAAAATGCTACTTAAGAAAGTAAAACGTAAGGAAAGGGAAAGCATAGCAACAAGAATGCCACAGGGAATTGTCATTGGCTGGCCACTTACATAAAATATGGGCGAGCTTGTCACACAGTGAGCAAATTAAAATCCTCTCCCTAAAATCTGTGTAAAAACATTTGACATGGCACAGAACTTTAAAACTTTAACCACATTCGTCCGAGTGTTGCCTAAAAGAGATGGCAGGTCCGCTGGCAAGTCAGCCGCGGCCCGCTGGTCAGAAAATAAAACGCAATCCAATAAAACGTGGCGCACAGTGACCTGGACGCCGCAAGCACCACACATTGGAGGGTCCTCTCGCCAGAGCAGGAAGCCATGCGTCATAGGGCTGTGGCCTATTCGAAGCCGAGTGAGGAGAACCTCGTCCCGTCGACGGGGCTGAAAGGAAGTACACCACACACGCGTTGTGGGCTTGACTATACGGAGCTTATTGTCAGTCACTTCCAGCCACTCATCCTCCCACCGACGCATGACTTGTGAGCTCAACAGCGAGGTGAGTGCGTGCAGGGGGATAGCACACTGAGATACTTGTGGGTCTAGACACGCCTCCTTGGCTGCGAGATCTACCATTCCCAGCAATGCCGACATGCCTCGGAACCCAGCAGAAAGCTACAACCTTCCCCAGTCGCTGTAGTCGGAGGAGGGCATCCTGGATGGTCTGGACTATTTTGTCTGCCGGATACAAACGTTGCAATGAGTGAAGGGCACTGAGTGAATCGGAACAGACAAGAAATTTATGACAGGAAGAATGTCTCATCTGCTCCAGTACCCGCAAGATCGCAGACAATTCTGCATCAAAGACAGTAAAAGTCTGAGGCAGTCGGACCTTGAGGACACGATCCGGATAAACAACTGAGCAACCAACGGAATCCCCATGTTTGGACCCATCCGTAAAAACAGTTACATAGTCGTGGTGCTCAGATAAAATGGCAGAAAATGCTGCATTAAAAACGGTGGCAGGAGTGCAATCTCTATTGTACTGCAATAAATCTAAAATCAATCCGGGCCTCTTCAGTAACCAGGGTGGCAGGCGGTTAAAACCCTGGATTTGGGGTTGTACAGACTCCACACCGAGGGACTCTAGCACACGTTGCACACGGATCCCAAACGGCAACGTAACCCAGGGACGGTGGGAAAAAAGTCGGTCCAGAGGTGGACGAGCAACAAGATGGTGAACAGGCGAGGTGGGAGCTGCAAGAAACTTACAAGCCTGGCGGATCAGCAGGAGCTGCCGCCGGATGGTAAGTGGTGGTTCGCCAGCTAAAAAAAAAAAAAAAAAATAATGATAGAGAACACAAAGAGCAATCTCCGATTGCCCTAGAGGTGATGTTGTTGTTGTTGTGGTCTTCAGTCCTGAGACTGGTTTGATGCAGCTCTCCATGCTACTCTATCCTGTGCAAGCTTTTTCATCTCCCAGTACCTACTGCAACCTACATCCTTCTGAATCTGCTTAATGTATTCATCTCTTGGTCTCCCTCTACGATTTTTACCCTCCACGATGCCCTCCAATACTAAATTGGTGATCCCTTGATGCCTCAGAACATGTCCTACCAACCGATCCCTTCTTCTGGTCAAGTTGTGCCACAAACTTCTCTTCTCCCCAATCCTATTCAATACTTCCTCATTAGTTATGTGCTCTACCCATCTAATCTTCAGCATTCTTCTGTAGCACCACATTTCGAAAGCTTCTATTCTCTTCTTGTCCAAACTATTTATTGTCCATGTTTCACTTCCATACATGGCTACACTCCATACAAATACTTTCAGAAATGACTTCCTGACACTTAAATCTATACTCGATGTTAACAAATTTCTCTTCTTCAGACACGCTTTCCAAATCTAGAGGTGATACCTGCCGCAAATGGGGGACTCCACCGACGCGAGCGCCTCTCATAACCGGCAGTACTGTTGGCGAGCCAGCACAGCGGCGCCACACGTCGCCTCAGAGCGTGCTGGGTAGGCGGACGGCCACCTGCGCCACACCCAATGGCGGCAGAACGCAGTGCCGGTGCAGGCCAAGCATTTCATGGCGAACCACTCAGCGCGCATTGGTGTGCACGGGGTTCTGCAGCAGGTGACACTGCACGTTCCTAGTTTTAATCCACAAACCTCTCCAATTACGATTCGAGATGGCACTGCATCATCGAGGTAGCCCTGTAAATCGATTAAAACATGTCTGGTCAGTAGAAGACAAAGGGCGGCGTCACCCCACTCTCCAATGTTGCAAAATTTATTCAAGATGGTGGATCAAAGATTGCGGTGATAGATATGGCGACATCACAATGATGCCATGGCTGGAAGTTCAAATTTAGCGGGAAAATAGGTCAATTGGGTTGTTAATGTTGTGGTCTTCAGTCCTGAGACTGGTTTGATGCAGCTCACCATGCTACTCTATCCTGTGCAAGCTTCTTCATCTCCCAATACGGACTGCAGCCTACATCCTTCAGAATCTGTTTGGTGCATTCATCTCTTGGTCTCCCTCTACGATTTTTACCCTCCACGCTGCCCTCCAATTCTAAATTGGTGATCCCTTGATGCCTCAGAACATGTCCTACCAACCGATCCCTTCTTCTTGTCAAGTTGTGCCACAAACTCCTCTTCTCTCCAATCCTATTCAATACTTCCTCATTAGTTACGTGATCTACCAATCTAATCTTCAGCATTCTTCTGTAGCACCACATTTCAAAGGCTTCTATTCTCTTCTTGTCCAAGCTATTTATCGTCCAAGTTTCACTTCCATACAAATACTTTCAGAAACGACTTCCTGATACTTAAATCTATACTCGATGTTAACAAATTTCCCTTCTTCAGAAACGCTTTTCTTGCCCTTGCCAGTCTACATTTTATATCCTCTCTACTTCGACCATCATCAGTTATTTTGCTTCCCAAATAGCAAAACTCACATACTACTTTAAGTGTCTCATTTCCTAATCTAATTCCCTCAGCATCGCCAGACTTAATTCGACTACATTCTATTATTCTCGTTTTACTTTTGTTGATGTTCATTTTATATCCTCCCTTCAAGACTCTGTCTATTCCGTTCAACTGCTCTTCCAAGTCCTTTGCTGTCTCTGACAGAATTACAATGTCATCAGCGAACCTTACAGTTTTTATTTCTTCTCCATGGATTTTAATACCTACTCCGAGTTTTTCTGCTTGCTCAATATACAGATTGAATAACATCGGGGAGAGGTTACAACCCTGTCTCACTCACTTCCCAACCACTGCTTCCCTATCATACCCCTCGACTGTTATAACTGCCATTTGGTTTCTGTACAAATTGTAAATAGCCTTTCGCTCCCTGTATTTTACCCCTGCCACCTTCAGAATTTGAAAGAGATTATTCCAGTCAACATTGTCAAAAGCTTTCTCCAAGTCTACAAATGCTAGAAACGTAGGTTTGCCTTTTCTTAATCTAGCTTCTATGATAAGTCGTAGGGTCAGTATTGCCTCACGTGTTCCCATATTTCTACGGAATCCAAACTGATCTTCCCCGAGGTTGACTTCTACCAGTTTTTCCATTCGTCTGTACAGAATTCGCGTTAGTATTTTGCAGCCGGGACTTGTTAAACTGACAGTTCGGTAATTTTCACATCTGTCAACACCTGCTTGCTTTGGGATTGGAATTATTATATTCTTCTTGAAGTCTGAGGGAATTTCGCCTGTCTCATACATCTTGCTCACCAGATGGTAGAGTTTTGTCAGGACTGACTCTCCCAAGGCTGTCAGTAGTTCTAATGGAATGTTGTCTACTCCCGGGGCCTTGTTTCGACTCAGGTCTTTCAGTGTTCTGTCAAACTCTTCACGCAGTATTATATCTCCCATTTCATCTTCATCTACATAATCTTCCATTTCCATAATATTGTCCTCAAGAACATCGCCCTTGTATAGTCCCTCTATATACTCCTTCCACCTTTCTGCTTTCCCTTCTTTGCTTAGAACTGGGTTTCCATCTGAGCCCTTGATATTCATACAAGTGGTTGTTCTCTTTTCTCCAAAGGTCTCTTTAATTTTTCTGTAGGCAGTATCTATCTTACCCCTCATGAGATAAGCCTCTACATCCTTACATTTGTCCTCTAGCCATGCCTGCTTAGCCATTTTGCACTTCCTGTCGATCTCATTTTTGAGACGTTTGTATTCCTTTTTGCCTGCTTTATTTACAGCATTTTTATATTTTCTCCTTTCATCAATTAAATTCAATATTTCTTCTGTTACCCAAGGATTTCTACTAGCCCTCGTCTTTTTACCTACTTGATCCTCTGCTGCCTTCACCACTTCATCCCTCAAAGCTATCCATTCTTCTTCTACCGTATTTCTTTCCGTCATTCTTGTCAATTGTTCCTTTATGCTCTTCCTGAAACTCTCTACAACCTCTAGTTCCTTCAGTTTATCCAGCTCCCATCTCCTTAAATTCCCACCTTTTTGCAGTTTCTTCAGTTTTAAACTACAGTTCATAACGAATAGATTGTGGTCAGAGTCCACATCTGCCCCTGGAAATGTCTTACAATTTAATACCTGGTTCCTAAATCTCTGTCTTACTATTACATAATCTATCTGATATCTTCTAGTATCTCCAGGGTTCTTCCATGTATACAACCTTCTTTCATGATTCCTGAACCAAGTGTTAGCTATGATTAAGTTATGCTCTGCGCAAAATTCTACCAGGCGGCTTCCTCTTTCATTTCTTAGCCCCAATCCATATTCACCTATTATGTTTCCTTCTCTCCCTTTTCCTACTCTCGAATTCGAGTTACCCATGACTATTAAATTTTCGTCTCCCTTCACTACCTGGATAATTTCTTTTATCTCATCATACAATTCATCAATTTCTTCGTCATCTGCAGAGCTAGTTGGCATATAAACTTGTACTACTGTTGTAGGCGTTGGCTTCGTGTCTATCTTGGCCACAATAATGCGTTCACTATGTTGTTTGTAGTAGCTTACCCGAACTCCTATTTTTTTATTCATTATTAAACCTACTCCTGCATTACCCCTATTTGATTTTGTATTTATGATCCTGTATTCGCCTGACCAAAAATCTTATTCCTCCTGCCACCGGACTTAACTAATTCCCACTATATCTAACTTTAACCTATCCATTTCCCTCTTTAAATTTTCTAACCTACCTGCCCGATTAAGGGATCTGACATTCCACGCTCCGATCCATAGAACGCCCGTTTTCTTTCTCCTGATAACAACGTCCTCTTGAGTAGTCCCCGCCCGGAGATCCGAATGAGGGACTATTTTACCTCCGGAATATTTTACCCAAGAGGACGCCATCATGATTTAATCATACAGTAAAGCTGCATGCCCTCGGGAATAATTACGGCCGTAGTTTCCCCTTGCTTTCAGCCGTTCGCAGTACCAGCACAGCAAGGCCGTTTTGGTTATTGTTACAAGGCCAGATCAGTCAATCATCCAGACTGTTGCCCTTGCAACTACTGAAAAGGCTGCTGCCCCTCTTCAGGAACCACACGTTTGTCTTGCCTCTCAACAGATACCCCTCCGTTGTGGTTGCACCTACGGTACGGCTATGTGTGTCGCTGAGGCATGCAAGCCTCCCCACCAACGGCAAGGTCCATGGTTCGAGGGACGTGGGGGGGGGGGGGGACTACCTCCACTAATCTAACCCCCCACCCAGGCCCCCTCTCCCATCCTCCAGAAAATGCCGGGAAGTTTAAATTCCAGCAGGACAATGCAACACACCACGGCTACCTGCACTAACCTAAGAAAATGGCGGAAAAATAGGTGACTTGTACTACCTCCACTAACCTAAGTCATTTGACTGATACCTCTTCCTAGGAATTGGCAGGGAAAGTGAGCTGGGCTGCTGGATCGAATGTCTTTATTATGCATGCAGTGTTTATTTAAACAATTTGAGGCAGTAGATACATCCGGTGTGTTCACATGATGCCTGGAGTCCAACTGACCTATTACACAGTACTGCCACCAGATAGTGTTATCGTCCGATGAGGGTCGGGGGGGGGGGGGGGGGGGGAAAGTGGGGAAAAGACTCAGCCTGTGCTGGGCTGCTGGAGGGAGGAAGGAGTGTACTTTACTTATTTTGGAACAATTTATTTAGCGACGGATTTACATAGATAATTTATTACACTGACACAAACCACTTGCTCTGACATCTTCAGGTCACAACACACAGCCTACAGACCTGCTAACTACTCGTGAATCACCGGAATAATGCAGTGCACTGATGTGGAGACGCGAAAAAACTGCTAAATTACCTAAATAATGCAGTACACAGCATACAGACCTGCAAACTGCTCGTAAATCACCGAAATAATGCTGTACACTGATGCGTAAGACGCAAAAAACTCGTAATTTGTCAAAATAATGCGTGTAAACCGCTCTGCAAACACGCTTACTGATTACAAACTTTACAAATAATTCATCGCACTGCCTGTACACATGGTCACAAAATAATGCAACTGACACGAAATCAGCTCCTAAATTGTCAAAAAAGAAGCATGTGTCACGCTCACAACGCTTAAACAGCCTAATATAATGCAGTGCAAGAACACTCATTGCACTCAAAAACGCTTCCAGACTGTCGTCAACTGTGACGTGTCAGGGAGCTCTTCCCTACAGAGCCCCAACGTACGCAAGGCAGGCGGCGCGCTCGAGCCGGTCCCATACGTGAGATTCCTCTGGGCTGCGTGAGTGTGTTTACTGTTGCTGGTGAGATACCTCTCTAGCTGTGGATACTGACGTCACAGGTCGCGTTATAGAAATCTGTTCCAGTGTTTTCCAGAACAGCACGAGGTGCAGTGTTCCCAGAGATCCTAACAGGACTTGCGAGCTGCACCTAGCCGTGAACGCGAGTTTACCTGCCCAGTGTGGCTGACACATCGCAGCGAGATGTCAGTGTAGCGACTCAGCATATCAGGTGCACCTAAAAGGTTCTCAGTGTTATACTGATGTCACATGGGTATGTAAATAAGAGTCAAGTTGAACTCTCGGAAATTGTAAAGTGTAGCAGAAATAGTTAACAGTCGCTTTTGTAGGAGCTTCCGTGATGTCTCAGCTTGTCCGCATGGAAATTCTGGTCCTAACAAAACTTGTTTACGAAAATAGCTCGGAATAACGCCGAATGCATTCCTCCTCATTGTCCTAACGTACTGTCCCGTCAATCAAGTATTACCCTTCCTGGAAATCGTTAAGTCTTACTTTCAACAAACGTCTCCAAAATGCAAACGTTCTCAGCGCTATGTAGAGGCTCCTACGTCCCAGCACAACGGATATCTTGTAAAGGAAACGAGCATTACGATTGGCTTTTACTCAATTTACCTGCCAAATTACTGATAACGCTGGTGTGGAAACACTGTCAGCCCTTTTCATTCTGCAGACGAGAATTTCAGTGGCAAAAAACAATTTTTGTACAGATCGCCATATTGCACTGACAGTTAAACCCTGAAAAGGTTTCCTACCGATTGTCAAATATGGAAAGACTCTTGCTCAATTATACTGATACGTGATGGTACGCATTTCTCCTCCTTACACGAGGCATCACAACAACGTTTCACCAGGCAACGCCGGTCAGCTGCTGTTTGTGTATGAGAAATCGGTTGAAAACTTCCCTCATGTCAGCACGTTGTAGGTGTCGCCACCGGCGCCAGCCTTGTGTGAATGCATTTGCATATCACAGCATCTTCTTCCTGTCGGTTAAATTTCGCGTCTGTAGCACGTCATCTTCGTGGTGTAGCAATTTTAATGGCCAATAGTGTAGATTTTAACCTCTTACGCTGGGGTCGATACCACGGCGCTTCTCTGCTTGGATACGAGTGCTGCATAGGGGCTTCTCCTAACGTAAATGAGCTTTCTTGCGTCGTAAGTACGTGGCAAGTACTACACACTCTGTCCTCAGTAATGGGAAAAACCAGACAAATTTTACGAATATATGAGACAACGGGACAAACATTCTCTTACATACTCGAGATAATTCGTGGTGACCTTGAAAAACAAGACGCTGTTTCGCTGTATTCATTTAAAGTTGTGCAGACGTATGTCAATTAGCCTTCAATGACTGCGATTTACCACACGAGTGAAAGACAAGTGTACTATAAGGTACTCTGAAAATCTAAATCACTTAAAAGTGGAAATACATACCATACATCACATTTGCAAACCACTTCATATTCAAAGATTAGGACCCTACCATTATGAAACGCCAGTAAGCAGTACTAATAATCTGTTGACAACTAATGACAACCTACCACAAAAAAGATCCCGTAGAGTAGCTACAAGCATATAAGATACGCAACACTTTTCACTTGAACAAATTATTTTTTGATCTTATAAAATATGCATAAAATTTCCAATAAAGATTTTGCCTTTTTGAGATTTCGAATAAACCTGTTATTTCAGTCCATAGATCCGAACTATACCCCGATTGAGATATTTTTATCCAGACGATTCCAAAAACACGCTCTTTCTTGGACTAAACTTATCAGTTTCTCTCCCTCCAAATTTCGAGTGCGAGAACGTCGGTCGATTTGACCGAAAGAAACAAACTCGTCTGAATTTCACCGATTGTCGACCGAAGTCTGTACGTTCGGCAGGTAGGATCGGCCGTAGTGTGAGCGGCACGTAGTGGCGTGCTGATTTGAAAAAATCGGCCGTCTCCGGCCGACGTCTGTCGTCGGCAGAAACCAATTACAGCGGACATCCTTGCATCCCTTCACGTTTGATGTCACCATCGACGGTTACCGCATCTTTCAAAACGATAGCTGTCGTTTTCCAAGTGCAGTGTTTTGAGGAGCTTCATAGCGAACAGACGTTGAAGCCTTGTCTATCAAACTCACCTGCTCTGAACCTAATGTAACACACCTGCGTAGCTATCTGGTGACTGCTCAACGCACACAAACTTACCGGCCAATGATTTACGAGACTTGCGTGTCCTGTACGCACACATCTGGTGTCAGATACCTCCCTACCGAGGACTTGTCCAATCCGAGTCGCACAGAGTCTTTGTTACATTGCGTTGCGAAGGTCGATCAACCCGTCGTTAGGCGGCGGTCGTAATGTATTCCTCAGCAGTGTACACGGCACTGGCTCTCAGTCTAAAAGCCAGTATGACTTTCTTCCGTAAGTTTTGCTATCAACATTTTGTTTTCGGACTTAGATTTTTTCGATTTCGTAGTTTCTCTACACGTTTTGATTCACGGTGATTTGTTAGTAGATCGACCAGACGATGACAATACTATCAAAAGTAATCCAAACATACTAGAAATTTGTGTGTGTGTGTGTGTGTGTGTGTGTGTGTGTGTGTTCCACATGTCCTCTTAAACCACAGGACCGATTTCAACCAAACTTGGTGCATACGTACTTAACTGTCAGGCGCCAATGCCAGTGGGTGTCAGAACCAGCTACCCATCAAAGGGGGTGAGGGTGAAAAAGAAGAGTAACCCGGAGGGGGGGCGGGGGGGCAGAATTCTCAGACTTCATCCACCCAGTATTTGAGAATGAGAGTACTTGGCGTCTTGCAACAAACTTTACACATAATTTCAAAAGAATACGAATTTTTTTCTCGCTGAAAACTCTAAAAAATGATGAAAGCTGGAACATTTATTGCTTACAACTTTTCCACTCTTCATACAGTAAAAGTACCGCATAAGGCACGACGTTATAATTTATTATTTCTTTACTACTAACTGTATTATCGATACGCTTTACAGACATTATGCACGTACAGAGTGGTCCATTCATAGTGACCGGGCCAAATATCTCACGAAATAAGCATAAAACGAAAAAACTACAAAGAACTAAACTCGTCTAGCTTGAAGGGGGAAACCAGATGGCGCTATGGTTGGCCCGCTACATGGCGCCATAGGTCAAACGGATATCAACTGCGTTTTTTTTTAAATAGAAACCCCCATTTCTTATTACATATTCGGGTAGTACGTAAAGAAATATGAATGTTTTAGTTGGATCAATTTTTTCGCTTTGTGATAGATGGCGCTGTAATAGTCGCAAACATATAAGTACGTGGTATCACGTAACATTCCGCCAGTGCGGACGGTATTTGCTTCGTGATACATTAACCGTGTTAAAATGGACCGTTTACCAATTGCGGAAAAGGTCGATATCGTGTTGATGTATGGTTATTGTGATCAAAATGCCCAACGGGCGTTTGCTATGTACGCTGCTCGGTATCCTGGACGACATCATCCAAGTGTCCGGACCGTTCGCCGGATAGTTACGTTATTTAAGGAAACAGGAAGTGTTGAGCCACATGTGAAACGTCAACCACGACCTGCAACAAATAATGATGCCCAAGTAGGTGTTTTAGCTGCTGTCGCGGCTAATTCGCACATCAGTAGCAGTCAAATTGCGCGAGAATCGGGAATCTCAAAAACGACGGTGGTGAGAATGCTACATCAACATCGATTGCACCCGTGCCACATTTCTATGCACCAGGAATTGCGTGGCGACGACTTTGAACGTCGTGTGTAGTTCTGCCACTGGTCACAAGAGAAAGTACGGGACGATGACAGATTTTTTGCACGCGTCCAATTTAGCGACGAAGCGTCATTGACCAACAGCGGTAACGTAAACCGGCATAATACGCACTATTGGGCAACGGAAAATCCACGATGGCTGCGACAAGTGGAACATCAGCGACCTTGGCGGGTTCATGTATGGTGTGGCATTATGGGAGGAAGGATAATTGCACCCATTTTATCGATGGCAATCTAAATGGTGCAATGTATGCTGATTTCCTACCTAATGTACTACCGATGTTACTACAAGATGTTTCACTGCATGACAGAATAGCAATGCACTTCCAACATGATGGATGTCCGGCACATAGCTCGCGTACCGTTGAAGCGGTATTCAATAGCATATTTCATGACAGGTGGATTGGTCGTCGAACACCATACCATGGCCCGCACGTTCACCGGATCTAACGTCCCCGGATTTCTTTCTGTGGAGAAAGTTGAAGGATATTTGCTATCGTGATCCACCGACAACGCCTGACAACATGCGTCAGCTCATTGTCATTGCATGTGCGAACATTACGGAAGGCGAACTACTCGCTGTTGAGAGGAATGTCGTTACACGTACTGCCAAATGCATTGAGGTTGACGGACGTCATTTTGAGCATTTATTGCATTATGTGTTGTTTACAGGTAACCACGCTGTAACAGCATGCGTTCTCAGAAATGATAAGTTCACAAAGCTACTTCTATCACATTGGAACAACCGAAATAAAATGTTCAAACGTACCTACGTTCTCTATTTTAATTTATTACACCTGTTACCATTTTCAAAGTAGTTACCAGCGTTGTGTAGAACCCATTGCCAGAGATGTGGAAGGCGTAGTACATCGTTAACAGAGCCTGTTCTGTTGATGGTGCGAATGGAGAGGTCTATTGCCTGTAGAATCTCTGTAACATTTCTGAAGCGAATGCCACGAAATGGTTCCTTCATCTTCAGAATCAAATTAAAGTCACAAGGACTTAAGTCCGGAGAGTATGGTGGATGGCACATTACTTCCCAGTCCCATCGACCGAACAGAGCAGCCACAGCTTGTGCTGTATGCGCCCGCGCATTGTCGTGCTAAATGATGGGTGGGTTGCGCAGAAAGTGTCGCCGCTTCTTTCGCAAAGCTGGTCGCAGGCGATGCTCCAAAAACGTACAGTAATACTGTGCATTGACGGTCTGCCGTGGAGAAATGTAATGCGTTAGGATAACACCGTCACAGTCGTATACGAGAATCACCATAACTTACACCATACTGGGGCTCTGACGCACTTTCGACTTTCGCGGCGACCCGTAATGACGCCATTCGTTGGATTGGCGTTTCAGTTTTGGCTTCGTGGCATTCGCTTCAGAACTGTTCCAGAGATTCGACAGGCAGTAGACCGCTCCATTCGCACCATCAACAGAACAGGCTCTGCTAACGGTATACTACGCCTTCCACATCTCTGGCAACGGTTTCTACACAACGCTGGTGACTACTTTGAAGGACAGTAACAGGTGCAAACATGTAACTCTTCTGTATCGACTGTGAATAAATAGCTGCCACTATTTAAGTTCCAACGCTCGTATAAGCGAAAATCGTTTTGGTACCTCTGACATAGGAACACATGTGCCGATACAGTTGTTGCTAAGACTGTAAGGATGGCAATCCCCACGAGCACTAAGGTGTAGAGATTGGGACACTAACTCAACTAATCTAATGCAGGGGGCGCACTGTGCACCGACATGAGCAGTCCTGACGCACAATGCCTTCACTGCTGTAGAGGAGAAAAGCCTGTGTTTACAAAGTGAGTGAATAATGCCGATCAGCCACAACCAAATGGAGCTCTACCCGGTGACGGAGTTCGCAGACACGATTTTCGTGTATGGGCAAGCGAATGGAAGCAGCAGAGAACGGAAAGTTTTTAGAGAACTTAATATCTACGTAAAAGACATTCCAGTCACTCCTTACTTCCGAGACTGTTCCAGCTATTAAGTGGGACAGGGCAGTTAAATGCAGGAAGATCTGCAGCGGATAGGCACTTGGTGCAGGGAGTGCCAACTGATCCTTAATATAGACAAGTGTAATGTATAGCGAATACATAGAAAGAAGGATTCTTTATTGTATGATTATATGATAGCGGAACAAACATTGGAAGCAGTTACTTCTGTAAAATATCTGGGAGTATGCGTACGGAACTAGTTGAAGTGGAATGATCATATAAAATTAATTGTTGGTAAGGCGGGTACCAGGTTGAGATTCATTGGGAGAGTACTTAGAAAATGTAGTCCATCAACAAAGGAGGTGGCTTACAAAACACTCGTTCGACCTATACTTGAGTATTGCTCATCAGTGTGGGATCCGTACCAGATCGGGTTGACGGAGGAGATAGAGAAGATCGAAAGAAGAGCGGCGCGTTTCGTCACAGGGTTATTTGGTAAGCGTGATAGCCTTACGGAGATGTTTAGCAAACTCGAGTGGCAGACTCTACAAGAGAGGCGCTCTGCATCGCGGTGTAGCTTGCCATCCAGGTTTCGAGAGGGTGCGTTTCTGGATGAGGTATCGAATATATTGCTTCCCCCTACTTATACCTCCCGAGGAGATCACGAATGTAAAATTAGAGAGATTCGAGCGCGCACGGAGGCTTTCCGGCAGTCGTTCTTCCCGCGAACCATACGCAACTGGAAAAGAAAAGGGAGGTACTGACAGTGGCACGTAAACTGCCCTCCGACGTAAAGTGCCCCCCGCCACACACCGTTGGGTGGCTTGCGGAGTATAAGTGTAGATGTAGATGTAGTTAAACCAGTAGAACGACCGAGGAGGACCACAAACGACGCCGCCTCCCGACTTGGGAGATGCAGTGCTTGCTGGAGTGGATGAGGCGCGTGAAATCAGCACTCGATCAGTTGCGCGTGGAATGAGTGTTTCGCAAAGTACTGTGTGGCGAGTATTATAGGGAACGCAGCCGCACTCCTGTCAACAACGGAAGCTCCGTGGCTCATACCGGCTGACTTCGAATCTTATATCGTTTTCATCCAATGGTCCTTGCAGCGACTTACAGTCAAATGGTTCAAATGGCTCTGAGCACTATGGGACTCAACTGCTGAAGCCATTAGTCCCCTAGAACTTAGAACTAGTTAAACATAACTAACCTAAGGACATCACAAACATCCATGCCCGAGGCAGGATTCGACCTGCGACCGTAGCGGTCGTTCGGCTCCAGACTGTAGCGCCTAGAACCGCACGGCCACTTCGGCCGGCTGACTTACAGTCGATACTTACTTCCCTACGTACGTAATTTTCACGGACAAAGTTTGCTTCACTAGAGACGGAATGCTACTCTTAAATAGTCGCAATATTCACGTTTGGGACGATGAGAATCCCCACGCAACAGCTGTGAAGGGCAGCCAACGCAGATTATCAGACAACGTGTGGGCAGGCAAAGGCAATGATTACGCATTAGACCTGTTTCATCTTTCTCTCCGCTTACATGCATCAGTGTACACTGTTTTCACCAGAGACATTCTACCCAGGTACCTGGAACCTAGCCCAGTTGTTATTCGTCAACGGATATAGTTCCAAAACAATGAAGCCCCATGTCACTTTGGACTAGGGCAACTGAACACGTGGATCCGACATTCCCTGAAAAGTGGATAGCCAGAGGAAATCCTGTTTCGTGGCCAGCACGGTCACCTGATCTCACCCCACCTGATTGCTTCTCGTGGGACCACGTGGGAAGTCCTGTGTACGAGACGCCCGTCGAGACTGAAGAGGATCTCCGGGCAAGAGCTCTCGCTGCCTGCGACTCTGTCAAAACGACACCGGAGATATTAGAAGGCGTGCGACAGAACTTTATGCGACGATGCCGTGCCTGCACTGACACTGATGGACGTCATGTTAAACAGCTGCTGAAAATGTAGCAGATTGTATAACTTGTACAGCTAAATGCTATTCATTATTACTGCTCGAGCCGGCCGGAGTGGCCGAGCGGTTCTAGGCGCTACAGTGTGGAACCGCGTGAGCGCTAAGGTCGCAGGTTCGAATCCAGCCTCGGGCATGGATGTGTGTGATGTCCTTAGGTTACTTAGGTTTAAGTAGTTCTAAGTTCTAGGGGAATGATGACCACTGCAGTTAAGTCCCATAGTACTCAGAGCCACATATTGCTGCTCGTAGACTTAGGTCTTTCGGTCTCTCTGACATCAAGTTAAGTGTGCCGTTACTAGTCGAAAAACAGCGGAAATGATCTAAGGTATTGAGAAGTGTTTAGCGGGAAATCTGGATTCGGAAACTGGCGCTTTTTTTTTTTTTTTTTTTTTTTAGCACTGCGTGAGGCTAAGGTGGAAAATGAGTAGATTTTCGCTTTTAGCTTTCGACTCAGGCATTTACGGACTAAAATCTCTTGTCTCAGATGGATACATTTACCCTTCTAAATCATCCCGGAAAGTTTGTAACATAATCACAGAACAATCCTTTGTGACTAACATGATGGATAACGTCAACATCTCTATGATCTTCACTAGAAAATTGTTACGAATTACAAGATGACATGCAGATGATCAACGGCTGGTGTGAGGAGTGGACTTTACCCTCGACGTAATTCAATGGTCATAAGTATATTTTGTGTAACTTTCATCACGGTAAAATAGGAGAAATACGGCTTTCACATGCTGTAGATCTACTGACACTCGCTGACGATGCGTATGGTTTGCAAATGAAACAGAGAGGCACTGAAATGCGTCTGTAGAATCCGCCATACGGTGCAGGCCAACTTGTGAAGCGCGTAACTAGTTCCCAAGAAACGACACCAGACGCCTACTTTATGCATAGTCATCGACTGTTGCCCAAGGTCGCACAGTTTATACGTCAGCTGTTTTCGAAGATCCGGCGATCGTCCCACGGTCAGTTGCGTTGCGTTGTTTAAAAATAGAACTGACCTTGTTTGTAGCTGATTAGCTACTATTTTCTACCGTGCAGTTGCATCAAAGCAAAACCGGATACCCCACGAAAAATAAGTGACGCTACACATTTGTTTTCGACTGACGCAGACATTGCGCAAACAGATTATCTTGCGCACAAGGAAAAAAAGTTGATGATGTTCAAGCTAAGCGAAGAAAGACCAGACACCGCTGCCGCAGCACGAGTGCAAGTTTGTCTGTGGCGAGAGTATTCAACAGTCTGTCTCAACTATCACTAACCTTCGTGCCTTGAAATATGTTTCGGTAACACATTGTAGCAGTTCCGTAACACTGATTTTTTCAAGGAAAGGAGTCTATGTTGTATAATTAAAGTTATTATACTTTACTCGTTATTTCCACATACTTCGCATAAAATCTAGAATGGTTTCTGTTATAGTGCTGAAATATCACCACTACTAAATCACATCAATACAGATGATACTGGATCGTTTTTATTCGTCGTCTAACCGATGGCTGACTCTCATCGACGAAGCAGTCAACATGAGTAGATCTAAACCCTTAAACTGAACAAACAAAATAATACACGTACGCACATGTAATAAAACTGTAGGTAAAACCCAGTGAAAAAAGGGTAAAAGTCGGATAAAAATTTGACTTACATTAGTTATAACGTAGTAAAACATATGATGTATTGTAAGATCGGTTAAATGTATGGCCGGTCCGTGCAAACATGGTGCAGGGTACGAATATGTTCCAAAAAGCTGCGCGCAAAATGTGATTTTTCACGCGGTCGTATCTCGGATTATATTGACCACAGACATAAGGGGTCAAGTGTTTTGAACGACCCTTGCCCTAGAGACCATTTCTGTTCCTACTGGAAGAATGGCTCTACTGTAGCTATCAAAGATGGTTCAAATGGCTCTGAGCACTATGGGACTCAACTGCTGAGGTCATTAGTCGCATAGAACTTAGAACTAGTTAAACCTAACTAACCTAAGGTCATCACAAACATCCATGTCCGAGGCAGGATTCGAACCTGCGACCGTAGCGGTCTTGCGGTTCCAGACTGCAGCGCCTTTAACCGCACGGCCACTTCGGCCGGCTATTGTAGCTATCCTGCAGCACAATACCAACATGTAAACATTACACAATTCCTCCAGCTCAGGCAGAGTGGTTCTTTTGCACCAGGTGTAGTCTAGGGTGGACTTTAGGCATCTTATAAAAGCACCGTTTGTCCATGGGTGGTTCCTGAGCAAACTTCGAAAAGTACCAGTTGTGGGGATGTCCACGTTTATAATTTCTATCCATGGCAGATCGTCAAAAGTTTTACCATATGTTCTCAACATAATATACGCGGAGAGCTTGAAAACTTTTTCGAAATCATAATTCGTTACCGACTTCCAGAAGTTCGAACTTACCGTACCTACGCAGAAAACCGCAACTTGTTTTTGCCGGTTTTGCACCGTGGATCGCAATTATCTAAATAACTTAGATAGGCTCAAGCATAGGGCTAAAATTTTAATTGTGCATTTTTAGACATTAGTTTAGAGTCGCCTTTTTTCCCGTTTTCGAAAATTTGGATCCGTTATCAAGATGTACCCGAGAAAGCATCTCTTTTCGATACAAAAATGCGAATTGTGGGGATGGCAACGTGTATCATTTATATTCATGGCAAATCCCTGACATTTTTTGCCATATCCCCTTCAGATGATGTTATCGGGGAACCTTGAAACTTTTTTCTGTATCATCGTACGTTACCGATATCCAGAGATTCAAAGCTACCGTATTTAAGCGCCAAAAATATGGAACTAATATCCGGTCTGAAGCATAAAATTAGTTTCAAAAGGCGTAGTGAACACATGGTAAATGTTCTGTGGTCACAGCAGGGATTCTGAGGTCACCAAACTATGACTGTAGTCAGTAGTTATTGGGCAATAAAAAATGTGCGACCCGCTGTCTCTATATAATGGGCACCTCACGCCTACGCAAAGATGTCCAGAGTGGTACTGCAGAGACAAAAAATGGGCTAAAATGGTTTTAACAGAAAAGTGCTTAAAACGGACGCTACAGATTACGTAAAACTGGAAAGACTGTAAAATTAAGTAAAATATTTCTAACAGCATAGTCACTCTTTTAGGATACAAATTGTAAGCTGGGCGTTTTCAATGAATCGCTATCGATGAGCAAAGTATCCAGGAAAATGTAGAGTAAAAGATTTTTGTGTTAACCTTGTACTACGGGTATGCCAGAACTTTACCGACCTATAGAATACGTTTTATGTAAGCAACACACTCTGTTGTAGTAGGGAGAAGAAGGAAACCAGCGCGAAAGTGCTCCTGTCGGAGAATAAAAAAGGCGAATACGCGCCTCTTCAAAAGAGTCTGACATATAAGCGGGGAACGAGCTGCCTCCACCCCTTATCCCGACTTCCTCATCAAAAATTGTGGGAGCCACTTTTTTGTGCTGAAAGAGAACAGCAAAGAGAGAAGTGGCGGTGGAAGAGAGAGAAAGAGAGAGATGAGACAGTGGTCGTGGGGGAGAGAAAGTGGCAGTGAAAGAGAAAGACAGACAGGTGAAGACACTGAGCAGAGGGAGCCAAGGGGAGAGGAAATATTGACAGGTTAGTGAGAGACAGTGACAGTGAAATAGGAAGAGAGATGGATGGAGATGGAAACAACAGAGAGGAGATAATGGAGATGAAAAATACAGATGAGTGGAGACCATAGATGGGTTTGGGGGATCTGGAACCCCCTAGACCGTCGAACTTTAACAGTAGGTATAGGGGAGGGCGCATTGTGGACTTAAATTTTTAATGGGTGAGTATAAGGAAAACAGAAGACGGCTTCTCCCAGAATTTTTGAGCTGCTGAGGTGTGATGGAGACAGTGGCAGTGAGAAGGAAAGACAAAGTGAGAGTGAGAGAGGAGACATTGTCAGTGGCAGTGCGATATACGAGTAGTGAATCACTGGGAGAAGGAGGAGACAGAGGGAGAGAGACGTGTGGTGTACAGACAGTGGCAGTGTGGGGGAGGTGCTGATTATAAAGACGTAACAACAGAGAGAGAGAGTGGGTAAAAGGTTTAGAATGTCCTGTGTTAAAAGAGAGCGAATATGTTCGCATGACAAGATTTTTGATGTGGATGGCAGAATGATGACTGGTTCCCCATCATTCTGTCAGTGTCTTTTAAAAGGGAGAGTGTTCGTTTTCTTTGTTCTCGGACAAGAGTATTTTACCGCTGATATTAAGAATGAAACACGTCCTTCACTTGGATTTGCCGTCAGACCTAGAAGTCATTATTTACGTGTTATATGGTGAAATGATCCTATTTCGAATGATAACAGTGAGAAACAAAGCTGTCGTATGGAGTATTACTTGGTGGTATTTAGGTTGTGAGTCCAATTTGAATATGCAGCATATTTGATATTGGTACTTACTCGGAAAAACGCACTGTTTGGGAAATAAATGCAGTAAGGTCGCCACTCAAGTTCTTTGTCCACCATGCTGACTCTCTTCTTCTTCCTCTCAGCGCTAAGCCAAATTTCTGTTCCGTTTCCTTATGATATTTGGGTGTTTGTGCATTCCACCGTTCCAACAGGCATTGCTGATGTCTCTCCCCGGCAGTCTTATATAGCAGCACTTGCTTGGGCTACCTTGCCTCCTCCATTGTGTCAGCATAGTGTTTCCATTTATCTGTAGGTCGAAATATTCTGATTTATACAAAAAGCTCACTGTTCCGTTTCCGTCTTCGTTTCTGACCTGATCCACCCTGGACACTCCTAAAGTGCACTCCTAAAATACACTCGAACACACACAAAACCAATGTACCACGAAAGAATTATGCGAGTTAGCGGAAATTGGTATAGGTGATGTACAGACAAACAAACGTTTACAATTTCAGAAAAATTGGAAGATTTATTCAACAGCAAGGGCCTCAGAAATTGAGAATGTCAATAAGGCATTGGGGCATCTCTGGACCCGATGCGAGCAGTTATCCGGCTTGACATTGATTGAAAGAGTTGGGGATGTCCTCCTGAGGCACATCGTGCCAAATTCTGTCCATCTGGCGTGTTAGATTGTCAAAATACCGAAATGGTTGGAGAGCCCTGCCCAAACGTACTCAGTTAGGGAGAGATTCGGAGGTCATGCTGCCGAAGGTAGCGTTTGGCAAACTCGAACACAAGCAATAGAAAGTGTCGCCGTGTGACAGTGGGCATTGTGTTATTGAAATGTAAGCCCAGAGTGGATTTCCATAAATGCCGAAAAAACGAGGCGTAGACTATAGGAGACGTACCGCTGAGCTGTAAGGGTGCCGGGGGCGACAACCAGACGGTCCTGCTATGAAATGGAATGTCACCCCAGACCAGCACCCCAGGTTGTCGAGTCGTGTGGCTGCTGACAGTCAGGTTGGTATTCAACAGCTGTCCAGGGTGTCGACAGTAGCTCATCGGGATTCAGTTCGAAGTGGGATTCATCACTGAAGACAATTCTACTCCAGAGGTTCCAGGTCGAGGACGCCCCAGACAACCCTGGGACACCTACCCGACCGTCGCCCGCCGTACCAGCAGTGATGGTCTGGGGTGCATAAGTCACGGCAGAGCGCTCGAACCAGCTCGGGATTTTGGCAGTCTAACGCGGCAGTTGGATAGAATTTGACACGAAAACCGTCAGGAGGACATCGAAAAACTCTGTCAATCAATTCCAAGCCGAATAACTACTTGCGTAAAGCGCCAGAGATAGACCAGTGCGTTATTAACTAGTTGGCTACTGTACTACGCTCTTCGTTAACTGCTATTAACAAAAAAATTGAATGCAAGAATAGATAGTTGAAACATGATGCCAGTAGAAGCAACATAAAGTAATTACGTCATAAATAAAAAAGCGGAGAATAATATAAAATATCTACATTTCAAGAGCACAGTGTTTAAGTCGCTTAACCTCACATTTAATGCTAGTTCACTTTTAAGTATTGACAACGCCGCAGCCTATGACGGAAGTAATGGCCGCTATCGACAGGGGATCTCAGGTTGATTCAGTATTTCTGGATTTCCGGAAAGCTTTTGACACCGTTCCCCACAAGCGACTTCTAATCAAGCTGCGGGCCTATGGGGTATCGTCTCAGTTGTGCGACTGGATTCGTGATTTCCTGTCAGGAAGGTCGCAGTTCGTAGTAAAAGGCGGCAAATCATCGAGTAAAGCCGAAGTGATATCAGGTGTTCCCCAAGGGAAGCGTCCTGGGACCTCTGCTGTTCCTGAGCTATATAACTGACCTGGGTGACAATCTGAGCAGTTCTCTTAGGTTATTCGCAGATGATGCTGTAAGGTCATCCGAAGACCAGTATCAGTTGCAAAGCGATTTAGAAAAGATTGCTGTATGGTGTGGCAGGTGGCAGTTGACGCTAAATAACGGAAAGTGTGAGGTGATCCACACGAGTTCCAAAAGAAATCCGTTGGAATTCGATTACTCGATAAATGGTACAATTCTCAAGGCTGTCAATACAGCTAAGTACCTGGGTGTTAAAATTACGAACAACTTCAGTTGGAAAGACCGCATAGATAATATTGTGGGGAAGGCGAGCCAAAGGTTGCGTTTCATTGGCAGGACACTTAGAACATGCAACAAGTCCACTAAAGAGACAGCTTACACTACACTCGTTCGTCTCTGTTAGAATATTGCTGTGCGGTGTGGGATCCTCACCAGGTGGGATTGACGGAGGACATCGAAAGAGTGGAAAAAAGGGCAACTCGTTTTGTATTATCACGTAATAGGGGAGAGAGTGTGGCAGATATCATACGCGAGTTGGGATGGAAGTCATTAAAGCAAAGACGTTTTTCGTCGCGGCGAGATCTATTTACGAAATTTTAGTCACCAACTTTCTCTTCCGAATGCGAAAATATTTTGTTGAGCCCAACCTACATAGGTAGGAATGATCATCAAAATAAAATAAGAGAAATCAGAGCTCGAACAGAAAGGTTTAGGTGTTCGTTTTTCCCGCGCGCTGTTCTGGAGTGGAATGGTAGAGAGATAGTATGATTGTGGTTCGATGAACCCTCTGCCAAGCACTTAAATGTGAATTGCAGAGTAGTCATGTAGATGTAGATGTAGAAGAGGGATGTCTGCCTTAAACAACGTTCGGGTAAAAGATTTTTATTGTGTCTTGTACATGGTACAGGAAAATAGTAGATGGTTTAAGTCTCCTTCTTCCTTATCTCCATCTTCGGTAAACTAATGACATAAAGCTGTTTTAGTGGCAGTGGGCGGTAATGCACGCGTCCTGAGATCTTTGTGTAATACCGTTGCGTCTGCCAGCGCTGTGCTCTGTCGTTTTCCATTGATGAGCCTCAGCATTTCTCGGTAAGGGAGACTATTATTTAACGTTTTGGCAAAGGTGATTGCTCGCTTCGCTAAGCTGACTACTGTGTCATTACGAAAGACGCCGCTGGGCCCTCAAATCCTCAAAAACGTTTGTGACCAATCCTGGCTGCTTATTCGTTGCGACGTCTTTAATAGTGTCTATAATTATAAGTGACATTATGAAGGACGTCGCAACGAATAAGCAGCCAGGACCGGTCACAAACGTTTTTGAGCATTTGAGGGCCCAGCGGCGTCAACGACAGGCGACTAACGCCTCCGTAACAACACTGTTAGTGGCACTGCCTTCAGTGCAGAAGGACTCTTTGATCCTGGCACCCCCTAGGACTTTTCCCAGGTAGGGAGGTGAGGAAGGTGGTGTTCTCAGCCTGGTGAGGCCAGATGAGGAACTTGTCGAATAAAGAAGCGCGGATCTGCTGCCAACAACGGCTGGAGGCATTGCCGCCATTCTAACCCCAAGTCCCGCGATCACAGATGCCCCCACGTACTGCTTTATAGGGAGCATTCGGTCAGTCAGAGCAGGGGTAAGGCCTCATCTGTGACTGATGTTTACTTAGTTACCACGCGACATACTTCTGTTCCACTTTGGTTTTGTAAGACTCTGTGACACCATCAGGGAATCTGTCAGTACCATCTGAGTCGTGTGCGGCTCGCGTTGATGCCGTTCGTAGCTTGGCATCTTGTAATAGCGATACTGGCGTCTGCACCGACCGGTTCTAGGCGCTTCAGTCTGGAACCACGCGACTGCTACGGTCGCAGGTTCGAATCCTGCCTCGGGCATGGATATGTGTGACGTCCTTAGGTTAGTTAGGTTTAAGTAGTTCTAAGTTCTAGGGGACTGATGACCTCAGAAGTTAAGTCCCATAGTCCTCAGAGCCATTTGAACCATTTTTGATACTGGCGTCTCGTTTTCTTAGTCTGTTCACTGGCGCCACTACGTTTGCTCGCCTTGTCTGTCCATGAGTGGCAGCAGCAGCGCTTATCGATAGCGCGTGCTGTGGTACGATCTTTGGAGCGGCCTCTAGTATGGCTAAATGGTTGGTTCAAACGGCTCTGAGCACTACGCGAGGTCATAAGTCGCCTAGAAGTTAGAACTAATTAAACCTAACTAACCTAAGGACATCACACACATCCATGCCCGAGGCAGGATTCGAACCTGCGACCGTAGCGGTCGCTCGGTTCTAGACTGTAGCGCCTAGAACGGCATGGCCACTCCGAAATACTAATTTCCTGGTCGTGGTGTGTCGAGCGAGTGAAGTTGGGGCGGAGCAGCAGTGAGGCGCTGGCGACACACATGCACTGTCCAATGGAAGAATGCGGTCGTGAGAGTGCACGACCTCGTAAGGGACTGGATTCAGCGAGTTTTAGTTGAATGGACCGTGATATTCGAGTAGTGCAACTTTCACCTGTGTGTGTGTGTGTGTGTGTGTGTGTCCGTGTGTGTGTCCGCCCGTCGAAGTGACCTCATTGCAATAAGTTGTCAGTCGACGATTTACGCTGGGATCTTTCCCGTCCCTGACTTGAGTGGGGACGACCGTTGGCTGGTCGTTCGGTCGACCGTCGCAGCGGACAATGTGCATTTGGACTTCCGACCGCTTCTGGTTTCTCTGTGTTCGTGCCGACTTGTAATTCGTCCGTGTTGTTTCAGTGTAACTGGTGTTAGTATTGTGAGTTGTTGGTGGAATTTTCTTCCCGGATCCATGTGTGTGTCTTGTGGTTTTGAATGAGCAGTTATTTTAATGCTGTCTGCGTACTGGATTTGGAGGGAGTTGCGAACGGACATCAGGTTGGTTGGTGGCGCAGCAGCGGGCAGGTCCGTGCAGCACGAGGGCAAGCCGGGGCCGCTGGCGGCGCGCTGCCACTGCCGGACCGAGGAGGGGCAGCTGCGGGAGCGACGACTCCGTTGCACACCGAGCCCTGGACTTTTAAGTTGAGTGACGAGTTACGCGTCAATGCAACCTCGACTACTCCGAGATCTCGCCTTTGGTCGATGGTTTGGTGCTCCCAGATCCTCTGAGCCTGGCGGCAACGAGTGAAGTGTTTCGTGGTATTGTTCTTATTAGTGAAGTGCAACCAGCGGTATTTTCTGCCTTGTGGCCGCTAACGCCCCAGTTACCTGCCCTGGAGGTTAGCGTCCTTTTCCAGCAGTGAACCTTTCCTCGTCGTGTTGATGCTGTCCGACACGGCATGTAGTTCGACAGCCTCTTGTATTGTACTGTGCATATTTTTTGGGGGGTGGTCTACCTTGGTTCTAGTGTTTCCTTCGGCCTTTGGTGAAGACGTAGTGCTCTCTGTCTCTTCGCTCTTGCCTAAAAATATTCCATCGTTGTACCTGTGATCGGACGTTAGGTGGATTGGGTAGTCGGTCGGTCGGCGCTTAAGCTGCCCCTAGTTTGAGTTGTCATCCTGTTACGAGAGTACAACTGTTGGCTGCCTGACTCACCTTACCTTATGTTTGAGTTACCTTCCCAGACCGACCCTTGGAACACTTGCTGAGAACCGCTTGTCCTGATTCCTTAGATTGTGATGTTTGTTTTAAGGATATTTGTTATTTTCTAATTATTGTTGGTGTGGCCTTCAGCCGAGCAATAATTTCACTTTTTTCGTGATAAGGCCTTCAGCCATGTTACAGTTAACTATTTTAAGGAAACTTGTTTTAAAAATCAAAGCATTTATTTTAAAAGTGCACTTTCGAATTGTTTTCCTGACTTCTAATTCAGGCCTTTAGCCATTTCTTATTTGAAATTGTTTGTGGCGTTCAGCCGAGTAATAATTTCACTTCTTTCATAATAAGGCCTTGAGCCGTGTTACAATAAGTTTTTTTTTAAAGCAAACTTGTTTTAAAGGAAAAGCATTTGTTGAGGTGTGTGGTATTTGGAATTATTTTCCTGACTTCTGATTCAGGCCTTCAGCCGTTTGTTGTTTGAGGTTATTGTTGATGTCCTTCGGCCCGAAAATTGTAGAATTTTTTTCCTGTGATAAGGCCTTCAGCCATCATGCAGTCAATTATGTTTTTTTAAGAGATTGTTTTAAATTTTTAATTTCTTTACATAAAGTTTAAGTATTTGTTGTGCAACCGGGAGTAACTGATGACGGCCCCGTCCACAATTGTAACCTCATCCTGCCACATCCTGAGAAACCAGCTCTCGCCATCATACTGCTTAGTGTGTGAGGTCTGCCGTACTTTACAGCTTTACGGCTTCCTCCAAGTCGGGGACGAGGTGTGCTGGTAACTGCTGTAATCGCCAATTACTCTTACAGATAAGACTCATTTTTTTACATTCAAACATTCTTGATGCGTATTTTTTTTCTACAGTTTCATTTCCGGGAAGACTTCATATTCGTAAAACACCCTGTTAACCCGGGGACATTAATACGTTAACGGCAGCAAGTGTGACAGGCGTCAGTTTGTAAGGGCACAGGGGCTGGTCAGCTACAAGCTAGCTGCATTCCTGCGACTTCCCAGCGACAGCTATTAACGGTGCGTGCGCATATCACTCCAAGGTCCACCCCTCTGTAGCTACCGCCAGAGAAACAGAAGGAGGGGTGTGCAGCTGTTTAAGGCAGCTCGAAATGGTACAGCGCCTACCACTATCTGGCGCTTCTGAAGACGCGTGTGTTACATTCTCCCGAGCGCTAGAATGCTGAAACCGAGCGAGGTGGCGCAGTGGTTCGCACACTGGACTCGCACACGGAGGGCGGGAGGGCGGGAGGGAGGGGGGGACCGTTCAAACCCGCGTCCA
Source organism: Schistocerca serialis cubense (assembly GCF_023864345.2). Classification (NCBI taxonomy): domain Eukaryota; kingdom Metazoa; phylum Arthropoda; class Insecta; order Orthoptera; family Acrididae; genus Schistocerca; species Schistocerca serialis. The sequence goes on along the minus strand of NC_064646.1, from coordinate 43,942,218 downwards.
GCCATTCTGATTTAGACTTTCCGCGGTTTCCCTAAATCGCCCCACACAAATGCAGAGATGGTTCCTTCGACAGGGCACGGCCGCCTTCCTCCTCCACCCTTCCCTAATCTGAACTTGTGGTCCATCTCTAAAAAATGGCTCTGAGCACTATGGGACTTAACATTTGAGGTCATCAGTCCCATAGAACTTAGAACTACTTAAACCTAACTAACCTAAGGACATCACACACATCCGTGCCGCAGGCACGATTCGAACCTGCGGCCGTAGCGGTCGCGCGGTTCCAGACTGTAGCGCCTAGAACCACTCGGCCACACCGGCTGGCAATCCACCTCTAATATCCTCGTTGTCGACGGGGCGTTAAACCCTAATCCGCTCCTCCCTACAGGGCTGAAAGTGTTTAGATATAAATCAGGGTACATATTTTAGTGTTTTATTACATATTATTTTTTTTATTGATTATAGATTTAGTGAACAGGTATATTTTTTAATTATTTGAAAATAGTTGCTGCGCGAGTGTGAAGCTGGGTTGCTGAAGCAATGTAGATGAGTTGTAGGATTCTCAAAATATACAAACACATCAGATTGTAAATATGTGCTGGAAAGTCTTGGAAGGATGCATTTGGAGGAGTTAGTTTTCATGGAAACAGTGAAGTGATAAAAAAGGGACGATCCACAGTAAATCTTCCACATGTAAATACAGTAACTATAAATTAGCTAAGTCATTTTGAAGAATGTTGGTACTCTTCTAACAAATGGTTGTGTGGCTGTAAAGAGACGCAAAAATTGTACTTCTTCTGACCATGCGTTTTGTTCTCTTCCGCTGCGCTGAGGACAAAAATGGTGTGAGTGATACCAACAATTTCAACAAGTTTAGGAAACGGCAAGAAACTTCCAAGAAACATATTACATATGTAAGTACACTCATTAAATTTAGCGATACAAGGGTATATGTTTTGTTTGCACAACGCCTCGATATTACATGTTCAGATACATAACGAACAAGTAAAGTTTCACGATGAAGAGAATCAAAACGTATCTTCCAAGTACAGAGTCACAGAGCAGACTATCTCACCTCGCTTCGTTGTCCGCTGAGAAGCGACTGCTCAAGTCCGTCAAACAATAAGCGTCGTTCTACGACTCCCTGATTGAAGCTCCCGACGAGAAGGATCGCCAAATTGAGCTCAGATATAAACAAAACTGTGAGTACCGGAACTTTTAGTATCACCCTTATTCGTGTAGATTCAGTAACAGGTATTTAGCGAGTATCCGGTTTCGCTCAGCAGACCTAATCTCTAAGAGGTCGGCCCTTGTACTTTAAACACACGCGTACGACTATTCGTTGTGATACTAGGGCACGATGAGACACAATAACGGATAAGCGTAAGCAGTGACATAATAATGATAACAATGACAACAATAGTAATAATGGTTACGACAGTAGTGTTACTTTTAACAGTATTTTTAGAAGCCACTACAGCCAACGCTTGACCGCTGCTGCTGGCAGTACCCTGTCACCCCCTCAGCGTCCAGGGGTGAGGGGCCGCCCCCTGGCTCCTGCGCACACAGTGCCCGCCGCGCACCCTGCTTTGTCGCCGTCGACGGCGTTCCACACATCCGTATAGGTCTCCGTCCAATTCAGGAGGACTGTATTGAGCATAATAATAATACTAGTAACAATGGGAACAATGATCTGGTGTGGCTCAGTGGGCTGGTGCGAGTCTTTCCACTGCACGCACTTCGGTGACTTGCGTGACCCTAACCTACCAGGGAAGAGGGGAGCTACAGTTTAACGTGGAATCCGAACCGTGGGTCGTTTCTGGTGACTCTTCACATCGCTCGGATGTGAAGGCCAGGTCAAAATGCAGACTGAAAAATTCGAGACCCGATCGGGTTTCCATCCTGACACCTCTCCGTTTCCAGTCGAGCAGTTTAGCTTTTTTCCCATTTTCTTCGTCATAATTTTCACCATTTCGCCTGTGCGGACGTCACATGTGACCCCTTCAGGTTTAGCTTTTTTCCCATTTTCTTCGTCATAATTTTCACCATTTCGCCTGTGCGGACGTCACATGTGACCCCTTCAGATTCACCGTTGAAGACTGCACGCAGTTTTATTACAGAGGACAGCCAGCCCTGTGACCGAACACACCGAGCTACTGTGACGGCGACGTCTAGACCACCAGGCTCCACGGTACTCAGCGGTTCGTTCGTAGGGTCACAGCTGGGCGAGAGTCGAGAGCGGGGGGAGGTGCTGGAAGGCGCTGTGAGAGACGAAGCCGGAGACTGGGATAGAGACTGCGGCCAGCAGCGCGGGTACCGTCGCAGCCCTGATGGGCGTGAGCACTGTTACTCGCACAAACAAAGTCGACACTCGGCGCGATGGCTGATCGGAGCGACTGTAACTGGGAAACGCCTTTGCGGTCGCTCCCATCAGCCACCGCGCCGAGTGTCGACTTTGTTTGTGCGAGTAACAGTGCCTGGCCCGTCGCCCAGTTTCGTAAGACAGCTCCGGTACGGCCTCGGATGTGTGTATGTGTGTGTGTATGTGTGTGTGTATGTATGTGTGTGTGTGTGCGTGTGCCGCCCACTCTTACGGATCGCACAGCTGAGCTGACCTTGCCTCGCAGTCGGAATAGGCGTACCAGCTATTTCGTATTCCGGCTTCTACTCCACTCTCACTATCTGATCGAAAGTGTTCGGACACACATCAGTGGACATGAATGTGGAGGCTGCCCAACTTGAACTCTGCTGGGGACTCTTCCAGTGATTGAATGTTTGTTGAGGAGCGGCAGCCCATTCTTCCTCGAGAACCAAAACCAGAGAAGGCAAAGTTGTTGGACGCAGAGGTGTAATCGATGTTATGCTATTCATCCGAAACGTCTTCCACTGGGTTCAGGTCAGTGCTTTGGGCAGACTAGTCCATTTCAGGAATGCTGTCGTCCGCAGACCACTGTCTCACAGCCGCTGCTCTATGGCAGGGTGCGTCGTCACGCTGACACACGCAGGCATCGTCTCCGAATCGTTGCTCCACTGTGCGCAGTGCACAGAGCTGTAAAATGTGTTAACATCCACCCGTATCCAGCGTTTCCTTAAGTCTGACAGCCTCCACCCCAAACCCGTAGCACCGCCTCCTCCGTACTTCACTGCTGGACTACACGTGATGGCAGGTGACGTTCTCCAGGCGTTCCCCAAACCCGAACCCTTCCGTCGGACTGCTACGTGCTGTAACACGACTCAGCACCCCAAATGACTCGTTTCCACTCATCCGCCATGCAGTGCCGCCGCTCTTCACGCCACCTCAGACGTCGCCCAGCACTGCCTCCAGAAGTGATGTGGCTTCTGAGAAGCTGCCCTACCCTGGTACCCCATCCTTTCTAGGTCCATACACACAGCCATTCTGCTCGCTGGAGACTGTTGGTAGCAGTTTGGAAGTCACGAGTGGCTTCTTCCGCTGACTTCGTGCAATTTGTTACAGCTGCCAGTCAGTACACGAGTTCTGTCTCGTTTCGGTTCACCTGTGACTGTTGCTTCTCGTTTACGATTTCGCAGTCACGCCACCAACAGTCGACTTCCACAGCTTTACAAGGACCGGCACGTCGCTGGTCGCTCTGTTACTCAGGCGACATTCCTGCAGACTGCCTCCGCTGCTTCACCGCCTCCGCTCCTGCTGCCGCGTCCGCCTCTTGTCACTTCCGTAACTCCTGGCGGTGCCCGCATCTTCTGACCAGATACTGTAGGTCATAGTTTTCGCACTTCCCCAACTTTTTATACGGTATTTGACTGCTTCAAAATTTCCGAAGTACCACATTGGTTTCAGCAAAGTAAATGTCACTGAACTTACACTACTGCCCATTAAAATATCTACACTAAGAAGAAATGCAGATAATGAACGGGTATTCATTGGACAAATATATTATACTAGAACTGACATGTGATTACATTTTCACGCAATTTTGGTGCATAGATCCCGAGAAATCAGTACCCAGAACAACCACCTCTGGCCGTAATAACGGCCTTGATACGCCTGGGCATTGGTCAAACAGAGCTTGGATGGCCTGTACAGGTACAGCTGCCCACGCAGCTTCAACACGATACCACAGTTCATCAAGAGTAGTGACTGGCGTATTGTGACGAGCCAGTTGCTCGGCCACCATTGACCAGACGTTTTCAGTTGGTGAGAGATCTGGAGAATGTGCTGGCCATGGCAGTAGTCGAACATTTTCTGTATCCAGAAAGGACCGTACAGGACCTGCAACATGCGGTCGTGCATTATCCTGCTGAAATGTAGGGTTTCGCAGGGATCGAATGAGGGGTAGAGCCACGGGTCGTAACACATCTGATATGTAACGTCCATTGTTCAAAGTGATGCCAATGCGAACAAGAGGTGACCGAGACATGTAACCAATGGCATCCCATATCATCACGCCAATATGGCGATGACGAATACACGCTTCCAGTGTGCGTTCACCGCGATGTCGCCAAACACGGATGCGACCATCATGATGCTGTAAACAGAACCCGGATTCATCCGAAGAAATGACGTTTTGCCATTCGTGCACCCAGCTTCGTCGTTGAGTACACAGTCGCAGGCGCTCCTGTCTGTGACGCAGCGTCAAGGGTAACCGCAGCCACGGTCTCCCAGCTGATAGTCCATGCTGCTGCAAACGTCTTCGAACTATTCGTGCAGAGGGTTGTTGTCTTGCAAACGTCCCCATCTGTTGACTCAGGGATCGAGACGTAGCTGCACGATCCGTTACAGCCATGCGGATAAAATGCCTGTCATTTCGACTGCTAGTGACACGAGGCCGTTGGGATTCAGCACGGCGTTCCGTATTACCCTCCTGAACCCACCGATTCAATATTCTGCTAAAAGTCATTGGATCTCGACCATCGTGAGCAGCAATGTCGCATACGATAAACCGCAATAGCGATAGGCTACAATCCGACCTTTATCAAACTCGGGAAGGTGATGGTACGCATTTCTCCTCCTTACACGAGGCATCACAACGTTTCACCGGGCAACGCCGGTCAACTGCTGTTTGTGTATGAGAAATCGGTTGGAAACTTTCGGCATGTCAGCACATTGTAGGTGTCGCCACCGGCGCCAGCTTGTGTGAATGTTCTGAAAAGCTAATCATTTGCATATCAGAGCATCTTCTTCCTGTCGGTTAAATTTCGCGTCTGTAGCACGTCATCTTCGTGGTGTAGCAATTTTAATGGCCAGTGGTGCAACATTGTTGAAGAACAGCAATCTTTAGTGTCATAAAGTTATTTATCGACATCAGTCGATGTAGCTGATGGTTTACGATGACTGAGGCCTCCACAGCGGGTGAGGTACCATCGCCGTCATCCAGACGGTGCAAATTCTGAAGATGACCCGTAATTAAAAGGCCGAAACCGGCCAGAAGTTAACATCGAGTGCGATAAGGACTGTTTTTAAATAATTTTAGTGTGTGTTCAGTTTGACGCAAATGTCCTTCGGACTTGCGTGAATGTCTGAAGGGACAGAGACTGCTGGTGACTGACAGCCGTAGTAAAAAGAGTTCCCCGTGTGCGAGAAGGACTCGCGCTCTGCGGGAAGTGTGTGTGTGTGTGTGTGTGTGTGTGTGTGTGTGTGTGTGTGTGTGTGTGTGTGTGTGTGTGCGTCTGTTTACGGAGGGTTCACCAACACAGCAAATCGAGAATCTCCACGATGTTTACCTGCTATTGACGCTGATACTAACAAGATATTGGTCTCGGGAAATGCAAGACTTTCGATAATGTTTCAAGTTTGAAGTCCGATAACAAAAGACAAGAGAATTTTTTTTCTTAGATATAATTAAAATTAACAATTTCCTGATTTTTTCCTCTAGTTGTACTTTCAAATCTTGCTTCTTGCCAAACTTCATGATTCTAGACCAACCTGCAGTCATGAACTGTGCGGCTGGTCCCGCCAGAGGTTCGAGTCCTCCCTCGGGCATGGGTGTGTGTTTTTGTCCTTAGGATAATTAAGGTTAAGTAGTGTGTAAGCTTTTAATCAAATTAGTTAAAATGTGTTTGGAAGAAACCATATGCAAAGTTAAGACACCTGCAGGAGAAACTGAAAATTTTAAGGTGTACACTGGACTGAGACAAGGGGATGCCATCTCACCTATTCTATTTAATATTATCTTAGAGAAGATTGATAGAGAATTCACCAAAACTAATCCACAAGGGATCCAACCGCAGGGACAGAACATTACTAGACTTGCTTATGCAGATGATGTAGCCTTAATAAGCACTTCAAAAGCTGAATTAATCAGGATGATGCAAAATTATTACAAAATAGCTGAGAAAGCTGGACTTCATGTGAATGAAGAAAAGACAGAATATCTAGTCATAAGTAAAAAACTCCAAAAGAATACACCACTGACCGTAAATGGTCTCACTTTCAAGGCAGTTGACCACTTCAAGTACTTAGGGAGTCTTTTTAGCAGAGACAATAGAGCAGAAATAGAAATAGACGCCCGTCTAGCAGCAGCTAATAGAACTTTTTACAGCTGTATCAAAATTTTAAGGATGAGATCACTTAGTACTGAATTCAAAATCCGTTTTTATCAGTCAACTATTGTACCAGTAGCATTATATGGATGTGAAGCTATTACATTCAGGAAAAAAGATGAAGAAAAACTGTTGATATTTGAAAGAAAAATACTAACAAAAATATTTGGACCAATCTTCGATGAAAATGTCATGGAGTGGAGGATAAGGAAAAATGAAGAACTACGGGAGCTGTACAAACATAGTACCATTGTGGAAATGTTAAAGAAGAGAAGACTGAACTGGGCTGGTCATGTAGCAAGGATGCCGGAGAACAGACTACCCAAAATAGCATCCACTAAGAAATTAGAAGGAAAGAGAAGAAGAGGAAGACCTCGAATTAGGTGGATGGAGAATATCCGGGAAGATGCAGATAGGATGGGCATCAACTCTGATTGGACAACAATTTCCCTGGATAGAAATATTTGGAAGAGGCTCGTAGAGCAGGTGTATGGTCGATAAGGCCTTAGCCACGTGTAAAGTAAAGTAAAGTGTGTAAGCTTAGGGACTGATGACCTTAGCAGTTAAGTCCCATAAGTTATAAAAAAAACATTTGGCACAGCAAGGAAGAGTTTTGTATGACCTCTATGGTTCATGCCCCTACTATCTTCTTGCATTCGATCATCTCTCATCCATGTTGTCACGAACTCTTCTTCAAAGACTTTTTGCAATGCCACAGTAAAAGTATATACCTCCATGTAAAAAAAGGTTTGATTATTTGGCAGCTATAAACTTTAAAAACTATTTGCACATGTCAGAAAATTGGCCACAGTGTCCGATATACCTTACGGAAAACCGCACCTGCAGAGGGCACTACATTTGATTTACTCGTCACTCGCTGTCCCCAGGAACCTATTTACGTGACCAGAATAAGTAAGTGATAACTCCAGACATTTGGCAAACACCGCCTGTGTCTCGGCGACTACACTCGGGTTAAACTAACTCTGTGAGCGAGGTGGTCCCGGCGAGCAGGGCGGCACGCTCCAGCTCCAGCTGAGCCGGTGTTGTGGTCACGCCTGGAGCGCCACGTGCGCGCCGCGTGCGTCGCCTGGTTGGTTCAGAAGGCACCTGACGTGAACAGCTCGGGACGTGCGGGATGGATCGCCGACGAATCAGGAGGCGGACCAGTGACCGGATGGAAACGATTTAATGCCTGTACATCACTCAGACTGCTAATGGCATATTCCACAAGCATAAAATGTGTCCTCATCAAGATAAAACTAGTTTCCAGTCTAGTATGAAGCGCAACAAACGGCAACTGCAGGAGTATCTGCACCTGAAGACAAGAAGGTTGATGCCTAATATGTCCCACGTTTCGGTAACCAATGAGGAACGCTCAAAGTGTGTAAGCTTAGGGACTGATGACCTTAGCAGGTAAGTCCGATAAGATTTGACACACATTTTTTCTAGACCAACGTGAAGTACCCCGCAGACATTGATGAGTGAGTCTTCGGGGATCAAAATGTGTGACCCAAACGGCCAGATCCTCTCAATGCATTGACTCAGTTACTTCAATTTTTTACACCGCAAAGGGACGCTAGAACTTAGTACGTGACACAAATTTCAGTCCGATACGTCCAGCCGCTCGCGAGAAAATGGATTTCTAAAAGTCGGACAGACAGACAGACGGACAACAAACTGGATAACGACTCCGTTTCTACCGACTGACGTACAGAATCCTAAAAATGCCAAAGCAAGGCAAACTGACGAGAAAGATTTCTCTCTCCCTGTGCGGGAATCACGTGAATGGTTTGCGACCACTTAGGGGTGTATGTCCGGTCACACTTAGTCGTATTTGCCATTTACTGGCTCAGTTATGAAAATGCTCTGAGAGTGTTCGTCGTGACCCATTGTTCTCCCTGGACGTGGCGAATCGATCGCGTCACAGTAGCCCTCTTAAATAGCGGCGCTTACGTAACTGACGAGAATTTTCCAGCGGCACGCGCTCCACTCACACCGGAAACACACCGCGCTGCCGAACTGTCCGCCACCGCACCCTCTGTTCGACGCTCAGTCTGCTTTGGCTCAGAAATACCATAGAGCGTCTTCAGATCTCCATAACCCAATGGGAATTAAAAGTTGCAGACCCATCAAGTAACGAGTTTCACAGAGGAAGACTGCACTGTAGCTCCTTCTCTAGATTGTCGCATAGATGAAAAAATGGTAGATATCTAAATAGATGACAGAGGGATAGAAAAACAATTAAAATCACTCAAAAGAGGAAACGTCGCTGGACCTGATGGGATACCAGTTCGATTTTACACAGAGTACGCGAAGGAACTTGCGACCCCTTCTTTCAGCGGTGTACTGTAGGTCTCTAGAAGAGCGTAGCGTTCCAAAAGATTGGAAAAGGGCACAGGTCATCCCCGTTTTTAAGAAGGGACGTCGAACAGATGTGTAGAACCATAGATCTATATCTCTAACGTCGATCAGTTGTAGAATTTTGGCACACGTATTATGTTCGAGTATAATGACTTTTCTGGAGACTAGAAATGTACTCTGTAGGAATCAGCATGGCTTTCGAAAAAGACGATCGTGTGAAACCCAGCTCGCGCTATTCGTTCACGAGACTCAGAGGACCATAGACACGTATTCCCAGGTAGATGCCGTGTTTCTTGACTTACGCAAGGCGTCTGATACAGTTCCCCACAGTCGTTTAATGAACAAAGTAAGAGCATATGGACTATCAGACCAATTGTGTGATTGGATTGAAGAGTTCCTAGATAACAGAACGCAGAATGTCATTCTCAATGGAGAGAAGTCTTCCGAAGTAAGAGTGATTTCAGGTGTGCCATAGGGGGTTGTCGTAGGACCGTTGCTATTCACAATATACAGGGTTATATTTCGTAAACCACATCAAATACTGACGAATCGATTCCACAGACCGAACGTGAGGAGAGGGGCTAGTGTAATTGTTTAATACAAACCATACAAAAATGCACGGAAGTATGTTTTTTAACACAAACCTACGTTTTTTAAAATGGAACCACGTTAGTTTTGCTAGCACATCTGAACATAGAAACAAATACGTAATCAGTGCCGTTTGTTGCATTGTAAAATGTTAATTACATCCGAAGATATTGTAACCTAAAGTTGACGCTTGAAACCTCCGACGTTCAGTTGCGTGTTGTAACAAACACGGGCCACGGTCGGCGAGTAGCATCTGCAGGGACATGTTTACGATGGCGACCGTGTTTACGTGTGTGGCTGTAGTGCACTGTTGTGGTTTGGTCTAGCTGTCGCAGTGTCTGCATGTAGCGCTTGCTGCTATTGTTATTCTGCATTCGTCTCCGCACGCAGACCAACTGTAGTACACCGTCTTACCAGACGTCTGTGTTAGTGTAGTGTTGTAGGAACTGTGACCATGGTGTATTCGAACTCTGAAAAGGCGGAGATGATACTCATCTATGGCGAGTGTCGCCGAAATGCAGCTGAAGCCTGCAGGGTGTATGCAGAACGGTACCCGGACTGAGAGCATCCAGCGTGCCGCACATTGCAAAACATCTACCGCCAACTGTATGCAACAGGTATGGTCGTAGCACGCAAACGGGTCCGTAACAGGCCCGTCACAGGAGAAGCGGGTGCAGTTGGTGTGTTAGCTGCTGTTGCCATGAACCCACGCATGAGTACACGGGACATTGCGAGAGCCGGTGGACTGAGTCAAAGTAGTGTCATGCGCATACTGCATCGTCACCGCTTTGACCCGTTTCATGTGTCGCTACATCAGCAATTACATGGTGATGACTTTAATCATCGAGTGCAATTCTGTCAATGGGCATTAACAGAGAATGCGTTGCAGTTCTACCTGTTTACCGATGAAGCGGGTTTCACAAACCACGGGGCAGTGAATCTACGGAACATGCATTACTGGTCCGTGGACAATCCTCGCTGGCTCAGACAGGTAGAGCGACACCGACCGTGAACTGTAAATGTATGGTGCGGAATCATTGGCGACCACCTCATTGGTCCTCACTTCATTGCAGGGGCCCAAACAGCTGCAACATACATCGCGTTTCTACAGAATGATCTGCCAACGTTGCTCGAAAATGTCCCACTGGAAACGCGTCGACGTACGTGGTACCAGCATGATGGTGCACCTGCACATTCCTCAATTAACACTAGGCTGACCCTTGACAGGATGTTCGACGGGCGTTTCATAGGACGTGGAGGACGCATAAATTGGCCAGCCCGTTCTCCTGATCTTACATCTCTGGACTTCTTTCTGTGGGGTACGTTAAAGGAGAATGTGTACCGTGATGTGCCTACAAACCCAGAGGATATGAAACAACGTATTACACCAGATGTACTGCGGCGTGTACGACATTCATTACGCCAGAGATTGCAATTGTGTGCAGCAAATGATGGCCACCACATTGAACATCTATTGGCCTGACATGTCGGAACACACTCTATTCCACTCAGTAATTGAAAACGGAAACCACGTGTGTACGTGTACCTCACCCCTCATGCCAATGTACATGTGCGTCAGTGAAAAAGACCAATAAAAAGGCGTTAGCATGTGGACGTAATGTGCTGTTCCAGTCTCTTCTGTACCTAAGGTCCACCACCGTTCCCTTTGGATCCCTACGTAATTCGGTGCTCTCCGATACACACGATCGAACAGCGGAGGAGTGGTACTCAAGCGTCAACTTTAGGTTACAATATCTCCGGATGTAATTAACGTTTTACAATGCAACAAACGGCACTGATTACGTATTTGTTTATATGTTCAGATGTGCTAACAAAACTAACGGGGTTCCATTTAAAAAAACGTAGGTTTGTGTTAAAAAATATACTTCCGTGCATTTTTTTATGGTTTGTATTAACCAATTACACTAGCCCCTCTCCTCGCGTTCGGTCTATGGAATCGGTACGTCAGTATTTCATGTGGTTTACGAAATATATCCAGCGGTAATGTTAGGTGACTCACCCTGTATATAAATGACCTTGTGGATAACATCGTAAGTTCACTGAGGCTTTTTGCGGATGATGCTGTAGTATATCGAGAGGTTGTAGCAATGGAAAATTGTACTGAAATGCAGTAGGATGTGCAACAAATTGACGCATGGTGCAGGGAATGGCAATTGAATTTCCACGTAGACAAGTGTAGTGTGCTGCGAATACATAGAAAGAAAGATCCCATATCATTTAGCTACAATATAGCAGGTCAGCAACTGGAAGCAGTTAATTCCATAAATTATCTGGGAGTAGGCATTAAGATTCCTAAGGAAATGCGAACCGAAAACAAAGGAAGTAGTTTACAGTACACTTGTTCGCCTTCTGCTTGAATATTGCTCAGCAATGTGGGATCCGTACCAGATAGGGTTGATAGAGAAGATCCAACGGAGAGCAGCGCGCTTCGTTACAGGATCATTTAGTAATCGCGAAAGCGTTACGGAGATGATAGATACGGTAAAGTCCAGTGAAAGACTCTGCAAGAGAGACGCTCAGTAGCTCGGTACGGGCTTTTGTTGAAGCTTCGAGAACATACTCTCACCGAGGAGTCAGGCAGTATACCGCTCCCTCCTACGTATATCTCGCGAAGAGACCGTGAGGATAAAATCAGAGAGATTAGAGCCCACGCAGAGGCATACCGACAATCTCTGTTTCCACGAACAATACGAGACTGGAATAGAAGGGAGCACCGATAGCGGTACTCAAGTTACCCTCCGCCACACACCATCACGTGGCTTGCGGAGTATGGATGTAGATGTAGATGCAGTAACGAACAGCCACAGACTTGCATGGAAATCAAATGCAGCCGCGCACACGGCTTTCGGAACGAGGCAACACTCGCTGGACTGAGGGAGCGGCCGCCAGCTGTGTAGGGGGCTGTGGGCGCGAGTGTGTCGGCAGTCGTAGGGGGCCCAGAGAGGGAGGCGGGCACCGCTCTGGTCGAGTTCTGAGGAGCAGAGACCGCGAAAGAACAGACCACGTCAAACGCCTCAACGTGTACACGTATCAGCAAAAGAAAAAAAAAAAAACTGTGTATCAGCGGTGGTAACGAGTTGATACGGCCTTAACAAGATGAATCTTAACGAACACTCTAGGTCCGCAGTTGGTCGTTGTTTGGTAATCGTATCCGAGTTTTGATTTTCCTCTTATAGTGCCTTTATTCCATCACAGTTTACGTGTGGAGATGCCTTTGGCGGCTTAGTAGACCAATCCGGGCATGAATCATGCAGCCACGCAGGTGACACGTAACAGATATTGGTGAGCGTGGTCAAGTTTTCATATCTGACGTTTCACATTGTCCTGCTTAGCCAGCGGCCCTGCTCGGTATGTAAAACAGCAGCCGAAGTAGCTGAGGGCTAGCGATATTACCACCTTGTACTGTGGGGCGCCACTTACTCGGCTGGATGTCTGGACTCTTTAGGTTCTTCATTTGGTCCTTATGGCGCTTCAGAGGAGCACCAGCGAGCCTTCTGTCTCTGCTCACTCCACTGCACAAAATTTGTCGAGGAAGTCTGTTGTTGATCAGCCTCTCGGCGTGCCGCACCCATCTCTCTTGGCCACCAATAACAGCTACTAAACAGTACATTTTTGCCTTCCGAAGAAAAGATGTGTTCGATACAAAGTCATCGCATTTCATGTTCATTGTTGTTGTTGTTGTTGTGGTCTTCAGTACTGAGACTGGTTTGATGCAGCTCTCCATGCTACTCTATCCTGTGCAAGCTTCTTCATCTCCCAGTACTTACTGCAACCTACATCCTTCTAAATCTGCTTAGTGTATTCATCTCTTGGTCTCCCTCTACGATTTTTACCCTCCACGCTGCCCTCCAATGCTAAATTTGTGATCCCTTGATGCCTCAGAACATGTCCTACCAACCGGTCCCTTCTTCTCGTCAAGTTGTGCCACAAACTCCTCTTCTCCCCAATTCTATTCAATACGTCTTCATTAGTTATGTGATCTACCCATCTAATCTTCAGCATTCTTCTGTAGCACCACGTTTCGAAAACTTCTATTCTCTTCTTGTCCAAACTATTTATAGTCCATGTTTCACTTCCATACATGGCTACACTCCATACAAATACTTTCAGAAACGACTTCCTGACACTTAAATCTATACATAATTGATGTTAACAAATTTCACTCGTCACCTGACGCTTTCCTTGCCATTGCCAGTCTACATTTTATACTGTCTCTACTTCGACCATCATCAGTTATTTTGCTCCCCAAATAGCAAAACTCATTTACTACTTTAAGTGTCTCATTTCCTAATCTAATTCCCTCAGCATCACCCGATTTAATTCGACTACATTCCATTATCCTCGTTTTGCTTTTGTTCATGTTCATCTTATATCCTCCTTTCAAGACACTGTCTATTCCGTTCAACTGCTCTTCCAAGTCCTTTGCGGTCTCTGACAGAATTACGATGTCATCGGCGAACCTCAAAGTTTTTATTTCTTCTCCATGGATTTTAATACCTACTCCAAATTTTTCTTTTGTTTCCTTTTCTGCTTGCTCAATATACAGATTTAATAACATCAGGGAGAGGCTACAACCCTGTCTCACTCCCTTCCCAACCACTACTTCCCTTTCATGCCCCTCGACTCTTATAAGTGCCATCTTGTTTCTGTACAAATTGTAAATAGCCTTTCGCTCCCTGTATTTTACCCCTGCCACCTTTAGAATTTGAAAGAGAGTATTCCAGTCAACATTGTCAAAAGCTTTCTCTAAGTCTACAAATGCTAGAAGCGTAGGTTTGCCTTTCCTTAATCTTTAAGTCGTCGGGGCAGTATTGCCTCACGTGTTCCAACGTTTCTACGGAATCTAAACTGATCTTCCCCGAGGTCGGCTTCTACCAGTTTTTCCATTCGTCTGTAAAGAATTGGCGTTAGTATTTTGCAGCTGTGACTTATTAAACTGATAGTTCCTTAATTTTCACATCTGTCAACACCTGCTTTCTTTGGGATTGGAATTATTATATTCTTCTTGAAGTCTGAGGGTATTTCGCCTGTCTCACACATCTTGCTCACCAGATGGTAGAGTTTTGTCAGGACTGGCTCTCCCAAGGCCGTCAGTAGTGCTAATGGAATGTTCATACAGTATCCAAAGCTTCTTTTGGTTAAAACGTTTTCGTTTCTTAAGATCAAAGTAGTATAACGCAGATCTTTGTTCAAGAAGCCCTCGTGTGTGAGTCATCCAAAAGTAACATCTGCAGTACGAGTCCTGTTCTCTACGTCCTTTCCCCATGAGTAGCTAGTTGGTAGTATAATTCCTAGATAGAGGAAGTGCTCTACTCGTTCCAAAGGTGTGGTGGAAACAGAGGTACGGAAATCGGTAAACGCAGTTCCGGGAGCTGGCAATGCGATTACCTCTGTTTTTTGGATGTCGAAGGTCAGTGAAAACCGTTCATACGCAGTAATGAAACAGTTTGCAGGCACTTGCAGCTCTATGGGTGTGTGAGCTCTAAGATTGCGGCCGGCCGCGGTAGCCGAGCGGTCCTAGGCGCTTCAGTTCGGAACCGCGCGACTCCTACGGCCGCAAGTTCGAATCCTGCCTCGGGCATGGATGTGTGTGTTGTCCTTAGGTTAGTTAGGTTTAAGTAGTTCTAAGTTCTAGGGGACTCATGACCTCCGATGTTAAGTCGCATAGTGCTCAGAGCTATTTGAAACATTTTTCTAAGATTGCGAAACTTTTACAATGCAGTCTGGAACGATTAAACAGCCCTCTGTCAGATCTGTATTTAAGTTGTACGCTCAGATTCTTTGCAGATGTTGCGTCATGGCTGCGAGGTTAAGGGCAAACAACGTTGGTGCGAGCAGACATCTTTGTGTGACACCATCAGTAATAACGAATTTCTCACAAAGTAACAACATTCCAATACGACTCTTACTGAGAAAAGTATAGCTCGCTCTTTCCTTGTACAAAGGGTGTAGATGGCGTAACTGC
Organism: Schistocerca serialis cubense; assembly: GCF_023864345.2. Lineage (NCBI taxonomy): Eukaryota > Metazoa > Arthropoda > Insecta > Orthoptera > Acrididae > Schistocerca > Schistocerca serialis. Next base: position 43,926,767 of record NC_064646.1, on the reverse strand, counting down.
TACTTCCTCACGTTGGTGCGGTTGCGTAAAAGCGGTTATCATTTGCATACCCGAGCACGTAATGCACTTCGTGTGGGTTTGAAGTTTGTTGCACGCCGCCATCGAAATGCTGCAGTGTTGCTAACAAGCAGCGTAATAAGACTAAAATTATGCACAGAGTAGCCAACACATCGGAAAAAACTTATAAATTAAGGATGTGGTAACAGATTACTATACGAATTTTTGTATGTACCGTAATTCGAGAGAACAGCTGAGCACACGACAAAATAACCGTGGGCATGAGTGCTTTTGGTACATTACATTAAAATTTTAAAATACACGTTTCTGATGTGTCTGAAATGGAAAGTTTACAATGTGTGTGCATTTTCGAGGGTGAGTCAAATGAAAACCTTAAATATTTTTTTAAATATTATTTATTGTGCAGAAGTGGTACAAAGCTGTATCACTTTTGAAGATAATCCCCCCATGCTCAATGTAAGTCGTCCAGCGTTTACAAAGTGCATAATTTCCTTTAGAAAAAATTCTTTTGGTAGGTCGCCCAATGACTCATGCACTGTGTGACGTACCTCTTCATCAGAACAGAACTTCTTTCCTCCCATTCAGTGTCACTCGGCGGTTTTCCTTCACTATGGCTTCAACTGCTGCAGTGTTCTGTGGAGCCACAACTCGTTGTGCCTGACCTGGACGAGGAGCGTTTTCCACTGAAGTCACACCATTTGTGAACTCCTTACTCCATTCGTAGACTTGCTGCTGTGACAAACATGCATCATCGTACTGAACCCTCACTCGTCGATGAATTTCAATAGGTTTCACACCTTCACTACGCAAAAACCGAATAACAGAACGGTGTTCTTCCCCGCTGCAGGTCGCAAGTGGGGAGGCCATCTTTATACTGATACTGCGACGGTATGTGTGCAGCTGCACTGTGCTGCCACCTACAGGCCATTCTGCACGCTGTTTGTAGCACGCCTCCCAACTTACAGGACAATGGCGCGAAATTTCCATTTGTTATTAAAAATTTAAGGTTTTCATTTGACCCACCTTCGTACGTTTCTGAGCTGTGGCAAATGAACCTTAAATATGGACTGCATTCAGAAACTGAAGTGGAGACTTGCATTGAGCGGCCAGATCTAGTGGAGGCTGTAACACTCCGGTTTAATCTTCTGACTTATCCCGCTCGATCGGGATCTGATAGCAGCCCAAATAGATAATAATTAATGTGACCGTGTACCTAATGGGGCTGGTAATCGGATTGGACTGCTACGCAGATGTTACATTCCATTTTGTCCTTCTCAAATGCTGTAATAAAGAAATGTCTGGTGCCAAGAAGAACGACAACACAGCTTCATTAATCAATGACCTATATTCATCACAAAAACACAAAGTAAGGAGACAGCCACTGCCTTCGTCGTACAGAATTAATAACGGCTAATCTCAGCACAGGCCCTTTAGTTATTCATTATCGTCACACGCAATTTCAATCATTGTAATCCAACATTACAATCCAACACTGCAATCCAAATGATGCCGGCGCGGTAGACGCGTAATTACAAATATCAGCACAAAAATATCACTGAATCACACTAGTAATTATACTTTTTCACTTTCCCGAATATTCCTAACACAAAGGGGTTAAACCACGGCGATGGCCACTCCCTTTGTCGGTACGGTCTTGCATTCCAGCAACAGACCTCCACCCGTCTCGGCCCACAGCGCGTACCACACCACACTGTCTCAACACTCGCTCTCGCTCACGCAACCCGACACACACTATCGATTGTTTGTCCTGTCGACCTGTGCTGTCGCAAAATTTATAGTAAGAGCCTATGGACCCCTTACATCCCCGCCCTCGAAAACTTCTTTGAAGCCACAGGCGTAAAAGAATCGGTTAGGGGATAGGACATCACTACATATGAACAAAACACACAGTGCACATAAGTAATGAAATACAATCACCAAGAAAATCCTTGACTCCGGTAGTGGGCTGCCTCTACAATAATATTCTACAAAAAGTTATTACATCTCAAAAATATGGCATTGTCCAAATAACACACAACATCAATCCTACTTACTTAACATAGCATGGTAAATATTTTTTTATAAACTTATCTTACCAAAAATTTCCAAAAACTCTTCACTTTCAAAGGTTTGTACGATTCATTAACTACATATCTGTTATAACTTGCTATAGCAAAGACAAGAAAAGAAACTAGTTGAATGCCAGCTACCCCTTTGGTATGCCGTCCTATCAGCGGGGTTCGTGCCGTCCATACTACTACCACACTAACTTATAACTCCCTTCCCAACGCATATAAAAGTTAAGGAAGAAAAAATCACAACTTGTTCATTACAGATTCCATAAATTTAAATGCTACATTGTACCGCTAAGCATGTCTTACATAATTATTTGCAACACTACAACTAATGTGGTCACCCAATGAAAAATTTTAAACTACTGATCATTTCATTTTGCCAAACATTACTGCCATATGTGAATTGTTATCAAGAAAGCTTAGATGAGAGGTACAATATTTCCTGTTATATTCACATTAATTCAAATCCACTATATGGATATTTGTCATTCATTACTCAGTGCCAGTATTCTGCTTCTAAAGCTTGACCTACGTATAACCATAATTGACTCTGATAGCTAATTGGATACATGAATTACTAATTATTCATTAGTTACACTTTGTTTTATCAGCATACTTCAGATAAACATGTATACCTACAAATAACTTGCAAACAGATGTTGCTCATGTGCTAAATGACATACTTCAATATTTCAAACATCTCATACTCCATATTCTTCATAACACATAACTTAACATCAACTTCGACTATAAATAAATATATATCTTCAACCTACATCAATTCTCCATATAATTCAATACTTCAAATACCTCATACTCAATACACATCATTACGACATAACTCCCTCAACTTAACAGCAACTTCAACTGCATATATATCTTCAACCTACATCAACTCTCCATATTCGCTGCAATAACCACATAAAAATACTACTTCAGGCTCCTTAGCCTCTCCATTCATCATATTTCACATCATTTATTCGAACAATTATCTCCTTGTGTATTTGTTTCTTTATATGTTCATCTACTTACAAGCTGATACATTACTTCAATTTTCTTACAACAGTTTGACCTTTTCATGCCTCATAAAACAATTCTATAAGATTACCCAAATTCTTGTTTAACCAGTTAGCTTACCACGACATTATGTAAACATTCGCTTTCTGATATGGTTCTCATTTTATTCCTTCTGGCATTATTAATTTTGGTTATTTACTCACAGTAAACTGAGCTTTTTTAAGTTATTGATTCTCTGACATCTCACACTCTATATCAACAGCAACTACTACAAATTTACTACATGGTTCCTGACTGAATTACTTGGATGACCACTACCAATCCTAACTACTACACTAATTTTCTTAACCTAAGGATAGAGAAAGATGGTAGAGGAGTGACACTTGAAATTAGAAATAAAGTCTCACCCAGCTGGGAGTGTACCAGTCGCCACTTGGTATACCAGCAAAAGAGTTGCTAGCTCCCTACACCTAACTTTCTTCAATTCGTACCTCTTGATCCCTTTGTCTATCACCTCTTCTCTCATAATTCCTGTCATTATCATCATCATCATCTCTCCCATGATTGTGGTGAAACTGTTGACCATTGCCATGGTTCCTACGTCCATTACCCCCACCTCTATCTCTGTAATTTGGTGGGCCATTAAAACGAATTCGATGGTAATTATGTCCATCTTGGTTCATTAGCTTGATTGTGTTCCTGTGATCGAACAGATTCCAACTGTTCCAGTATTTCCATCAAGGCCTCCCTATCTTTAATTAGGCTCCCGGATACAGTTTCCTGCATTCTCCAGCTCATTCTTCTTTTTATTGCTGATATCATTACGTCATCACTCAGGGATTGTTCCAAGGTCTCGTTCAATTCCCACAAATGTTCGGCAAACTCTCTCAACGTTCCTCTCCATGTATTAAGTGACTTGCGGTGGAGTAGATCCTCAATTGCTGCACACTGATGACTTTTGGACCAGTATTTCTTCAAGAATTCCTCTTCAAACTGATCATAACTAGTAATCCCTTCCTTTTTCCTGACTCCCCAAGTGAAGGCCTCACCTTCCATTCTATCTATTGCAAATTGAATCTTGTCTGAGTCTTTAAGATGTGCTGGGAAAACTCCTTTTAACCATTTCATAAATATCATTGGGTGCAACCCTCCTTTCGGTCTAAATTTCTGCCCTGTATTATTTTGGACGTACCAATTATCACTGCTCATCAAGGTAACTACTCTACCTTCTCCAACGGTTAAAGTGGCATTGCTAATTCGTTTATCCATTTCTTCTGTCTTGCTCTCCAATTGCTGCACTCCCTGTTGTAATTGCCTGACCTCCATTGCAACCCTCTTGTTATCCTCTTCTCGTTGCACGGCTATAGCATTTCTCAGATTGACAGCCAGTTGGTTTTGCCTATCTCCTATCCCCTTAACCGCATCATTACATTGTTTCTGCATTTGCGTCACCTCGGCGATTCGATGATTGCAATTTGTTTCCACTTCGTTGATTCTTTCTCCCAATTCGGCTTTCGTTTCTTCAATATCGTCTTCCATCTTTTTTGTTAACTTTCCTTCCATCTTCTCCACGTCTCCCTGGACTTGGTCTATGCTCTTCTGTAGCTTCCTCTCTCTCTCGTCGACGTCCATCTTCAGTCGTTCTTGTAACGCCTGCATTTCCTTCTTCAGACTACATTCCATCTTCATGTGCGATGTTTTGATCTCTTGTGCTATAGTTTCTTGTAAATCTTCCCTTAATGATTTGCAGAATATTTCTTCCCTTTCTCTAGCTTCTTGTAAACCTTTCTCTAATGATTCTCGGGATATTTTTCCCTCTTCTCTAGTTTCTTGTAAACTTTTCTCTACTGATTTGTGGAACTTTTCTTCCCTTTCTCGTAAATCTTCCTTTAGTGATGCGTTGTTTTCTTGTAAACTTTTCTCTAATGATGCGTTATTTTCTTTTAGCAAGGCTGCCAACATTGACCGTATATCTGCACCCTCAGAAACTGGCTTATCTCTCGTTGTTTGTCCCGGTGTCTCGGGATAACTAGTTGAGTGTGCTAATGGGCTATCTAATGACAATCCATAATCACTGATTCCTGAATCATCTCTGTCTTCCTGTCCTATCCCTTTCGTTTTAACTACTGCCTCACAAACCTGCTTATCTTCAGTAGACATGTTTGTTTATTTTTAATGCACAGGTAGGTAACATAGAATAACCTCTAGTAACCCAAAACACTCCTAATTACCATGAAACTAATCAAACAGTACCTGAAGTATTTTTCAATTAATCCCTAAATTGATACAATATGCAAGAGCATCGAACATAACAACTCTCAAAACCTAATCACTTCAAATATCAATTTTCACATACACAGCTTATGTAAAATGTTTTAAATAAGATAAATCATACTATTCATAAAATCTATACATATAAAATCCCCCAAAAACAATAAGCATATCTGTATAATTATCATTTAGACAGCGCAGTATGCATAAATAAGTATGCTCAATTTCAGAGTATTTTTCGCAAACTTTTCGGAAATTACTGCAATTGGGCACTTTTCCTAACACGCAATTCAGTTTACAAACGTTTATTTACCGCGAAAACTGCACATTGCAATTTAATGTTATGTCAACCAGTCGTCTCCACTCACCAACCGACGTTACCACGAGTCGCGATGTTTTGACGTTTGAAGTGGGCGTCGCGCTGTACTGCCGCCGGAACCGCGTGAAGTCGCGCTGCTCGCTGTGGTGGGACGTCGTAGTTCTCAGCCGGCCGCTCCGTGGCGCTGCAGGCGGGCGTAGTTTGTAGTTCGGCTGCTAGATGTCGGGACGACGCTCGGTGTAGTGCGTCTGTGCTTGAACTACTCTTTGCACAGGTAGTTGGGATGACGTGTGAAATCACCTCGCAGATCGAAACTCTTTGGCACAACTGCCACCCATGTCTGTGTGACGTCACTCAACAATTGCGTCGCTACACGAATTGTCGTCCACATAACAGTTTATGGGTCCACAAGAAGCTGTCCGATTTTCACTATTTAAAAAGCAATTCCAGTCAAAATATTATCACTAAACACTTCTTTAAAACTTTCGTGACGAATTCTTGGCTCGTTTTGGTCGTAATAATGTTCACACGTGTCTTTCTTTGGTGTTCACTTTTCACAGTTTTTCGTGCGGATTTACGCATTTGCACATTATAACACAGTTTATTGACACTATTATTCTCATCTAAAATGGCAAGAAAAAGTTTAGTCACAATCGTAAGATATTATTACTTCGTATTGTTCAAAAATGCACTGATTCTTGTCGCGATTTGAAAGTTTATGCTCTGCCTCGATCCAAAATTGAAAAAAAAAAATATATTTTTTTTACGTTAAGCAAGATAAATTTACCTACTGTTCTTTACGATTCGTCCGAAAATTGCACTTGTCCTTTCACGGTAAGCCAAGGGTGTAACACTCCGGTTTAATCTTCTGACTTATCCCGCTCGATCGGGATCTGATAGCAGCCCAAATAGATAATAATTAATGTGACCGTGTACCTAATGGGGCTGGTAATCGGATTGGACTGCTACGCAGATGTTACATTCCATTTTGTCCTTCTCAAATGCTGTAATAAAGAAATGTCTGGTGCCAAGAAGAACGACAACACAGCTTCATTAATCAATGACCTATATTCATCACAAAAACACAAAGTAAGGAGACAGCCACTGCCTTCGTCGTACAGAATTAATAACGGCTAATCTCAGCACAGGCCCTTTATTTATTCATTATCGTCACACGCAATTTCAATCATTGTAATCCAACATTACAATCCAACACTGCAATCCAACACTGCAATCCAAATGATGCCGGCGCGGTAGACGCGTAATTACAAATATCGGCACAAAAATATCACTGAATCACACTAGTAATTATACTTTTTCACTTTCCCGAATATTCCTAACACAAAGGGGTTAAACCACGGCGATGGCCACTCCCTTTGTCGGTACGGTCTTGCATTCCAGCAACAGACCTCCACCCGGCTCGGCCCACAGCGTGTACCACACCACACTGTCTCAACACTTGCTCTCGCTCACGCAACCCGACACACACTATCGATTGTTTGTCCTGTCGACCTGTGCTGTCGCAAAACTTATAGTAAAGGCCTACGGACCCCTTACAAGGCGCCTACCGAGCACCCACCACAATGAAGGTGCGGCTCTGTACTTTTGGAGGGTGTCCCTCCGTGTAGGGCGGTGGCCGTCCCTTTGGCCCATTTAGTGGTCTCGATCTGCTCTCTGCCTTTGCTTGCGCATCTGTCCGACGCAGCCTCTGTAAGAGGGGCAAGGAGTTCAGCAGACGACCACTGTGGACCTCATGTGGTCTTCTCGACACTCATACGAGTGTGATTTCCACCGAGTGACAGTCTGCTCATAGCGTGCCCTTGTGTTCTTCACCGACTGAATGAATTCCTGCTGTTCATTATTTACTGAAAGCGAGATTCCGAAAATCTGTTCAGGGTTGCTACTGGAATCTGTATGAAATTCTTAGTAGAAGGTGGAACAGTGTATTTAGTGCATATACCAGATATTATGTTTGTGTCTCAGTGCAGCCCCTGAGACTTAAAACGAAAATACTTAACATAAAAATTGGCAGCGCTGCATGGTAAGTTGTCGAAGAACAGATCGATAACTTCTGCCCGGAATGAGCTGTAGAAGATGGAAGCTGCTGCAGCCAGCACGTGCGTATAGAACTGTCTGATGTTGAATGTCGGGGAGTGTGGCTGCCGTAGACTGGAAGTGCACAAGTGCGAGCATCGGTTGAGACTGGAAGGCGTGGCGGTCACGTCAAACGATCCCAAAGTTCCTTGCACACAGTCTGGCCGCGTTAATGTGGCGACCGCCTACGTTCGACGTCGCCGTGTAATAGCCAGTCGCAGACAGCAAGTGGAAGCACTAGCAGCGGAGGGCGTACGTAGCGCGTCCGAGAGAGGTGCGAAACAGTGCAGTCGTGGTCGTGATGCGGGAAGGGAGCGGTTTATCTTACATGCAACACGGCACGATCGTTGGCTTTCGGGCCGAGGGTGGAAGCAGTTCCGAAACGGCTCGTTTTGTAAACTATTCGCGTGCCGCCGCGGTTGAAGAATACCGTGCATGGCAAAACGGCGCTATCCAATCCCGGCACCAAGGCAGCTGTCGTGCAACAAAGGTAACGGACGACAGGGGTTAACAACACCGGTGGAGATGAGTACGGGCGAACAGACGTTCAACTGTTGGGCAACTGACCACCCAGGTAAATAAAAGAACTACCCACAGGGTCTCCTCAATGACTGTTCAGCGAACGTTGCTGCAAATTATAACAGAACGTCACCTTGAACCCTAAACTAGAATAGTAATACTCGATACAGTAAATAGTTTTGAAGTATCCGATACTCCAATGTCTCATTTGAAGACTCAGATTCGGTATATTTATTTTTATACACTTTAACCTTGCTTACATGGCAATGGTGTCTACAACTTATGACTATTGAGACGCATATAATAGTTTCCAAAGCACACTGAATATACCATTTAGTGTAACCTTGAAGCAAGCAGAAAACATTAGCTACCCTTCTCTGTGCATTCCTCCATATTTAAACTAATGGCCCGAAACAAATTGGTAATTGTGAGAACGTGAAATTATTTATTTCTGTAATTTCTTTACATGTAATATTTTGTGTAAATATTGTCTTTGGCTTCGAGTTTAACAACTCGAAGAGAGTGTTATCTTTGGTCAGATGGGGAGGGGATGGATCTTTGGAACAATAGGTTCGGGGTCTATTATCAAATGATTCAAATGGCTCTGAGCACTATGGGACTTAACATCTGTGGTCATCAGTCCCCTAGAACTTAGAACTACTTAAACCTAACTAACCTAAGGACATCACACACATCCGTGCCCGAGGCAGAATTCGAACCTGCGACTGTAGCAGTCGCGCGGTTCCGGACTGAGCGCCTAGAACCGCTAGACCACCGCGGCCGGTGGTCTATTATCACTAGTGTAGGTTAGGTGAGGTCGTGATGAGATGTGGTGGAAGACGCTTGAGTGTAAATTTGGTGACAGACAATGTTTCATTTTATATTATTGTAGAAGTGTTAAATGCGAGAAGATTTATTAAATAGTGATATGCATAACCTAAAGTAACTCTTTTTCTCTAAAAGACAAAATACCTCGTTACCCTACAAACCATTTAGTCTCATCCTAACATAAAGAAAACCGCGGAAACCTCTCAGTGGAATCACTCCTAGGCTTAACGAAGCCAAGATATACTATGAAGACAATTACGGAGCCATCATCATAAAAGCCAACACTGTTCATACTTGTTAACGAACTCTAACTATAAGTTTAAACCTCCTGTAGATCCTAAAGTCACCATGTGGACAAAGGAGTAGGACAACGTATAGATCGTGGAAATTTAGGAAGCAAGAGATCTGTTAAACTTGAGGTCTCGTCCGGGGTGTTACAGTTAAATGCGACGAGACTAATTATGCTTTGTTTGCAGGACAGTATAAACTTTCGTAAAACATGAATAACAATGTACACGTTTCCTGGGCCAGAAAATGAAAACTGGACAAGAAAAAGTAGTGTGAGAGACAACAAAGTTCTGGCTTATCAGAAAGGCGGACCTGTGATCGACGTGGTGGTGTGCAAAGATAAGTACAATTCTTCTTTGTTTTAAACTTTTCGCCAAGTCTGTGTCTAAACACGTGGTGTCATAATGACGCTATCACAAGAAGTTAAAAAGGAAGTGGGAGAAATGTTAGCTTCGAATGTGTGTGGTGTAAGTGACGATCCAGATGACTCACAAACCGAAAGAAAACCGGATCAACAGGACTGGGTAAGGTTACTGTTTGCCAGAATGGGACAAATGCAATCCGAATTAACAATGGCAATGAATTCAAATAGTTAATTCCTAGAATCGAAAATAAATGCATCCAGTGAATTGCTAGAAGCGAAATTAAACGTGACTAGTGAATCGCTGGAAGAAAAAATGAAGAGCAACGGTGATTTACTGAAAGAAGAGATTTCAAATTTAAAAATTCAATTAGGAGAAAGTTGAAGGGTGTGAACTCCAAAATTGAGGCTGTAGAAAATAAGTTTGTAATCTTAGAAAATAAATTGGCCATAGTTAGCTCAAGTCAAGGGAAAGAGATTGAAAGGTTAACCTCGGCTCAAAGAAGTGTGGAGGACAGGGTAGACAAATTAAGTCTAGATACAGAATCAAAAGTTAATTCCTTAGATGCTGAATCAAATAAAATACAAGAGTCTGTAACATGTATCTTAAGTGTAATAGGCAAGAGATTCACTGAAATGCAAGATAATTTTGTGTCTATAAGTTCATGTATGAATGGTGGAAGTTTGTGGAGTAATTTACCTATAAAAAGATTTCCTCGTGATAATTTACACCCTGTAGACTTCTTACAGCACTGCTCTGACAATCTTGTTCCTGGTATGTCTGATAATCTAAAGATTAAATTTGTCAAAAAATTTCTTGAGGGGGAAGCTTTGTCTTGGGCAAACCAACATTTTGATGGGTGGAAAACGCTTGATGCTTTTAAGAAGAGTTTCTTAAGTAAGTTTTGGTCTGAGACTAAAAAGGGTAGGATAAAAAGTGAATTTTTAAAAGGGCCTAGTTTCAGGAGCAGAAATCAGTCAATGAGGGACTTTTTCAGGCATCAGCTTAGGAAATTGGTGCATCTAGATAAACCCTTTGATGAAATGAGACAAACTGATGCTCTTAAAAGAAGGTTACCTGAAAGATTACAATGGGAATTAGTGCATGGACCTGACGACTGTTTAGACCAGTTTCTAAAATATATAGACAAATTATATAGGGCAATGGAGAGAACCCCCCCTCCCCCCCCCCCCCCCCCATGAACCTTGCCGTTGGTGGGGAGGCTTGCGTGCCTCAGCGATACAGATAACCGTACCGTAGGTGCAACCACAACGGAGGGGTATCTGTTGAGAGGCCAGACAAACATGTGGTTCCTGAAGAGGGGCAGCAGCCTTTTCAGTAGTTGCAGGGGCAACAGTCTGGATGATTGACTGATCTGGCCCTGTAACACTAACCAAAACGGCCTTGCTGTTCTGGTACTGGGAACGGCTGAAAGCAAGGGGAAACTACAGCCGTAATTTTTCCCGAAAGCATGCAGCTTTACTGTATGATTCAATGACGATGGCGTCCTCTTGGGTAAAATATTCCGTAGCTAAAATAGTCCCCCAATCGGAGCTCCGGGCGAGGTCTACTCAAGAGGACGTCGTTATCAGGAGAAAGAAAATCGGCGTTCTACGAATCGGAGCGTGGAATGTCAGATCCCTTAATCGGGCAGGTAGGTTAGAAAATTTAAAGAGGGGAATGGATAGGTTAAAGTTAGATATAGTGGGAATTAGTGAAGTTCGGTGGCAGGAGGAAGAAGACTTTTGGTCAGGCGAATACCGGGTTACAATACAAAATCAAAGAGGGGTAATGCAGGAGTAGGTTTAATAATGAATAAAAAAATAGGAGTGCGGGTAAACTACTACAAACAGCATAGTGTACGCATTATTGTGACCAAGATAGACACGAAGCCCACACGTACTACAGTAGTGCAAGTTTATATGCCAAGTAGCTCCGCAGATGACGATGAGATTGATGAAATGTATGATGAGATAAAAGAAATTATTCAGATAGTGAAGGGAGACGAAAATTTAATAGTCATGGGTGACTGGAATTCGATAGTAGGAGAAGGGAGAGAAGGAAACGGAGTAGGTGAATATGGATTGGGGGGAAGAAATGAAAGAGGAAGCCGCCTGGTAGAATTTTGCACAGAGCATAAGTTAATCATAGCCAACACATGGTTCAAGAAACATAAAAGAAGGTTGTATACATGGAAGAACCCTGGAGATACTAAAAGGTTTCACATAGATTATATAATGGTAAGACAGAGATTTCAGAATCAGGTTTTAAATTGTAAGACATTTCCAGGGGCAGATGTGGACTCTGACCACAATCTATTGGTTATGAACTGCAGATTAAAACTGAAGAAACTGCAAAAAGGTGGGAATTTAAGGAGATAGGACCTGGATAAACTGACTAAAACAGAGGTTGTACAGAGTTTCAGGGAGAGCATAAGGGAACAATTGACAGGAATGGGGGAAAGAAATACAGTAGAATGGGTAGCTTTGACGGATGAAATAGTGAAGGCAGCAGAGGATGAGGTAGGTAAAAAGACGAGGGCTAGTAGAAATCCTTGGGTAACAGAAGAGATAATGAATTTAATTGATGAAAGGAGAAAATACAAAAATGCAGTAAATGAAGTAGGCAAAAAAGAATACAAACGTCTCAAAAATGAGATCGACAGGAAGTGCAAAATGGCTAAGCAGGGATGGCTAGAGGACAAATGTAAGATAGATACTGCTTACAGGAAAATTAAAGAGACCTTTGGAGAAAAGAGAACCACTTGCATGAATATCAAGAGCTCAGATGGAAACCCAGTTCTAAGCAAAGAAGGGAAAGCAGAAAGGTGTAAGGAGTATATAGAGGGTCTATACAGGGGCGATGTACTTGAGGACAATGTTATGGAAATGGAAGATGAAGATAAAATGGGAGATATGATACTGCGTGAAGAGTTTGACAGAGAACTGAAGGAACTGAGTCGAAACAAGGCCCCGGGAAGAGACAAAATTCCATTAGAACTACTGACAGCCATGGGAGAGCCAGTCCTGACCAAATTCTACCATCTGGTGAGCAAGATGTATGAGACAGGCGAAATTCCCTCAGACTTCAAGAAGAATATAATAATTCCAATCCCAAAGAAAGCAGGTGTTGACAGATGTGAAAATTACCGAACTATCAGTTTAATAAGTCACGGCTGCAAAATACTGACACAAATTCTTTACAGACGAATGGAAAAACTGGTAGAAGCCACCTCGGGGAAGGTCAGTTTGGATTCCGTAGAAATATTGGAACACGTGAGGCAATACTGACCCTACGACTTATCTTAGAAGCTAGATTAAGGAAAAGCAAACCTACATTTCTAGCATTTGTAGACTTAGAGAAAGCTTTTGACAATGTTGACTGGAATACTCTCTTTCAAATTCTGAAGGTGGCAGGAGTGAAATACACGGAGCGAAAGGCTATTTACAGTTTGTACAGAAAACAGATAGCAGTTATAAGAGTCGAGGGACATGAAAGGGAAGCAGTGGTTGGGAAGGGAGTGAGACAGGGTTGTACCCTATCCCTGATGTTATTCAATCTGTATATTGAGCAAGCAGTAAAGGAAACAAAAGAAAAATTTGGAGTAGCTATTAAAATCCATGGAGAAGAAATAAAAACTTTAAGGTTCGCCGATGACATTGTAATTCTGTCAGAGACAGCGAAGGACTTGCAAGAGCAGTTGAACGGAATGGACAGTGTCTTGATAGGAGGGAATAAGATGAACATCAACAAAAGCAAAACGAGGATATTGGAATGTAGTCGAATTAAGTTGGGTGATGCTGAGGGAATTAGATTAGGAAATGAGACACTTAAAGTAGTAAAGGAGTTTTGCTATTTGGGGAGCAAAATAACTGATGATGGTCGAAGTAGAGAGGATATAAAATGTAGACTGGCAATGGCAAGGAAAGCGTTTCTGAAGAAGAGAAATTTGTTAACATCGAGTATAGATTTAAGTGATATGAAGTCGTTTCTGAAAGTATTTGTATGGAGTGTAGCCATTTATGGAAGTGAAACGTGGACGATAAATAGTTTGGACAGGAAGAAAATAGATGCTTTCGAAATGTGGTGCTGCAGAAGAATGCTGAAGATTAGATGGGTAGATCACATAACTAATGAGGAGGTATTGAATAGAACTGGGGAGAAGAGGAGTTAGTGGCACAACTTGACGAGAAGAAATGACCGGTTGGTAAGACATGTTCTGAGGCATCAAGGGATCACAAATTTAGCACTGGAGGGCAGCGTGGAGGGTAAAAATCGTAGAGGGAGACCAGAGATGAATACACTAAGCAGATTCAGAAGGATGTAGGTTGTAGTAGGTACTGGGAGATGAAGAAACTTGCACAGGATAGGCTAGCATGGAGAGCTGCATCAAACCCGTCTTAGGACTGAAGACCACAACAACAACAACAACGATGTTATTAATATTAGCACAATTAAACAGAGAATTTTCTTGCGTTTCAGCTTAAGGCGTCCCTCAATAGCGTGCTCTGATTCCATTATTTCACAAGTATTAATAACCAGTAGAATAACAAACAATAGCTAAGCGGAAAGGCAGACGGACTTCTTTGGTGTTCTTTGGATCGCGCCTGACTTGGATGGCGGGCGAAGTGGTTCGGCTGTAAGACCACGTGTGGTTCGGCAGTCTCGGAAGACAGACATGTTTTCTGTCACAGCCCGTGTTAAGATTTCATTAGCAACGTATTGCTATTTGCAACATGTATCTGAGAACAGTGTGACAGTAATTACGGAAATGCACAGTTCGTTATTTTGCCGAAGAACAGAAATTACTTGTGACTCTAAAGTGGATGTAATTTGTGATGGCCTCAACCCACAGGAAAAATAATTATCAAAATCTGAACTGTGAAGTCATCCAAAATTCTAGTCGGAAAGCCACACTCTTTGTTATACTTCTCAATTGGTCACGATCCCACTTTCTTTATGAACTGAAAACTCTAATATTCACGAGAAACTGCTCTGAAATTAACCTGAACCGACAAAATTGAGTATATATTCTCTGAAACTTCAAAGACAGCTAAGACAATATCTGAAAGGAATTAGAAAAAGTGACAAAATTTCGTGCAACACACACAATACTGTTAATAATTGCATGAACACTGGGGGGGGGGGGGGGGGGGGTTCACCATACATCTACCCAATTTTGAGTATAACCAGTGTCTCTTAATACTATGACTCGTAGCAATACAATATCAAAAACTTTTATTACTGGGTAAACAGTCCCTACATGATTTGACAACTGACATTTATAATTCACACTCACGTCAGGAAATGCACCAATACGGGAATAGCAGGTTTTACGTTATTGGTCAGAACGCAAGCAATTATGGCGGTCGCCGTAATTTTTGCGCGACGCCATATTTTGCGACAAAATACTCTTATTAGTCACTGTCATATATCTAGTCTCATAACAGTACATAAAACTACATAAAATAACTACAGTAATTTTGACATGTGAGGAGAATTAGTTCTAATGAGAGGAAGAAGTTTATATTTACTGGTGTTTCAACAATGACTACCAGGCAACTTTTAATTCACTGATTGTAATTTTATTTCATTAGCAGAAAGCAAACATAAACTAAACTAAGAATTTATTTGAATAGAGTCTGTAATTCTTATACTTTTAATAGAGAAAGAAAGTTTCTAGGTCAGGGGATAGCGTTCAGCGAAATCTCTTTAACTTTTTGTTGCATACGAAGCGTTGCGTTGGGCAGCACGATGTCGGCTCCGCTGGTTAATCTTCTCCGGCGAAACGCAAATAAAGTTCCGACATAGCTGTATCATTAGCCCCGTGGTGATTAATAAACCACTAGACGCCAGTATACGACCGTTGTTGACATGTCCTCTCTTTCAAAGTACATTACGTACACATCGCTCGTTTTTACACTTTATGCACTGTCCGTGACGCTATCGTCCATAATTACACAGTTCGTCACATTCATATAGTCTTAGACACAAATACACAGTTCATAGAATTGTTCTTGTGTGTGAAGCACACCATAAACAACGTCCACTCTGTTCTCGTGTTTCAAACTTCGACAACGTCACTAAAAGTCATTTATATTGCACAGTTAATTAAAGTCTTCTCTTTCACGGCTTGATAGAATGTGACAGACAACAGTTCCACCACCCAAAACCAATACCAGCAAAGTCCATTCGCATAAAAGCACTGTTCGAGTCGGCCACAACAAAGTATTGTTAGCGGCACTTTCACAGTCCGGTTTATTTGCTCTTAAAGTTCGCTGGCGATGGCATTACATACCGCAGAGGTAAAGAGAATTAACAATCTGTTAGTTCGGTATCACTGTCCATACAATTACGTATGCTTTTCATAAAACACAGTACTATTTTTCCGCGCACGCTTCATAGACACACCATCCACCATCCCCTCTACTACACAACAACCTTTCGACTATCGATATCACTATCGCTGTGCCCTGTCTGTTATTGCAAATTACATAAATCTTTATAAATGTTATTGACTGCATTTTTCACAATTAATAATATTCCAAAAGAGATCTTTACAAACTTTACCACAGGTACAAAGCAAGAAACATAGGCCGAAGTGGCCGTGCGGTTAAAGGCGCTGCAGTCTGGAACCGCAAGACCGCTACGGTCGCAGGTTCGAATCCTGCCTCGGGCATGAATGTTTGTGATGTCCTTAGGTTAGTTAGGTATAACTAGTTCTAAGTTCTAGGGGACTAATGACCTCAGCAGTTGAGTCCCATAGTGCTCAGAGCCAAGAAACATACTTATCCATTGGCAAACGAAATAATCACAATTACATCTTTACATTTAAAAATCACAGTAGAATGTTACATAATCACAATTAGAAATGCCCATATGAACAAACGAAAAAGAATAGAAATCTAAAGAAAATCACGAAAAAAAATTTTTATATGCGTAATTAGCAATGCCTTCACAAATTGTATAGTTTCTCGTGTTCTGCCAATAAAAAGCGAGTGGCATCCCGTATAAACAAACTTATTGGAAATTTCATTACTTCTAAAGTAACAGTCCCTCGCTAAGAGTTTGTTACAGCCTCCAGATAACGGATTTCTGCGCAGGGAACAACAACTTTAGAAGATTGCAGGTTGGTGAACATTTATTAGAACTTAAGCATTCCACTCAGCGCGGTGGAAACAAATAGGCACCTCGCGTGTACTGCAGTCTTAGTGCAAATGAGATCAGTGACACGTCAACTGTGGTAACACAGAAGAGGTATGAAAGACAGAGATATCTTTGAGGGAAGGCGTTTATCATACGTGCGTATATATCACTCTCTCTGTCTCTCCCCCACTCTTTCTTTTTTCAACTTGCAGTAGCCACTGATATCATAACACGGTTACTCAGTGGGCTTACTCAATGGGTGACGTCTGCGTTCTGCGTCTGTAGAACCTTCATCGTTCAGTGCTGACCTAACCATTCACATTTGCTAATTTTTTATAATATACTTCCCTCCAGCGTAAGGTGTAATGCAATCGAATTCGAAAGATGAGGCAGAATAAAAAATAAAGGACCGCAAGACCGTGGATTCAGTATATACACTTTAGCATGTTTTCTTGGTGATGACTAAGGTTCGAGGGGTGACGGAGAAGTCAGCGCCAGTCAGCTTCAGGTGAGGAGCGCAAAACTGGAAACGGCGGCTCGAAAGCTACACTCTAACACAAGAAAACGACGCACCGCAAAGATATTATCCGAATGGGACGGAAATTTGTCGATGTGACATAATGTTCAGAACAAGTGATTATCGTTTCAGAAATTTTGGATGATTTGTTCAAAAGAAAGATGTGAGTTAACGAGCATTTCGCTCGCATTTAAGTACACTCCTGGAAATTGAAATAAGAACACCGTGAATTCATTTTCCCAGGAAGGGGAAACTTTATTGACACATTCCTGGGGTCAGATACATCACATGATCACACTGACAGAACCACAGGCACATAGACACAGGCAACAGAGCATGCACAATGTCGGCACTAGTACAGTGTATATCCACCTTTCGCAGCAATGCAGGCTGCTATTCTCCCATGGAGACGATCGTAGAGATGCTGGATGTAGTCCTGTGGAACGGCTTGCCATGCCATTTCCACCTGGCGCCTCAGTTGGACCAGCGTTCGTGCTGGACGTGCAGACCGCGTGAGACGACGCTTCATCCAGTCCCAAACATGCTCAATGGGGGACAGATCCGGAGATCTTGCTGGCCAGGGTAGTTGACTTACACCTTCTAGAGCACGTTGGGTGGCACGGGATACATGCGGACGTGCGTTGTCCTGTTGGAACAGCAAGTTCCCTTGCCGGTCTAGGAATGGTAGAACGATGGGTTCGATGACGGTTTGGATGTACCGTGCACTATTCAGTGTCCCCTCGACGATCACCAGTGGTGTACGGCCAGTGTAGGAGATCGCTCCCCACACCATGATGCCGGGTGTTGGCCCTGTGTGCCTCGGTCGTATGCAGTCCTGATTGTGGCGCTCACCTGCACGGCGCCAAACACGCATACGACCATCATTGGCACCAAGGCAGAAGCGACTCTCATCGCTGAAGACGACACGTCTCCATTCGTCCCTCCATTCACGCCTGTCGCAACACCACTGGAGGCGGGCTGCACGATGTTGGGGCGTGAGCGGAAGACGGCCTAACGGTGTGCGGGACCGTAGCCCAGCTTCATGGAGACGGTTGCGAATGGTCCTCGCCGAGACCCCAGGAGCAACAGTGTCCCTAATTTGCTGGGAAGTGGCGGTGCGGTCCCCTACGGCACTGCGTAGGATCCTACGGTCTTGGCGTGCATCCGTGCGTCGCTGCGGTCCGGTCCCAGGTCGACGGGCACGTGCACCTTCCACCGACCACTGGCGACAACGTCGATGTACTGTGGAGACCTCACGCCCCACGTGTTGAGCAATTCGGCGGTACGTCCACCCGGCCTCCCGCATGCCCACTATACGCCCTCGCTCAAAGTCCGTCAACTGCACATACGGTTCACGTCCACGCTGTCGCGGCGTGCTACCAGTGTTAAAGACTGCGATGGAGCTCCGTATGCCACGGCAAACTGGCTGACATTGACGGCGGCGGTGCACAAATGCTGCGCAGCTAGCGCCATTCGACGGCCAACACCGCGGTTCCTGGAGTGTCCGCTGTGCCGTGCGTGTGATCATTGCTTGTACAGCCCTCTCGCAGTGTCCGGAGCAAGCATGGTGGGTCTGACACACCGGTGTCAATGTGTTCTTTTTTCCATTTCCAGGAGTGTATATGGCCGAAAGAGAAAGCTTTCCAGGAATTGTGGGACGAATCCTGTCGTCCAGGACCGTGTGCCACAAAGAGCACAGATTAGCCACGAGATAGGAAAAGTCCACAGGCGTGTGTTGTGCTGAATGAGGCCAGGCTGATCAGGCCTAAGAGCTGTAGTGTGCGAGTGAGACAGACGAGAAACTACATCATAGGGAAACCCCGTAGGAGCTGGTTGTGACCAAGGAGGCGTAGGAGTGTTAAATATGGCGGACCCAAGATCAGCCATAAAGGGAAACATTTATGAAAACTAATTAATTCTGTAGTAATTCAGGGAATGAAGCCATAGCAATTTTAATCTACCATCTTCCTTAAATTTTCATGGTGATCCCAATAAAACTTTAATATTGATCATATCTGTAATAGTTTAGGATTTACTTTTAAAGTGAAATTAACAAGTTTTGTAACAAAGACCTGAATGCTAAAATTTGAACGCTTTGGTCGATCTTAACGATCGACATTTCATATAGAAGCGCATCTTTGAAATGACAAATGGTGTAAATATCAACTCTGTAACTTCATTTGTTTAATATATATACTAAAATTTAAATTATCAGTATTTTCAGTTAAACGTCAGATCATCATTTCCTCCACACTAAACACACTGAACGATGGCGGCATGACACTTTATTGACTTATTATGTAATAGAATATTTGTTGTAAAGTGCATGTTAGTTACTTTTGCTCTTTATTTATTTATCAGAAAGCACATTGGTGCAAGGCTACTGCTCGTGGCAAGAAAGAAATTGTATTGGTTTTATGTAAAAGAATTTAACGTTTAATTTGTATCGGATATTATTGGTACTTTATGTAAAACGTGGAAGTCCTCAAGCTTTGATTATTTAAATATGTTAAAATGTAAAATAATGTAGAATAAGCTGTAGCCAATCAAATGGACGGCTTCAGGAAAGGGAACTGCACTAGTCAGTTGAGCGAAGATGTTCGGCGAGCGGGAAACACGGTTGGAGACGGGCAGAGGGCAGTTCTGGTCGAGACACCGAAGGGGACAGTTCGGATTGAGACGCGAAAGTGGATAGTCGGTCTTTAGGCAGCTACGAAGTGAAACGGCTTAGAAAATGTCGCGTTGTGTCGTACCGTGGGACTTAGTCTCTGAACGGTGAGCAGCTGCGCGCCTGGTATGAACTCTTAACTTTTCGCATAGATAACGACGTGCAGTATCGGACTTGTACTTCGCGATGAGCTTGTGAATGATCGAACAGTGTCAAATGGATTTGCGCTCGAGTGTAATAGTAACTCTAACTACGATCACTTTCGTTGTAAGTTTGCTTTCTGTATAAACATTATTCCAACCAAATCGCAGATGTGTGGCCTATGTCATTTATGGGTAGTTAATTTAGTTCCCGATATTATTATTACTGTTATTATGTGTTATGTTAACTTTCTTTTCGCAGACTTACCATCAGCCAAACAATTTAACCAAAGTGTCTAATTTAGGGTGTGTAATGCGACACGTGCGGTTCAACCCCTAGACGAGTTTAAGCGAAGTCATTTCGACGAAGAGGAACCGAATGTGAGCCCGAACATCTTTGGGATGTTAGCTCTCAAAGAGATTCACGAATTGAGTGAGTCAATAACGTGTTGGTCCATCACTGGCCATTATGCAAGCAGTTATTCGGCTTGGCGTTGATTAATAGAGATGTTGCATGTCCTCCTGAGGAATAGCGTCCCAGATTCTGTTCCATTGGCGCATTAGCTGGTCGAGGGCCGAGCTGGTTGCAGGGCCCTGCCTTAATGCGCCAAACGCTCTCAATTGAGGAATATCTGGGGACCTTGCTGGCCAAGGTCAGGGTTTGGGAAGCACGAAGACAAGCGGTAGAAACTTTCGCCTTGTGTGGGCGGGCCGTTGGATGTGCTCCTCGTGTGAGCATTGTTCACCGGACGCAACGGCACCATGCTGAGCTCTTCTCGGCCTCGCGCCAACCACATCGCGGTACTTGTGCGTCTGTCTGCAGGTCGTTGCGTCAGTCTGTGTTGTGTGTTGTACGGTCTGGTTACTGCACAGTGCAGTGTTCTTCGCTGCTGTGAAGGTATCTTTACAGAAACAAGGATCACTGTGGCAAGAATCATCCGCATAAATCATTATTACGTTATTACTCTGTAACGAAACGCCGTAGACCGTGGGTCAACAACCTCTGAAAGTCTCAAGTTTGTCGGTAGACTTTCCATATACGTACACTGAGGAGCCAAAGAAACTTGTCCACGTGCCTAATATCGAGTAGGGCTCCCGTGAGCACATAGAAGTACCGCAACACGACGTGGCGTGGACTCGACTAATGTCTGAGGTAGTGCTGGAGGGAACTGACACCATAAATCCTGAACAACTGTCCACAAACCCGCAAGAGTACGAGCGGGTGGAGATCTCTTCTGAACAGCACGTTGCAAGGCATCCAGGTATGTCTGGGGACTTTGGTGTCCAACGGAAGTGTTTAAACTCCAAAGAGTGATCCTCGAGCCATTCTGTGGCAATTCTGGTCGTGTGGGGTGTCGCATTGTCCTGCTGGAATTGCCTAATTCCTTCGGAATGCACAATCGACGTGAACGGATGCAGGTGATCAGACAGGATGCCTACATAAGTGTCACCTGTCAGAGTCGTATCTAGACCTATCAGGGGTCCCGTATCACCCCTACTGCACACGCCCCACACCTTTACAGATCCTCCACTAGCTTGAACAGTCCTCTGCTGACATGCAAGGTCCGTGGATTCTTGACGTTGTCTCCATACCCCTACACCTCCATCCGCTCGATGCAATTTGAAACGAGTCTCGTCCGAGCAGGCAACATCTTTCCAATCATCAACAGCCCAATGTCGGTGTTGACGGGCCGAGACGAGGCGTAAAGCTTTCTGTCTTGCGCTCATCAAGGGTACACGGGTGAGTATTCGGCTTCGAAAGACCATAGCGACGATGTTTCGTTGAATGGTTGTGACGCTAACACTTGCTGAAGGCCCAGCATTGAAATCTGCAGCAGTTTGCGGAAGGGTTGCACTTCTCTCACGTTGAAAGATTCTCTTCAGGTGTCGTTGGTACCGTTCTTTCAGGATATTTTCCCGTCCGCAGCGATGTAGGAGATCTGATGTTTCACCAGATTCCTGATATTCACGGTACACTCGTGAAATGATCGTACGGGAAAATCCCCACTTCGTCGCTGTCTCGGAGATGCTGTGTCCCATCGCTCATGCGCCGACTATAACAACACGTTGAGACTCATTTAAATCTTGATAAGTGTCACTTGTATGAATATCAAGAGCTCAGATGGAAACCCAGTTATAAGTAAAGAAGGGAAAGCAGAAAGGTGGAAGGAGTATATAGAGGGTCTATACAAGGAAGATGTACTTGAGGACAATATTATGGAAATGGAAGAGGAGGTAGATGAAGATGAAAAGGGAGATATGATACTGCGTGAAGAGTTTGACAGAGCACTGAAAGACCTGAGTCGAAAAGAAGCTCCGGGAGTAGACAACATTCCATTAGAACTACTGACAGCCTTGGGAGAGCCAGTCCTGACAAAACTCTACCAACTGGTGAGCAAGATGTATGAGATCCTCAGACTTCAAGAAGAATATAATAATTCCAATCCCAAAGAAAGCAGGTGTTGACAGGTGTGAAAATTACCGAACTATCAGTTTAATAAGTTACGGCTGCAAAATACTAACACAAATTCTATACAGACGAATGGAAAAACTGGTAGAAGCTGACCTCGGGGAAGATCAGTTTGGATTCCGTAGAAATATGGGAACACGTGAGGCAATAGTGACCCTACGACTTATCTTAGAAACTAGATTAAGGAAAGGCAAACCTACGTTTCTAGCATTTGTAGACTTAGAGAAAGCTTTTGACAATGTTGACTGCAATACTCTCTTTCAATTTTGAATATGTCAGGGGTAAAATACAGGGAGCGAAAGGCTATTTACAATTTGCCAGATGGCTGTTATAAGAGTCGAGGGACATCAAAGGGAAGCAGTGGTTGGGAAGGGGGTGAGACAGGGTTGTAGCCTCTCCCCGATGTTATTCAATCTGTATATTGATCAAGCAGTGAAGGAAACAAAAGAAAAATTCGGAGTAGCTATTAAAATCCATGGAGAAGAAATAAAAACGTTGAGGTTCGCCGATGACATTGTAATTCTGTTAGAGACAGCGAAGGACTTGCAAGAGCAATTGAACGGAATGGACAGTGTTTTGATAGGAGGGAATAAGATGAACATCAACAAAAGCAAAACGAGGATAATGAAATGTAGTCGAATTAAGTCGGGTGATGCTGAGGGAATTAGATTAGGAAATGAGACACTTAAGCCCGCATCTCGTGGTCGTGCGGTAGCGTTCTCGCTTCCCACGCCCGGGTTCCCGGGTTCGATTCCCGGCGGGGTAAGGGATTTTCTCTGCCTCGTGATGGCTGGGTGTTGTGTGCTGTCCTTAGGTTAGTTAGGTTTAAGTAGTTCTAAGTTCTAGGGGACTGATGACCATAGATGTTAAGTCCCATAGTGCTCAGAGCCATTTGAACCATTTTTTTTTTTTGAGACACTTAAAGTAGTAAAGGAGTTTTGCTATTTGGGGAGCAAAATAACTGATGATGGTCAAAGTAGAGAGGATATAAAATGTAGACTGGCAATGGAAAGGAAAGCATTTCTGAAGAAGAGAAATTTGTTAACGTCGAGTAGAGGTTTAAGTGTCAGGAAGTCGTTTCTGAAAGTATATGTATGGAGTGTAGCCATGTATGGAAGTGAAACATGGACGATAAATAGTTTAGACAAGAAGCGAATAGAAGCTTTCGAAATGTGGTGCTACAGAAGAATGCCGAAGATTAGATGGGTAGATCTCATAACTAATGAGGAAGTACTGAATAGGATTGGGGAGAAGAGAAGTTTGTGGCACAACGTGACTAGAAGAAGGGATCGGTTGGTAGGAAATGTTCTGAGGCATCAAGGGGTCTCCAGTTTAGTATTGGAGGGCAGCGTGGAGGGTAAAAATCGTAGAGGGAGACCAAGAGATGAATACACTAAGCAGATTCAGAAGGATGTAGGTTGCAGTAAGTACTGAGAGATGAAGAAGCTTTCACAGGATAGAGTAGCGTGGAGAGCTGCATCAAACCAGTCTCAGGACTGAAGACCACAACAACAACAAGCTGCCATTGTAACAGCAGTAACCGATCTAACAAAAAAAAAGTTCAAATGTGTGTCAAATCTTATGGTACTCAACTGCTAAGGTCATCAGTCCCTAAGCTGACACACTACTTAACCTAAATTATCCTAAGGACAAACACACACACCCATGCCCGCGGGAGGGCTCAAACCTCCGCCGGTACCAGCCGCACAGTTCATAGCGCCTCAGACCGCTCCGCTGATCGCGCGCGGCTAACCGATCTAACAACTGCTCCAGACACTTGTTGCCTTACATAGGCTTTGCCGGCCGCTGAGCCGTATTCTGGCTGTTTACATATCTCTGTATTGGAATACGCATGCATATACCAGTCGACAAAGATGATGTGACTTACCAAACGAAAGCGCTGGCAGGTCGAAAGACACACAAACAAACACAAACGAATTTTGTGTGTATGTTTGTGTGTCTTTCGACCTGCCAGCGCTTTCGTTTGGTAAGTCACATCATCTTTGTTATTTGATAAATTTTTCCCACGTGGAATGTTTCCCTCTATATATATATATATATATATATATATATATATATATATATATATATATATATATAATGGGATACTTGCGTTGAGAAGTGAAATTCTGTACCTGCACATAGTGAAGTGCAATTTTCCTCTTAACAGAAAGAAAACAGAAAGCCACAGATGATGTTGGAATTTCAGCAAAGCAAAAAAAAAAAAAAAAAATAGTTTTGCTCGAGGCGGAGGTTATCCGGAAACAAGAAGCCTGGCACACGGGGTGTCGGCAACAGGGGGGGGGGGGCTGTAAACTCCCGTGGTTCAGGTTCTGGGTGGTGATTTCCCTAAACGCCCCGCTGGTCGTCCCTGCAGTCGCCGTGTCCAGCGCCTCACTGCGTGGACGACAACGGCGGCAGCCCCTCCCCTCCCCTCTTCACACCAACCCCTGGCACGCCGAGGGACTCAAATGAAACCCGTTGCGACGCGAGTTGGTAACCGGTCGCCTGTAAATCGCGTCCTGCGCAGTTCAGTGGGGCTCCGCGGGCGGCTGTCGCGACTGCGCAGTGACTCGGCAGCAAACCGCCTGGCGACGCGTTTGCCGGCGGCTCGGCGTCCGCGACGCCTCGCGACCTGAGCTGCGCTGTGCCCTCCAACACGGCTCTGCGTCGCTTTAGCTGCGAGACGGGCGAGCGGGCAGAGACCGCTAGCTGTGTACGGGAAGTGGCAGAACAACCAGCTCTATATGTTACAGTCAAAACCCGTTTTTTTTGCATAAGAAGGCATGTATTTAAAAAGGGTGCCTTTCTAGGAAGAAAGGAAACCTTTGTAATTCAAAATGTCACAACAGTTTGCCTTGCAATAACGAATAATCAAAATGTAATTGTTAATTTTTGTGTACGTTTCTGTTTCATTAAGACTGTAGCAACTTTTGTCAAATGTCTGAGTAATTTTTACTGTACGATTATTTTGTTTTCACTTTCGTAACTAATACTGTTAATTTGGTTCTGTACTGTTCCTTAAATGTTTCTTCAGTATATGGTTATTATTGTATTTCGGTAGTTAATATTAATGACTGAGATGTATGGTCAATATTCTCAATAAATATTGCATTGTACAATACAAAAACGCTGTTTTTTTTAATTTCAATCAACACGTAGTTGCTCTTAATTGTAATATTTGCCCCTAAATAAATTTAGTGAAAACTAGTACTGTCTAGTTTAGCTAGAACGCGTTCTTACTAGTTGAAACTAGATGCTGCTGATAGCCTTAGTTACAACTAGAATTTACAGCTGGTCAAAAGTGAAAGTCAGTTAAAACTAGTTTTAACTAGTAACAACGGGTTGTAACTAAAAACGGGTTTTGACTGTAACATATACAACTAGAATCTCCCAGGCAACTGCAGGAATGAATTGACACAGAAAGTGCGGTATGACGTGGGACAAGAATTTCACGTGACATGTTTGTACGTTCCTGTACATTGCATGGGGGCTTAATTATATTATATTATATTTTAATTATATTATTTTTTAATTTTAGTCGCTGTCTGTCCGGTTGCGCAGTCTCGTAACCGGTTGGCCCTGACTAATATTAGTTCGCAATCTGACTGCATAGCATAACAACAAAGAATGAAAGGAAATTTCCGTTAACACAATTAATTAATTAAGTCCCCAGCAACGATAAAACCTAGGAAACAACGAAACACAAGTGTAGCTGTTCTGTGTGTGGAAGTGTGATTCAACGTACACATCTGGCACGGTTCTTCCTCAATAAGACCAGATATTTTAAACACCATTTATACCGAAGTAATTAAAAAAACCAGAAATACTATAATTGCACATAGAAACCAGAAATACAGTCTAATACAAGAACACGAGCCAGATGCTTTGTTGACTGAACCTGTGACCAAGAGGCATTATTGTTTAAGACATTGAAATAATACAAAAAAAGGAATTTTTTTACCTTCATATATATTGACGAAAAGCACACTCTGATCATTACAGCATCCCCAATCCAACAATATCTGGTGTCTAGCCCATCAAAACAATATGACAACATCTGAACAAGCACTCTCCATGGGAACCTCTCAACAACGACTCACCACTGCTACATCTCAACAACACTCTCCACCACGACTGCTCGATAAGAGCTGCCAGTGGAGGCGGCTGAATAATACTCTTTGGCGCAATCTCTGGCGCTGTGGCTCAGTGTAGCCACCTTTCATATGCCCCTCCACCATGGGCCAGAATTTGATGGTATTTTTGCCGGCATTGGTGGTGAAAATACCACCAAATTCGTCCAAAGAAGAAAAAAATTACAGACAAAAATAAAAGATAATATTAATAATTAAATATCACATAACTAGATAAAATTTTGGCTTGCACTGACCATTACATATCCTAATATATAAAATACAGTAAGGAATACAAATGTTTTCATACATGTGATTTTACATAATAGTTTACACGAGTGTCATGTGGTTAAACCATTCAATCAATAGCGTCAGCAATGACGAATATGTACCGGTAAGGGTCTCATAACATTTCATAAACAGTAAACGCACAAAAAACCTGTTTATACAAATATTCACATAAAATGCTTTCCATAGTTCAATAAACAAGTAGTTGACAGTTCCAGCAGCAGCACCCAGCAATGGTCAACAGGTGCAGACACCAACAAGTGACATCATTTCAGTAGAAGCAGTTCCATCAGTGGCACCCAGCAATGTTGAACAGGTGCAGACACCAACAAGTGACATCATTTCAGTAGAAGCAGTCCATCAGTGGCACCCAGCAATGTTGAACAGGTGCAGACACCAACAAGTGACATCATTTTAGTAGAAGCAGTCCATCAGTGGCACCCAGTAATGTTGAACAGGTGCAGACACCAACAAGTGACATCATTTTAGTAGAAGCAGTCCATCAGTGGCACCCAGCAATGTTGAACAGGTGCAGACACCAACAAATGACATTATTTCTGTAGAAGCAGTCCATAAGTGGCATCCAGCAATGTTGAACAGGTGCAGACACCAACAAGTGACATCATTTTAGTAGAAGCAGTCCATCAGTGGCACCCAGTAATGTTGAACAGGTGCAAGCACGAACAACAGTTTGAAGGCACACACAATTGCTATTACAAAATTATTATCAAAGCTCTTACACTAAACATACAAACAATAGTAAACACACAAATGATATCATATAATTGTCATATTAAATATTACAAATACACAAATATCAGTAAACCTATAATATTTATGGGTGTCAGTGCAAGCCACAACAAACAAGTAAAATAATATTTAGGAGATAGGTCGGTACCAATTATTTGGGATTAGGAAAGGAAAACACACAAAATACACTCACTCATCTTTCATCCACATTAAGTACTACTGTGTAATTGAATAGTGTTAAGTGTGTAAATGCAATTCTGTCAAAGATTTGATGTTCGACATGTGTATCAAGTAGCAGTGGCACAGTGTATAACAGTCAATAATAGTTAGTCAACGTCATAGTCATCATGTCAAGACCAATGTTTGCCAAGCCAGATCAAAATGTACAGTTGCTGAACAACTGTCAGTGTGCCAAGATATGCAAATACTTCCTCTCTCCAAAAAAAAGTATATACGCTTAGTGATTTAACAAAGTGTGTGTGTAGACAATCTTCCTTCTACTTGAGTGTTCTAGTCTGCCATCTTCATCCTCCTTGTTCCATATAAACCAACAAAAAAAAATATGCTCCTCACTTACTTTACCTCTTATCCACCAAAACTCCAATAATCATCAGCATCACATAATCTCAATACTTCAATAATAACTCTTACGTCGATACATATAAACCTTATCGTCAATATCATTTACCTTACCTCTTGTCCACAAAAACTCCAATAATCATCAACTTCACATAATCTCAATAATACCTCAATAATACCTCTTCAATACGTCGATACATATAAACCTTATTACCAATATCATTTCACTTCCATAATAACTCTTTCCTCTAGTCAGTCTCCTCGAACAAGTACAGACAAAATCCTAGTGCAAACTTCAATTTATCATCCCATGCAATCCGAAGACACAATGTCCACACACAACCTCTGTGTAGTCCACCTGAGCCAAATCTTCTACTCATTATGAATTATAAAATACATTTTGGTTTCCTTGTCCATCTTAAAATAAAATAAATGCATACATGACCTCTAACAGCCTTCAGTTTGAATAATTTTCAGTAAGTAGGTGCGAGTACGTAGTATGAAAGATCACATAAGACTTTGAGTGAATAAATCGTAATATTTCACAGTGTGTACACCACTTCAAGAATCATGGCAAAACAGAAGCAAACATGTGGAGTATTTCTTGTGTCAAGTGTCACTTGCTATTTGAATTGCTCACGAAGAATGCAGTGCAATAACTGTCAATGGTCTAAACCTAGTGTTGGTATGTCATGTCGTTAGCTTCCTTCCTATTAGCATAAATTTATACAGCTTCCATAAAACCTCCAGCTCATGTGACTTCAATGAAGTTTCTTGTACTAATGTCGTTCGTAGCAGTATAGTAGTTCATTTTCTTATCTTAAAATATAAAGCACTGAGCGTAAGCAAAACATGCAATAGCGAGACAATATACCAGTAGAGAACATAATGTCAACAAGTGGATGCAGCATAATTCCTACAACGAGGCTCTGCCAAGCGAATAATCTATAATTAATACCTTAGTGTGACCTAAACTCCATGTTCGTACCCAGTATATCAGCATTTCTATATACTAAATTAAAGAGTAGTTATGACAACAAAACAGAAATGTGTAAATATGCAATCCATACGCAAAGCAGCAAATATGTATCTTACATAATAAACTGGTCATTAGCATCATATCAGCATAAGCAAATAAATGTTCATATGTAATCTTAATAAGTAAACATGAAGGCGCAAGCAGATAAATCACAAAGTGTAACCTACATACATAACCATATCAGCACAACTAATCAGGTGACAATTATAATTTAATTAAATAAACACAGCAGGCACATAATAAAAAAAAATGTGACATCAGTGAAAAAGCATAGCAGCCAAGCGATGCATAATATACACATGTAACAACCCTGTTCATTAATCAATCAGTGGCCGGCCGCGGTGGTCTAGCGGTTCTGGCACTGCAGTCCGGAACCGCGGGACTGCTACGGTCGCAGGTTCGAATCCTGCCTCGGGCATGGGTGTGTGTGATGTCCTTAGGTTAGTTAGGTTTAAGTAGTTCTAAGTTCTAGGGGACTTATGACCTAAGATGTTGAGTCCCATAGTGCTCAGAGCCATTTGAACCATTTGAATCAATCAGTTTCAAAATCAGTAAACACAAAGTATAAATCACATAATCGCGAGCAGCAAATTACGTCTAAAGTACGTACCTAAGGGGAAATATGTTACCTGAAAAATAAACTCAATTAACAGTTACCTTTTCGGTTTTCCTGAAATTTTCTCCATAGCAAGTCCTCTTAACGTCGGAGACACACAGAATTTACCTGAAGTTCTTAAATATTTTATACAACCGTATCCTGAAAAATCCTGAACGTTAATAACATAATTTATCAAGTCACTATAGCTTTATACTGAATTTAACCAGAGAAATTAGACTGTGTATTTGTTTACGGCTGTCAGTGCATTCGCACTGAGCGCTCGATCAGCTGTAGGTGCGCGTGACGTAGGAAGTAATTGTTTGCGGTCAACGACTGCCTTGTGCGGCGCGCAGACTTGACTGTTGCTTTGAGTATGTGCCGCCGCCAGAACACAGCGCGGTATCCTTGTACTCTCCGTGTGTTTACGTATAACTGTTAGTTTCTCTAAAGTATGTCATTCCACAAAAATTTTAACGTTCGATATATGATGTATTCCCTTAGAGTGTCGAGATTTAAGAGTTTCTACTTCGACAATGTTATCATGAATAATTTTGCGAACTCTATATGGACCGTTAAAAAGCAAAAAGTATTTGCAACACAAGCCTTTTCCTTTGTGAGACAAACGATGAGACTTAATTAACACCTTTTGGCAATTGAAAAAGTTTTTAAACGATCAGGACGTTTAGCTGATTTCTCTCTTCCAGCAGCCGCAGATGCAATATTTCGTAGAGCCGGGTTGACAACTTCAGAATGCCGCAGTTTTCGTGAAGGCGGAAAAGGAACGATTTCAGAAATGCGATTTGTCGGTGCTTTATTTTTTAATATCAATATCGGCGGTAAAGAAGTTGAATCATTAGGGAGTTCATTCAGAATGTTTTGAAAAATATGAAGATACTGATCACAAGTTCTGTGATTCTGATGACAATAAAGTCGACACAATTTATTGATTTCCTTCATCCATCTCTCTGAAGCGTTAGATTGAGGGTGAAAAAGTGAAATGAAAATTGGTTTAATCTTACGACGCCTTAAAGTACGAAGCCAAATTTTAGAGCGAAACTGTGATCCATTATCTGATATAACCTTATCAACATGACCCACTCCTTTAAGAAAATGTTTGATGAAAGCATTAGATACTGAACGAGCTGTTGCTTTGCGTAAAGGTGTAAAACACACATATTTTGATGTCAATTCCACTGCTACCAAAATGTACGCAAAACCATTAGTAGAACGAACCACTGGACCGAACAAATCGACTGCAGCCATGTCCTTTAATTTCGCTGGAATGATAGGAAACAATGGTGCTCTGTGAGAAATAGTTGGCGGCTTAGCCTTTTCACATAATTTGCATTTGGCAAGAACAGATTGGCAATAGTTTTTGCACTACAACGCCGTTTTCTTCTATCTCTTGAAATAAATGTGCACCTAGGCCTTTGTGTGATGAGTCCGTTGCCAAACAAAAATCTTTAGATAAATCCGGATGTGAAAGAAGTGGAGCAGCAACTAAAGCATCACGAAGTTGTTCAAATTCTGATTGAGCTTCCTCATCCCAACACCAATTAGAATTCTTTCCAGATAGTTCACATAAACGAGGTGTGGCCAAATTGTCCAATCTAACAAAGCGTCTAAGAAAATTAGAGACACCAAGGAAACTACGAACATCACGTTTTGTGGTAGGAACAGCATAATTACGAATAGCGTCAAGTTTTTCTGGATCAGGAAGAATACCTTCTGTAGAAATAATGTGACCGAGAAATTTCACCTGAGAACGACCAAATTCAGATTTTTCTAAGTTCACTGTAATGCCAACTCTTGCAAAAATACGTAATAATGAATCCAAAATTTTGTTATGCTCACTCCAAGAACGTTTAGCAATAAGAATATCGTCAACATATGAAGTAATATTGTCACAAAGATAAACAGGTAAAATTTTGTTTAAACTACGAATGAATGCTGTTGAAGATACAGTAAGTCCAAACAGTAATTTCCGAAATCACTTTTGGGTAAAATAGTCATATCCGGTTACATTTTACCAACTGTCTAGATAGATTGATAGTCGAAGAGTTGTTTTGATAGATGCAAAGAATAGTAAAAGAGTAGGCAGCAGTGCAGAAAACTAAAAGGGAAATAGCACCACTACAGCTCGGGGCCCTGTGCACGCTATGGCACATATTCACTTAGTGTAGTGAATCCCCTGAGGACATAAATAGCCGCACATAAAATCCAGTTTGTGTCTTAGTAGCCAATTTGGTGGAAGTGCGTACATAAATTGATCTAACCATGAACATGGATGTATGTCATTCTTAGATTTGCGAAAGATCTTAAATTTCCGAACAGTTAAGAATTGTTTATAGTCAAAGTTTTCTCCTCGTGGCGACAAAGACCTACCGCGTCTGTCCCAGTCCGAACATCGATTATTGCCAATTTCGCGCGCCTGGCGCTCTCTTGTTGCATCCCGTAAATGAAACAAATTATTTTCTTCAGACCCCTCTGCTATCTGTGATTCTAAATTTCTTCTGCTGTCTTTTCCTACGATTTCGCCTTCAATTTGTTTGACTTGCTTTCGTAATGCCTCAAATTCCCCTTTGATACGTTCATTAAATTTTCCCTGATTGTTAACATATTTATTTATGTTCTGGTACTCTTCGGTTTCTGCAAATGGAAATGGAGCTGTATCATCTGAATCTCTGTCCCCATTTAAACTAAGACTTGTCAATTTATCTGCAATCTCCTCAACTCTTTCCGATAAGTCACCTATTTGTTCTTTCTGTTTATTTACGTCTTCCGTAAGTGTCGCGACTCGGGTCTCAGCATTGACACATTTAGTAGTTAACTGTTCATACTGTTGTGTTAAGTTATTTATCCTGTCATTTGGTACGGATTCAAATGGTTCAAATGGCTCTGAGGTCTATGGGACTTAACTTCTGTGGTCATCAGTCCCCTAGAACTTAGAACTACTTAAACCTAACTAACCTAAGGACATCACACACAGCCATGCCCGAGGCAGGATTCGAACCTGCGACCGTAGCAGTCGCGCGGTTCCGGACTGAGCGCCTTAACCGCGAGACCACCGCGGCCCGCGGTACGGATTCCTCGATTCTTTCAAGTATTTCTTCCTTATCGTGTGCACGTTGTAAATTTAACTCTGAAAATTTTTGTACTATCACGCGATCTCTTTCTTCCTGTTCTCTATCCTGTTCCTTTTGTCTGATTTCTATTGAAATCAATCTATTATTGTGTGCATTCAAAATCGGTTGTACTTCTCTAATTTCTTTCTTTAATTCATCTTTCATGTTTTTGAAGCATGTCCCTATCCGTGAATCTAACCATGTTTCCATTGTTCCCATATCAGTTTCTAACCATGTTGCCAAGGTTCCCATCTCTGTTTTTAATTCAGATCCTAACTGTGATCCCAGTGAGTCTAACCCTGTTTCCATTGTTCCCATCTCAGTTTTAATTGTTCCTATTTGTGAGTCTAACCATGTTTCCATTGTTCCCATCTCAGTTTTAATTGTTCCTATTTGTGAGTCTAACCGTGTTGCCAAAGTTCCCATCTCTGTTTTAAATTCAGATCGTAATTGTGATCCCACTGTTTTTAATTCAGATCCCAATTTAAATATTGCACTCATCAACTGCTCCATATTAACTGGTTCGAAATTCTTTTCGCCCCTAACATTTCCCGCAAAACCAACTTCTTCCGTCAAAGCTGTAAAGCTATCTGTGTTCGATACTATTCCAGAGTCTTCTGTCGTTAATCTCGTATTCTGAAAATGTTTTGATTGCGAAAATTTTGAACTGGTTCTAGACTATTTTCCCTGCTTATTAAATTGTTTTCAACTCCATTATTCATCATCCTGTTCTCCTGTGTTGGCGAGTTCGCCATGTTAACAATTTCGTCATTCTCACTATTCATCATTTTTGCCTTTTTCATCGATCGCGTAATCATTTACAAAACATACAAAACTCGTCACTATACGAAAGTTACACACAATGAGACTTTATCTCCAACAATACCATTCACACGAAATGTTTCCCGACAAACACGCCTAACGAACAATTAGAACCTTCACAATTGCACAAAATTGTCAGACCTGTATACAAGACATCAAAAATTAAAATCTGCCAATATACCATTAAAAGAAAGACAAGACAACTACAAATGTTCATTACCAAATCTACACATGCAATGTAGACTACCATTACTAACCTACAAATTACTACAACAATACTACTGTCTGCTATTTTTACAATCAGAAGAATTCCAAGGGACGATCCGAAGCAGCGGTCGCCACGTGCATGGGGGCTTAATTATATAAAATGCAAATATTTTTAATTTTTTTTTTTAGTCGCTGTCTGTCCGGTTACGCAGTCTCTTAACCGGTTGGCCCTGACTAGTATTAGTACGCAATCTGACTGCATAGCATAACAACAAAGAATGAAAGGACATTTCCGTTAACACAATTAATTAATTAAGTCCCCAGCAACTATAAAACCTAGGAAAGAACGAAACACAAGTGTAGCTGTTCTGTGTGTGGAAGTGTGATTCAACGTACACATCTGGCACGGTTCTTCCTCAATAAGACCAGATATTTTAAACACCATTTATACCGAAGTAATTAAAAAAACCAGAAATACTATAATTGCACATAGAAACCAGAATTACAGTCTAATACAAGAACACGAGCCAGATGCTTTGTTGACTGAACCTGTGACCAAGAGGCATTATTGTTTAAGACATTGAGATAAGACAAAAAAAGGAATTTTTTTACCTTCATATATATTGACGAAAAGCACACTCTGATCATTACAGCATCCCCAATCCAACAATATCTGGTGTCTAGCCCATCAAAACAATATGACAACATCTGAACAAGCACTCTCCATGGGAACCTCTCAACAACGACTCACCACTGCTACATCTCAACAACACTCTCCACCACGACTTCTCGATAAGAACTGCCAGTGGAGGCGGCTGAATAATACTCTTTGGCGCAATCTCTGGCGCTGTGGCTCAGTGTAGCCACCTTTCAACATCTAGAGTTCAAAATAAAATTACCGGTACATCAACGGGAACAAACGTACAAAAAATGCAAATAGTATCGCGAGTATGCTTTTTTGTGACTAGCAACCCGTGTCGTTCTGTAAAATTACTTTGTGAAATGGAAACGAACAGTGGAAACAGCGGAAAATCGACAGAAGAGGCACCAATCTCCTATACGGTCTTCACTTATAAATGATTTAACGGCCACAAACCAGCGTCACCACATTTCCGTGTATATAAATGTCGAGACATTTGAGTTTTCAAAGCAAATATAACGTAGTGTCACGGCGGAAGTAATCAGCCGTCCAGTCGACTCCCACCGTACTGCAGAAGCGGACGCAACTCACGCTGCCGGGCGACTTCGTGTAAACCTATGTTCCAAGCGTGTCAAATTGTTAACATGCGGCGAATTACGTTCCCCTACCAAACTGATGCAGACTTGTTTTTGAAATTGATAAAACGTTGAATCCAGCGCATCAGCAAGTCTCCTCGGTGCTGTCCCGTGGGTTAACACACAGCTCACAGGAGGTCGGGCACACGTTACGTCGTTTTATGTTGACGTCACACACAGCTATCGAAGACCGCAGACTCTGATGTCGACGGTCGTTAGCGTTCGATGCGGGCTGATTATGAGATATCGTACTGCATTCCGGAGCTGACGCATTTCTTATCGTGATTTGCGAAGTATAAATGTGTGCCGTTTCAAGAAAACGGGACGTTGAAGATTTATAAACACGTCACTCTTGGGATGATTTCTTGCAATTAAACTTCAGGAAATGAGCTATCGGCGGTTGAAGCCTTCATGCGATCTAAGTTACAACGGACTGCGCGAAATTTCGTAAGTTTATCTTGGTGTAATGGTTAAAGCGCGGACTTAACGGCGTGTAAAGTAGCCAAATAAATGCTTCCCGTCCTGCCGTCTCTCAATCTTTTCTTTTCGAAGTCGAGTTCCTAAAAGGTTCTCGGACAGTCTTATTAATTTAACAAAAATATATTCTCTTATTCTCTAATATTCGATTAAAAAAAAAAAATGGCTCTGAGCACTATGGGACTTAACATCTGATGTCATCAGTCCCCTAGAACTTAGAACTACTTAAACCTAACTAACCTAAGGACATCACACACATCCATGCCCGAGGCAGGATTTGAACCTGCGACCGTAGCGGTCGCGCGGTTCCATACTGTAGCGCCTAGAACCGCTCGGCCACCCTGGTCGGCTATTCGATTTTATGTAGGTATAAATGTGCCCACCTCCCCTCTCTCTCTCTCTCTCTCTCTCTCTCTCTCTCTGTCTGTGTTTCTCTCTCTCTCTCTCTCTCTCTCTCTCTCAGAAGATAGTTGTCATAGTCAACAATTTGCAGATTAACCATGAAACACAGAAATGCCATAAATATTCAGAACGGATTGACCATGTGATACAACAAACTACCGCACAGAACAAAAATACAGAAATGGCTGACACTTGCAAGATAATTAAAACCTAAATTAATCTCAGGCATCTGTACAGTATAAAAGACCATTTCCGCACTTTTCTTTTTTTTTAGGACATTTCTTTTCCAAACGATAGTCTTAAAATTAAAGTTCATCTTCTACCGCTCACATTACGTTTCTCATCATTTTACTACACTTTTTGCAAGTACTGACACGTTTCCTATATATCCGAGAGATCCTGGGTGTGCTGGTATTTGGAATCAACGATTACTGATGTACGCTACATCAGCTGCTGCTTTAAATCGTCTGGTAGAATGGCTGGCCACCCTTTCTAATTACAGACGAACTCCTGAACTAGTTTGCAGTGTTTTTAAATATAAACTGATGTTACTGGAGTTTCGTGAACCCTGTTGAGTACGTAAGTCATTGGTGTCAATGGCGGTGGGCTGAAGCTGGTTTTTTGCTCAGGAATCAGCAAGTCGTCTCATTTCGCGGTTGAAGGAATACTAGGAAAACTGCGAGGGGCGTTCAATAAGTAATGCAGGACTTTCTTCTCGGCCTGTTTCGGTTCAAAAATGCGGAATCTGTTCAGGTACTTCGCGGGATATTCCCGCTTCAGCCGCTACAGTTTCATAAAGTTCCGACAGGTGGCAGCGCTATACGTGGCCTTCAATGGCGTCTGTAGCAGAGGTGCGCGTTCCAAGCAGAGAACTGTCATCGAGTTTGTTTTGGTGCAAAACCAGAGCATCGCAGATATTCACGGGCGCTTGCAGAATGTCTGAGGAGACCTGGCAGTGTTCGGCCGAGGCGTATGTCATCGCCGCAACAAGATCACGCTAACGTGCGCGATCTCCCGCGTACCGGCCGGCCGCAGAAAGCTCAGACTCGTGCTATGTTGGAACGTGCGCACACACTCTTTCAGTGTGTTGGTCGCCACAAAAATGCCAACGAACTTCTGATGCTCCACGTCACCGCAACGCCTCACAGAAGTCTGCGCACCAGAAGCTCACAACACTTCTCTGGAGTGTCGACCCTCGTTGACCGCGCTATTCGTATCTCGCACTTTGCGACTCCCATCTGTGTGGTCCAACGAAGAGTACACTCCGGGGGAAGCAGTACGTGGATTAAGGGGACGTTACAGACGCGGCAAGACGTCGGTTCCAGTACAGTGGTACCGTGTGGGCACACATGCCACCCGAGTAAGTTGACGTAAGGTTGTCGCATTGGACAGAGATTACGTTGAAAAATAGGGTTTCGTAGCCGAAAGAGTGAGGAATTAAACGGTGTATTGAACCGCTGAATAAAACTAACCTGCTTTCAGAAAATAAATGTGTTGCGTTACTTACTGAATGCCGCTCGTAGTTAGCACAACTTTCTCAGTAAGTTTCGGACTTCATTCTTGCAAACACTCACTTCCCGTTATCCACAGGTCATACATAGGTGAGGGGGGAGGGGAGGGTATAACCTGGCCTTCTGGTGGATTATGTTTAATGTTGTGGAAGACGACTGGTGACTGGAAAAGACATCATGTTTACGCCAGTGACTGCTGAACTTTTTATTTCCATTATTGCAGTTTCGGCCTTGGGCCATTATCAAGTGCAGTTATTTTTGCTTTAAGCTATGTCAACTTTATACAGGCTCACACATAAAGTTGACATGGCTTAAAGCCAAAACATCTGCACTTGATAATGGCCTAAGGCCGAAATTGCAATAGTGGAAATAAGAAGTTCACCAGTCACTGGCGTAAACATGATGTCTTCCAAAAAATTTCACATGACTGTGAAGCCCAGTTATGAAAAGTTAATTGACTAGTGACTTGTAAGTAGCCGCAGGAAAGTTCTAGTTCTGACTGTGTTAAAAACCTACGTAATGGCGATTTTTAAATCTTTTTGTTGAAAGGAAAACGCTAGACGTTCTCGCTTTCTCTAAGAGCTTGGAGGCCCCCGCCCCCTCTCTCGCTCCCCGAGTATGGGCGCCCTCGTCCACAGCCAAGTCCACATGAAAGGAGAACTTTACACACTTAGAAACAACGAAACTTCGAGAGTAACGCACCCAGCAGTAAATAAAAAGCGCAGCTTTATTTCTCTCTTCTTGCGAACGTTACTGTTTTGGACGGCCG
The DNA here is from genome assembly GCF_023864345.2 of Schistocerca serialis cubense. Taxonomy (NCBI): domain Eukaryota; kingdom Metazoa; phylum Arthropoda; class Insecta; order Orthoptera; family Acrididae; genus Schistocerca; species Schistocerca serialis. The sequence goes on along the minus strand of NC_064646.1, from coordinate 43,888,060 downwards.
GCCGATGTGGCCGTACGGTTCTAGGCGCTGCAGTCTGGAACCGCGCTCCTGGTACGGTAGCAGGTTCGAATCTTGCCTCGAGCATGGATGTGTGTGATGTCCTTAGGTGAGTTAGCTTTGAGTAGTTCTAAGTCTAGGGGACTGATGACCTCAGATGCTAAGTCCCATAGTCCTTAGAGCTATTTGAACTATTTTTTCTTGTTTTGTTTTGTTTTGAACGTCACGTTCGCCTCACGTGTTGAGAACCGAACGGCGACAAAACTCGATGGACGGCTGTTTTCGCTTGTGGTAGCGCGTGTGACGTCAAAGTGACGTCACGTTTCCACGAAGTCCTGTGAACTGCAGTCTACCCTATATGTAAACTCAAGGTGAAGAGGATAGAAAGGAAAGGAAAGGGGAGGGCAGGGGAGGGGAGGGATCACATTACACGGAATCAGCGGCGACAAGCGAAGATGCGTACCGGATCGGGATTCGGACCCGGGATTTCCTGCTTGCTAGCCAGGTGCTGTAAGCACTGCGGCATCTGGGACACAGTGCTTATCATAACTGCACGGACTCCCTCATCACGCCTCTCGGGCGATCCACACTCCCGCCGAGCGGCACCTGTCCGAAGTCCCTGGCCATTTCCTCTACGTTCGCTACTCCCACACGAGGTCGGACGCATTTGTGGATCCGCGATGAAGAAGCTGGATTCATTGCCCAGCTAGACCAGTCAATTATATGAATTCGTGGTCTCTGTTCTTGCGGACACGTCGGAAAGAAGAGACGCCGCGCATTCACATACATGTCGTGTACCCGCTGGCTGCTGTGTCAGTCCGACTGTGTGAGTGTGTCAGAGCGCGCGCGTCCTACATGTCAGGTTATTTTGAGGAGGTCTTCCGAAAGTTATCGCCGCGCGACTTCCGCTGGCCGCGTCGCTGCGCTGTTTTGCCAGCGCGGCGTTTCGTAAACCCGGGCGCCGCTCCGAAGGCCCCGACAGCGTTAGCTACGGCTTGGGGGGGGCGGGGGGAGGACGCCCACGGGCCGAGCGCCGCCGGCCGCGGCCTTGCGCAAGGCTGACAAGCAGAGAGGGGCGAGGGGGGCAGGCTGGGGGGAAGGGCCTGAAAAAACACGGCACAGCAGCACGCGGGCAGCAAGTCAGCCGCGGCGCGGCGCCTTGTTTCCAGAGAGAGGAACCGCCGTAGCGCTGCCCTTCTCTGGCCACGTCTGCGTCGCCCTGTGTGTGTGTGTGTGTGTGTGTGTGTGTGTGTCAGGAAGGTGGAGCAGGACGGCGAAGGCGCCATACGTTCCTCCTTGTACCCACTCACGCCTCGCGCTACTCTCACCGACACCCGCTCGAATAATAGCGGCATTTCAACCGCGACACAGCGGCGTTAAAGCAAAGCAACTGAAACACATATCTCGGACAGAATGAGCTCTTCCACACCAGCCAGTGTCGATTCCGAAGACAACGATCATTGTTTTGTTGTTGCGGTCTTCAGTCCTGAGACTGGTTTGATGCAGCTCTCCAACCTACTCTATCCTGTACAAGCCTCTTCATCTCCCAGTACCTACCGCAACCTACATCCTTCTGAATCTGCTTAATGTATTCATATCTTGGTCTCCCTCTACGATTTTTACCCTCCACGCCGCCCTCCAATGTTCAATTTGTCCCTTCTTCTCGTCATGTTGTGCCACAAACTCCTCTTCACCCCAATTCTATTCAATACCTCTTCATTAGCTATGTGATCTACCCATCTAATCTTCCGCATTCTTCTGTAGCACCACATTTCGAAAGCTTCTATTCTCTTCTTGTCCAAACTATTTATCGTCCACATTTCACTTCCATACATGGCTACACTCCATACAAATACTTTCAGAAACGACTTCCTGACACTTAAATCTATACTCGCTGTTAACAAATTTTTCTTCTTCAGAAACGCTTTTCTTCCCGTTGCCTGTCTACATTTTCGACCATCATCAGTTATTTTGCTCCCCAAATAGCAAAACTCATTTACTACTTTAAGTGTGTCACTTCCTAATCTAATTCCCTCAGCATCACCCGACTTAATTCGACTACATTCCATTATCCTCGTTTTGCTTTTGTTGATGTTCATCTTATATCCTCCCTTCAAGACACTATCCAATCCGTTCAACTGCTCTTGCAAGTCCTTTGCTGTCTCTGACAGAATTACGATGTCATCGGCGAACCTCAAAGTTTTTATTTCTTCTCCATGGATTTTAATACCTACTCCGAATTTTTCTTTTGTTTCCTTCACTGCTTGCTCAATATACAGATTGAATAACATCAGGGATAGGCTACAACCCTGTCTCACTCCCTTCCCAACCACTGCTTCCCTTTCATGCCTCTCCACTCTTATAACTGCCATCTGGTTTCTGTACAAATTGTAAATAGCCTTTCGCTCCCTGTATTTTACCCCTGCCACCTTTAGAATTTGAAAGTGAGTATTCCAGTCAACATTGTCAAAAGCTTTCTCTAAGTCTACAAATGTTATAAACGTAGGTTTGCCTTTCCTTAATCTATTTTCTAAGATAAGTCGTAGGGTCAGTATTGCCTCACGTGTTCCAACATTCCTACGGAATCCAAACTGATCTTCCCCCGAGGTCGGCTACTACTACTTTTTCCATTCGTCTGTAAAGAATTCGCATTAGTATTTTGCAGCTGTGAGTTATTAAACTGATAGTTCGGTAATTTTCACGTCTGTCAACTCCTGCTTTCTTTGGGATTGGAATTAATATATTTTTCTTGAAGTCTAAAGGAATTTCGCCTGTCTCATACATCTTGCTCACCAGATGGTAGAGTTCTGTCAGGACTGGCTCTCCCAAGGCTGTCAGTAGTTCTATGTAATGTTGTCTACTCCCGGGGCCTTGTTTACTTGCCGGCCGTGGTGGCCCTGCGGTTCTAGGCGCCACAGTCGGAACCGCAGGACTGCTACAGTCGCAGGTTCGAATCCTGCCTCGGGCATGGATGTGTGTGATGTCCTTACGTTAGTTAGGTTAAAGTAGTTCGAAGTTCTAGGGGACTGATGACCTAAGATGTTAAGTCCCATAGTGCTCAGAGCCATTTGAACCATTTTTTGAACCTTGTTTACTTAGGTATTTCAGTGATCTGTCAAACTCTTCAAGCAGTATCATATCTCCCATTTCATCTTCATCTACATCCTCTTCCACTTCCATAATATTGTCCTCAACAACATCGCCCTTGTATAGACCCTTTATATACTCCTTCCACCTTTCTCCTTTCCCTTCTTTGCTTACAACTGGGTTTCCATCTGAGCTCTTGATATTCATGCAAACGGTTCTCTTTTCTCCAAAGGTCTCTAATTTTCCTGTAGGCAGTATCTATCTTACCCCTAGTGAGATAAGCCTCTACATCCTTACATTTGTCCTCTAGCCATGCTTGCTTAGCCGTTTTGCACTTCCTGTCGATCTCATTTTTGAGACGTTTGTATTCCTTTTTGCCTGCTTCATTTACAGCATTTTTATATTTTCTCCTTTCATCAATTAAATTCAGTATTTCTTCTGTCACCCAAGGATTTCTACTAGCCCTCGTCTTTTTACCTATTTGATCCTCTGCTCCCTTCACTACTTCATCCCTCAGAGCTACCCATTCTTTTTCTACTGTATTCCTCCCCCGCCCCCCCCCCCCCATTTCTGTCAATTGTTCCCTTATGCTCTCCCTGTAACTCTGTACAACCTCTGGTTTTATCAGTTTGTCCAGGTCCCATCTCCTTAAATTCCTACCTTTTTGCAGTTTCTTCAGTTTTAATCTACAGTTCATAACCAATAGATTGTGGTCAGAGTCCACATCTGCCCCTGAAATGTGTTACAATTTAATACCTGGTTCCTAAATCTCTGTCTTACCATCATATAATCTATCTGAAACCTCATAGTATCTCCAGGGTTCTTCCATGTATAGAGCCTTCTTTCATGAGTCCTGAACCAAGTGTTAGTTATGATTATGTTGTGCTCTGTGCAAAATTCTACCAGACGGCTTCCTCTTTCATTTCTTTCCCTCAATCCATATTCACCTACTACGTTTCCTTCTCTCCCTTCTCCTAGTGATGAATTCCAGTCACCCATGACTATTAAATTTTAGTCTCCCTTCACTACCTGAATAATTTCTTTTATCTTACCATACATTTCATCAATTTCTTCATCATCTGCAGAGCTAGTTGGCATATAAACTTGTACTACTGTAGTAGGTGTTGGCTTCGTGTCTATCTTGGTCACAATAATGCGTTCACTATGCTGTTTGTAGTAGCTTACCCGCACTCCTATTTTTTTATTCATTATTAAACCTACTCCTGCATTACCACTCTTTGATTTTGTATTTATAACCCTGTATTCACCTGACCAAAAGTCTTCTTCCTCCTGCCACCGAACTTCACTAATTCCCACTAAATCGAACTTTAACCTATCCATTTCCCTTTTTAAGTTTACTAACCCACCTGCCCGATTAAGAGATCTGACATTCCACGCTCCGATCCGCAAAACGTCAGTTTTCTTTCTCCTGATAACGCTGTCCTCTTGAGTAGTCCCCGCCTGGAGATCCGAATGGGGGACTATTTTACCTCCGGAATACTTTACCCAAGAGGACGCCATCATCATTTAACCATACAGTAAAGCTGCATGCCCTCGGGAAAAATTACGGCTGTAGTTTCCCCTTGCTTTCAGCCGTTCGCAGTACCAGCACAGCAAGGCCGTTTTGGTTAGTGTTCCAAGGCCAGATCAGTCAATCATCCAGACTGTTGTCCCTGCAACTACTAAGAAGGCTGCTGCCCCTCTTCAGGAACCACACGTTTGTCTGGCCTCTCAACAAATACCCCTCCGTTGTGGTTGCACCTACGGTACGGCCATCTGTATCGCTGAGGCACGCAAGCCTCCCCACCAACGGCAAGGGCTATGGTTCATGGGCGGGACATCGATCATATGAAACCCAATTCGTAGTTTTCTCGCATGACGTACTGAATGCTTTCGATCAAGGCAGTCAGGTGTACGCAGCATTTCTCGATTCCTCAAAAGCATTTCATTCAGTACCACGTCCACGCTTACGAAATTTGTGACTGGCCTTTTGGTATGGAGAGAGCAGGATGTTATCTTGGATGGAGAGTCATCGTCAAATGCAGAAGTAGCTTCAGGCGTGCCCAAGGGAAGAGAGTTGCGACTCTTGCTGACCGTATTGTGTATTGGTGACCTCGCCGATTTTATTAACACTTAAATCAGGCTCTCTGCAGATGATGCAGTTATCTATAATGAAGTACTATCTGAGAAAAGCTGCATAAATATTCAATCAGATATTGGTAAGACTTCAACGTGGTGCAGAGGTTAGCAACTTCCCCTGAAGTTCGCAAATGCAAAATTGTGGACTTCACAAGACGAAGAAACGCAGTATCAAATGTTTCAAATGGCTCTGAGCACTATGGGACTTAAAATCTGCCGGCCGAAGTGGCCGAGCGGTTCTAGGCGCTACAGTCTGGAACCACGTGACTGCTACGGTCGCAGGTTCGAATCCTGCCTCGGGCATGGATGTGTGTGATGTCTTTAGTTAGGTTTAAGTAGTTCTAACTTCTAGGAGACTTATGACCCCAGCAGTTGAGTCCCATAGTGCTCAGAGCCATTTGAACTTAACATCTGAGGTCATCAGATAACCTAAGGACATCATACACATCGATCTCCGAGGCAGGATTCGAACCTGCGGCGTAGCAGTCGCGCGGTTCCGAACTGAAGCGCCCAGAACCGCTCGGCCACCGCGGCCGGCCAACGTGGTATCCTGCGACTATAAAATCAATGACCAACTGCTGGATCGGCCAGCTCATACAAATACGTGGGTGTAACACTTTGTAGGGATATGAAATGGTGCGATCACATCGGTTCAGTCGTGGGTAAAGCAGGTGGTTGACTTGGGTTTATTGGTAGAATACTGAAGAACTCTAGATACGTTATCAGGTTCCGAGTTACTGGATAAAGTAACAGTATACGTAGACGATCTGCTGATAGCCACTGCAACGTGGAACGAGCATATTGAGTTACCTGACAGATACTTCACAAGTTCCAGAATGCTGGTGTCACTGCACATTTGCAGAAATCCAAGTTTGGAATGTACAAAACAAAATTCTTAGGTCATGTAATTACCCCGTCATGTCATTACCCCTGAAGGTATTAAACCAGAATTGAGCAAGATTGATGTATTGAAGAACATGTCACCTATTTGTTCTAAAAAACAGCTAAAGGTATACTTAGGATTAGCTTCGTTCTTTCGTCACTTAGTTTTGAGTCAGCTGCTTAATAGTGAAGCACTATTAAGCTTACTTCGAAAAAACACACCTCGGTGTTGGACAAGCTGGTGCCAGGATTGCTTACAATTCACTCGTGAGACCGGTTCTAGAATATTGCACGAGTCTGTGGGACCCGTAAGAAATAGGAGTAACACGCGATGTTGATGTATACAGAGAAGGGCGGCACGAATGGTGATAGATTTGTTTGAAGATGCAGAAAGAGCTGAACTAGCAAACTCATGAAGACAGATGTAAAGTATCCCAAGAAAGTCCACTGGCAAACTTTCAAGATCGGGTTTTAAATGATGAGTCTAGGAATACGCTACAACCCCGTACATATCGGTCCAATATGGAACATGAGGACAACACACACATAGGCTTTTAAACATTCTTCCCGTGCTCCGGATGTGAATGGAACGGGAAGAAGCCCTAATAACTGGTACGATGAGACGTACACTCTGCTATGCGCTTCACACTGGTTGTAGAGTGTAGATGTAGATACAGAGCTACAGAAACACGGTACAAACTGTCGAGGACTTTTTGCAGTGATGATGGAAGACGATGGGGACATTACAAGATAAGAAATTCTCCTTTGCAAAAAATGCACACTCACACTTGATTTGTATGGCCAAGCTGTCCAAATTACTTAACGTGCTTAAAAAAATCCGTCTGTGCAGCTTCTGACTCTTTTTTATTCTACTACCGATAAAGTCCACCCTCTTCCCACTTCCCCCATTCTCGAAAGAATCAAACTCCCAAGCATAAAACAACTTCAAACTTCTGATTACTGTTTACAAAAGGTTTGGAATTATGTCTAAAGTCTGCCGGAAATCGGTAAGTGCTGTCAGTTTCAAACAGTAGGTGAATGTGATCCGGATATTTGCTTGTGATGACTTACGCTGCATCGAGACGTTTGCACAGTTTTCAACTCTTAACACGTGTCTTACCTGTGTTAAAACTTCAGCGTAAGATTATACCTCTTAATAAGTAGATTTTGACAGCACTTTATATTTTCAACTTCGTTCAGGAATTACGTGAAGTACTGAAACCCAAACTTTTGTTGCCCTGAAAGCCGTTACACAGGTAGTACGGAAACGGGTTGGGGGTGGGGGGTATGTGTACGGCTTGAGCCCTGTTACCCGTTTTGTAATACAGATATACACTTACTAAAGTCAGTTCGTTTTACACGTCTATGAAAATGGAATTAGCTTGTATAACACAAACCGTTTTAGATTTACAATCAAAACCAAAGTTGTATTTATTTGTGCACTATTGTATGTGGTAAGCTGAGTGCCTCGAGGCGTTCTCCTACGGCGTGTCAGGCGCCCTCAACCAGTCGTCACAGTCCGCACGCTAAATGATCAACGATGACGACGCCATCAGTCTTGTTGCCGTGTTGCTGCCGCCGTGGTCGCGGCCTGGTGTGACGCAGCCACAGCTCTGCTGTCTCTCTCTCTCTCTCTCTCTCTCTCTCTCTCTCTCTCCATCCCCCCAATACCTGCCGCAGCCCACACCCCCATCGGCCCCTCACTGTGCACGTATTCCTCTCCCGGTCTCCCTCTACAGCTTTCACGCCCTGCACTTCCCTGCAACACCATGCTGACGATTTTTTTGACGCTCCAAGATGTGTCCTGTGAACTGATCTCTTGTTGACGGAGATTGTGCCACGAATTTCTTTGCTCTACAGTTCCATTCTGTACCCTCTCATTACTTATTGTATCTACGCATACCGCCTTCAACCTTCTTCTGCACCACTACATTTCGAAAGCTTCTTTTCTCTTCTTGTCTGCACGGTTTATTCCCCACGTCACACTTCCGTATAAGGCTATAGTCCAGAGAAATACCTTCAGAAAAGGGTCTGTAACGGTTAATTTTATGTGTTGTAAATTTGGTACTCTGCAGTTTGTTAAAATTTTAAATATGTCGTATATATAATTAAATGAACTGAAAACAAAAAGGGCCCAAGGCACAGGCATAAAGTTTTGGGATAAATAGATGTTTGTGAAAATCAAATTTATCGGCAAATCACCAGTTTGAGAGGTTTTATTTGTTTTATTACCAAGTCCTAAAATCCCGTATTTCCTACAAAGATATAATTTACCCACTTTGTGTTATGAAATTTTAGTTAATATTTATGTAATATAGTGGCTAGTGGCAATAATGTCTTTTTGACTGCTGCGCAGTTTGTAATTAATGTGAAAATAGACTCGGAACATAAGGACAGATATCAAATGTACCACACACGTGTACTTCATGGTCCTCGTTATCAATGTTTTCGTGAAGCTCACTGTCTCAGAGTGAGTCACTCTGAGGATGGCCGGACGATACGCGACCGAAATATCAGTGGAGGAAATTTTATTTGCGCGGCTGCATGCCCGAAATTTAATGGATTATAGGTGAATATTTACCTTCCACCCAGGTACTTGGTGTGACGCGTCTACAAACTGTGGGGAAATAACCAACTGTGGGCTCCTTCGATGTGACTTGAAGAAAATGATGTCCTCCCACGACTCCAATGAAAAATCTGTTACTTCAAAGAACAGTTCAGGTAACGTGTTGAAAACTTGATCATTCTAAAAATTTCTGGACTCCATTGCAACCACGAACATAAAATTTTGGTTTCGTAGCGAGGCAGGCAACACTCTAAAGGTTTCTGAAATCCTAAGCGCCCATTTTACAGACAGTAGTGCTGAAACCAGGCAATGTGAGGTTACGGTGGGGCATTGCTCCCAGCTTTTATGAACACATGGGCTTCGGTGTAGTCAGTCAGCGTTTGTAGAGTAATGAAAATTTGTGCTTTGAGCTCATGTGGAAGTGAATATCAGAGAAACTGGAGAGACAGCTTTTCGCAAATGTTGATATATAGAGTGTAGGGGTGCAGCACCGATTCATACACGGCTACAGTCTCGAAACCGACGACGCTGTGATTTAGGCCCTCATCGTTCTCAGCGCCTCAGCTGTTTAAAGTAAGCAGCTCACGTATACCAATTACGTGTTGATGTGACGTATTTACAGATAATTTTACATTGGATGTTATGAACGTTTGTCTTTTTCACAAACGCTTCCCTTGTCGTTGCCACTCTGCATGTTTTATCCTCTCTCCTTCGTCCATCGTCATTTATTTTGCTTTCCAAATAGCACAACTCATCGATTTCCAGACCTAATCCGTTCAGCACTGCCTGATTTAATTCGACTACATTCCATTGCCTTCTTTTAATTTTGCTGATTTTCATCTTACACGAATAACTCCTTTCCAACACACTGTCCATTCGGTTCAACTGCTCTTCCAAATCCTATACTGTCTCTGACAGAGTTACGATGTCGTGGCCAAACCTTATTTCTTCTTCCTGAACTTTAATTTCTTCTCCAAATTTTCCATTGGCTTCCTTTAGTGCTCCCAGTCTACTAATTGAATAATACCTGGGATTGCCTACAACCCTATCTGATTGCCTTGTCAACCACTACTTGCCTTTCGTCATTCAACTCACGTAACTATAGTTTGGTTTCTGTACAAATTGTGTATAACTGTTCGTTCTCTGTATTTTATTCCTGCTGCCTTCATAATTTCCAAACACTCGGCATGTTATGTTATGTTATGTTATGTTAACTAGGGACACAGAAACGACGGAGAGGCTCCGTCCCCGCCGCAGCCGCAGTGATCCGCAACCCCACGACGACTACCGCAGTCCACTTCACCCTTCCGCCACCCCACACCGAACCCAGGGTTATTGTAAGGTTCGGCCCCTGGTGGACCCCCCAGGGAACGTCTCACACCAGACGAGTGTAATCCCTATGTTTGCGTGGTAGAGTAATGGTGGTGTACGCGTACGTGGAGAACTTGTTTGCGCAGCAATCACCGACATAGTGTAGATGAGGCGGAATAAGGGGAACCAGCCCGCATTCGCCGAGGCAGATGGAAAACCGCCTAAAAACCATCGTCAGACTGGCCGGCTCACCGGACCTCGCACAAATCCCCCGGGCGGATTTGTGCCGGGGACCAGGCGCTCCTTCCCAGTCCGGAAAGCCGTGCGTTAGACCGCACGGCCAACCGGGCTGGCACACTCGGCATTGTAAAAGCTTTTCTCTTAATCTACACATGCTGTAGGCGTACTTTCGCCATTCTTCAACATATCTTCCAGGACAAGTGGTAGGTTCAGTATAGCTTCGCGTGTTCCTGCATTTCTGCGAACCCAAACTGACCTTCCCCGACGTCAGCTTCTACCAGATTTTCCATTCTTTTGCAAATAATTCGTGTCAGTACTTGGGGACCGTGACTTATGAAACTAATGGTGCAAGACAACCCAGCATTCGCTCAGTGCCGCCAGCTTGGGACACGCGTCGTGCCCACGTGCGGAGAGCAGTCCACGAACAAGAGGTACGGCCACACCGCCTGTGGCAAGTCCTGGAAGTGAGTGCGAGTAGAGGACGGACTGCCCACGGCCGGAACAGCTAGCGCACTGCAACTCACAGTGGCCGCAGTGCAGCACCGGGCTTCGGTACTTGTTCACTAGAGACGGCCTTGTGAACTTGCAGAACACGCTACGCGCTGTGATATGCTATTTCCACAGCGAACGTGAGGCACTCTAACCAGAACAGGACATCGTGTCTGACGTCTGTGGCAGCAGAAATCCAGTGCTTCCTACCGCCTCCCTTGCCTATCGGCATGGCTGTCACCTGACACTTTGTAAGTTTAGGTTTTTATGTTGGTAACGCCACGTAGCGCACTGTATGAAAATCACTGGCTGTGCTGTGTGCAGTCTGTGGCTGGTTGGCATTGTTGTAATATTCGCTATTGTAGTGTTGGGCAATTGGGTGTGAACAGCGCGTAGCGTTGCGCAGTTCGAGGTGAGCCGCCACCAGTGGTGGATGTGGGGATAGAGATGGCAGAGTTTTGAGAGTGGACAATCTGGCCGTGTGACCATCAGAAAGAGTAAATTTCTAATACTGCATACCATGAACCGATATATATATGATGACGTTTGAATATTATTAAGGTAAATAGATTGTTTGTTCTCTATCAAAATCTTTCATTTGCTAACTATGCCTATCAGTAGTTAGTGACTTCAGTAGTTAGAATCTTTTATTTAGTTGGCAGTATTGGCGCTCGCTGTATTGCAGTATTGCAGTAGTTCGAGTAAGGAAGATTTTTGTGCGGTAAGTGATTCATGAAAGGTATAGGTTATTGTTAGTCAGAGCCATTCTTTTGTAGGGATTATTGAAAGTCAGATTGCATTGCGCTAAAAATATTGTGTGTCAGTTTAGTGCTGATCAGAATAAGTAAAGAGAGAAATGTCTGAGTACGCTCAGTTCTGTTCAGCTGTTTGAAAATCAAATAATGTAAGGTGTTTACCAGCACAGTCATTCATTAATTTTTCTAAGGGGACGTTTCATGTGGCAACCCTCCCAGGATACCTCACTGGAATCTTCTGATTTTGTCTTGTAGTTTGTGTAATTAGTGTAGCTATTGTTTATTGCTAATGCAAAATTATAGAGAGAATTTCCTTTGTAGTTGTAGTTTTTCATTGTTGTACAGTAAAACAGTTGTGGCATGCATGTAGATTTACGCCAAGTATTTCGCAGCTGTGCTTCCAATTAACGAGATATTATTTTCAGTGCTATGTTAATGTATTTTCTTATTTTTGCTCTTCAAGTTGTGCTTTTCTTGTTATCGTGTGAAATACGTGATAATTATGGCATATGAAAAACGTAACACTAGGCTCCAAAGTAAACTGAGAAATGATAGTGACGACGAGCATAGCTTATTAGCACCACTGTGTAATGAATTAACAGACATTTGAAGTAGTAATTTGGTAATTGTGCATAGGGAAATGGACCAGGCGGCAAATAATGGTCTAGACAATGAAACAATTAGTGAACAAGGAAGCATTGTCGATCGATCGGTCGGCAACAGCTCGCCTCAGGAATCCAAAATAACAGGACAAAATTTTGCAAATACTGTAGATTCAGGTTTTGCATCATTACCCGTTCCTCAATCAAGTCAGGACACATTTTCTGCCTTTCAAAATGCGAATGTTGCCTGTTATGCACTGCTGAGAAGCACAAAGGAACACGTTCCAGACACTAATACACTTTTATCGCAATTCATGCAATGAATGGAACAAGATCAGGAACGAACACAGCAACATCTACACAAGTTAGACACAATGGAACAAAATCTTCAAAAGTTAAACACAATTGAGCAAACGCTTGAACAAACTCGTAAAGATTTAACTGCTGAGTTACTTAAAATCGAATCGATATGTCAAAAAGTCTCTAATGACGAAAAATCACAAATTTGTGAGCATTTTCAACCTATTTTTTCGCGTCATGAAAATGCATTACAGAATCACGAAGCAGCCATAAAAGAACTGCAAACTATTGTTCATAAAAATCACGACACCTTGCAAGCTAAAATTGACTCAGTTGCATCTACCGATTCGGTTACGCAACTTGCAAAAACTCAAGGAAACTTAAAGGACATGGTAGATACACTTTCAATACAAATGGACACTCTGAAACTTGGTTCAGAAAAACACACTGAGGAAATCAGTTCATTATCGAAGAAAGTAGCCGAACTTTCGGATCAGTTCACTAACTTATCTACAAAGGTTGATGATGATCTGAATGACACAAGACCAGTAGCCTTCACTGACACAGAAGAGTGCGAACAAATTAAAAAATTCAAACAAAATCAAAATCAAATCAATACACAGTACAAAAGAGAAATCCGGGAAGTACAAGAGCGGTTGACACAGGTAATAAAAGAATTATATATTTCAGAGAACACTCGCGCTCCAATTCGGGAAGAGGGACATAGAAATACGGAACAGCCACAAAATAATAACACAGGGCACTTCGGATATTATGAAAGAAATTGGCAAGGTACACCGAATTTTGAGATGGAACCGCCGACACGACGTAACAATGACCGATATGCGACTCGCCGACATGATGATTTTGATTATAAGCTGTTCATCACTACACGCAAATTCAAAACATTTAAGAATTCTGGCAACGACATTCATCCACAAGCGTGGCTTCATCAATTCTCTCATTGTTTTCCTCCCAACTGGTCATTAGGGCACAGATTAGAATTTATGTGTGGCTGTTTAGAGAATGAACCAGCTGAAAGAATGCAATCGGTCATTCACGATAGTCACAGTGAAGGAGAATTTTATCATGCCTTCCTCTCAGCATATTGGTCTCAAGCTACACAAGACCGAGTAAAACATAGCATCATAATGATGAAACATTTCGAACAATCTGAATTTTCCAGTTTTGTGAAATATTTTGAAGACATGTTGCACAAGAATCAGTACCTGTCAAACCCATACAGCCCCTCATAACTCATCCGCATTTGCTTAATCAAATTGCCTGAACATTTAATACATATTGTTTTGGCAGGACGTTGCAAAGACGACATTGAAGCTTTTCAGGGACTCTTACAAGAATTAGAAATTGACACAGACAGTCACGGGATGCAAAAACAGGAAAACAATCACTACAGGTCACATCCGTCACAATTCCGTGACGACAGAAACAATAACTGGACACCACAAGGCTATTCTTACAACGCAAATCGTGACCAAAACAGACACCACCCGTATGACAACCACTGGCAGAGTGGTAATAATTACAGGGAAAGATCACCTCTCCCCAGTAATGACTATGACAGAGACAATCAGAGAAACAGACAATATGGGAACCAAAATAATTATTATCAAGGGAGACAGAATAACTTTAGACGCAACGGTCCACCGCGCAGTTACGACTCAGGGAGAAATTCTCCACCACGTGACTCACAAGAAAAAAATTACAGAAACTACCGACATGACGACAGACGATATAATCTTAAAACAGACCAGAATTTAATCAGAACTGGCAGGGTTCAAACAGGGCAGGGCCCTGTCGACAAGGTGAATTTGTAGAAGTTAGGTCTCCTAATCGTAATAACGATGCGTGCCAACAAAAAGACAGACAATGACTCGCACCTCAGGCAGCCACGTGCGCCGGCAGGCTCAGAGAAAAATAACATAGACGCTAACCTTGAGAAAAATTTTAGCATTCCTTACCGACGAATACGACATGATAATTGCTTTGAAGTTGAAACTCTGCGCATTAGAAGGAGTAAAAGATTGCACCACATTTCTCATGTAAAACTGTTTATTGAGAGACAACCTGTTTTTTAACTTAGTCTTTGCTATAAAATTTTTCACTTCACATTACTAGTACGCTTTGACACACCTAGAAACTGTTAACATGCAACAATGATTTAAAAGTTAACTATCCAGTCAAGAACCTGGGCAACTTATTTAGGCAGTAATTACGAATGCATTGTCATAGTGAATAGACGACACAGTGTTATTGTGTGTACATTCTTGCTTGTTAGTTGCACGATTACGTAACGACTATAAGGCTTATGTACTTAGAACATACACTGATACTGCTAATGAGATTTTAATGCATCATTTTGATTTACTTGAAAATACATTCCGGAGTTAAAGAACTTTCTGAGAGATACCAGATGACACAGTGGTTAGTTTATTTGACAGCTACACGACTATATCCCGACGCTACTAATGTGTGACACAATTTACATTGTTGCTTTTGCGGTGTATCTGTTTTATATCTGCACAGTTTTCTGAATTCTTCTGGAAAGAAAAACATGTTTTAGTAGTAACTTTTGTGGTATAGCTACAATGAGACAGCCTTTTTTGTAGCACAACAATACATTACAGTATAGTACTTTCTTGATCACAGTATTGTACATAATAGCTACGAAATCTATACGCATAGCATTTCGCTTTTGTTTATTACGAGGCAAGTACATTGACTTCTACAGAACTTTGCTTATGGACGACGATAATTACGACACTTGGCACATTTTTTACCCTTAAGCAATGACAGAGATTATCTTACAACAAGATGCACAGTTTAGCGCTGCAGTACACTTATTTGAGTGATTAATTTTGTACTCAAAATATATATTTTTTAAGAGTTTTGAATTACAAAGATACAAAGGTTTTCCGTGATACATTTCATTCCATTTTTGTAATCATTTCAGTAAGAAAGCTAAGTGACCTTGACGTAATGCATTATGAGCGCCCAGCTTTGCTAGTCGCCTGCAAAAAAGGCCATTAGGTGGAAAAAAAGAGGCCATTAACCACGCTATTGACATCCCTTTGTAGAAAGCATCGCAGATATGACACGCTATTACTTGGAAACATGTGATTATAGTGTGGAGCACGTACTTTGTGCTACTCACTGAAATGCTTATGAATTGATGGGAAATATTCTTACATCCGCACACCAGATTATGACAAGTGTCTTTCTACGAGAGTTGAGAGAATGTCTACTGACTTATGAAATGCCACATGGCTATTGAATGATCTTTTTATGCTTCGCTTTACATAGTTGCTTATTTCATCTGATATCTGGTTTCCAGCTGCGTTGCAGCATTGGTTTTATAAAATAAAATTAAATGCATTTGCTAAAGTGAACACTTTCTGTCAACAGATATATTAAATAATAATTTAATGATCCACATTCTTCGAGAAAGGAGCACTTGGAAACGAAAGAACAGTAAGAAGGGACTAACAAGAGTAACTGCATACATAATTTTCTTTTCAACTACTTGGTGATTTTTTTTTGTGGAATAAGTTGTTGTGGTGCACCACTTTAATGATATAGACACTAAAATGTGAATAAACGTTTCCCTTATCTGCATTGTTGTCTTTAGTGTACTATTTTTTCTGCTTGAGCTATGTCATATTTAGGTATAAGATATTGCATTTGCTGCTGCTGTTTGCCAGGCATAGTGCTACTGAATTTCACTTTATATTACTCTGTTAAGCCAGTTTTACTACTGATTTATTTTTCTTTTCTTGTTGCTGCACATTGGCTCATATAAGTTGTAATGTTGCATTTGCTTTGCTAATTTATATTTATTGCTAATAGCTTTGCCAATTTGCATTTTTTTGTCATTGCTGTTTGTGTTAATTGTTTTGTGCTGCTGCATTGCCCTGTCCCTTAGTTTATACATCTGAGCTCAGTAGATTTAAGTTAGCTTAAGAGGGGGTAGGCTATATAAGAGAATGAGTTGCGATGAATTGGAAGAAATGCGTTGAGAAGTTATAGGAAAAAAGTTTTTTTTTAAAGGGTACTGTACAATGAAGAATAATTATTTTGGAAGAGGATATGAATAGATTACAGAAAGCAGGTATAGATAGGACTTTTTGGGAATAATGATGAACGAAGGGAGATCTCCAAGAAGTAAAGAAAGTTTTGTTTGCAAAATACTGCAGTAAAACAAACCCTATCCTATCCCTTTGTGTTATTCCGCTATGTGTTTGTGTACCCTTGTGTATTTGTGTTCTTCCTGTCTTTATGTGTTTATCTGATAAGAGTTATGTTGTAGAATTTTTCTAATAATGTGTTAATTACTTTGTAAAGATGTTTAGACATTATTTATCCTGTTCTGTTTTAATGCTCAAGTGTGAAATTAATGTTTCGAAAACTATTCTCATTATTTTATTTATTTATTTATGTCATAATTCCTGTGACACTGATGTACAAGTTTATTTCTATTCTTTTGTAAAGCCTGTATTACTACAAATGTTATCTGTTTTATTATGTTCTTTAATGATGTTTTTTGTACCTTTGTAATTGTATTCTCATGTTATAAAATTTGTAATTGTATAGACACCAATTCTTCAAATTAAGTTTCATTTCACTGCACACATTTCTGTTGGTCATAGGATATGCACAATATGTGAGAAGTTGAGACTGTTAGTGTTTGCACGTGTGTTAATAATTCAGCAAGGGACTAGTTAACAGCATTGCTGGTTCTAAGGACATTCCAAAAACTTTGTGAGTGCACAACTGGTGGTTTATGGACTTGCTATATTGTCCGCAAGACTTTTCGATGGTGATTGTGCACCTACACAGTCGCAACAGATGACTGCTGGCCGTCTCTACAAGCACTGCAGTGGGTCTGTGCCTTTGATGGCCCGCCAATACCATACTCTCTACCAGGACTACAGTGGGTCTGCTATGTGATGACCTGCCTACCAATATTCTTTAACTTCGACTGACTCTGCTGTGGGTTTTCTTTGTTGTGGACCATTACCTGTCTGCATGTCAAGAGTCAGCATTATCTTTCTGTTGGAAGGACAACACTACTTCTTCAAGACTGGATGGAAATCCACTACTTCCATGTGCATTTTCTTTTACTGCTCAGATTTTGTGCATAAAATTGTCATTAATACTGTGATGAATGATCAGGACTGTCTTTATGGACTGTGAGAAAATTATAGCTTTTGACCAACATTGTATCGATAAGTGTGTGCATTTGATATATTTGTTAGCGTTAACATAAAATATTTTTTAACAAATATGTATTGGCCAGGGCCCAAAACAATTTGTAAAATTTTTTGTGGGGAGCATGGGGGCTACGTATGTAGGCTGTTTAGGTTTTTATATCGGTAACGCCACATAGCGCTCTGTATGAAAATCACTGGCTGTGCTGTGTGCAGTCTGTGGCTAGTTTGCATCGTTGTTCGCTATTGTAGTGTTGGGCAGTTGGCTGTTAACAGCGAGTAGCGTTGTGCAGTTGGAGGTGAGCTGCCAGCAGTGTTGGATGTGGGGAGAGAGATGCGGAGTTTTGAGAGTGGACGATCTGGACGTGTGACCATTAGAAAGAGTAAATCTGTAATACTGCATATCATGAACTGATATATATATATATATATATATATATATATGATGACGTTTGAATATTATTAAGGTAAATACATTGTTTGTTCTCTATCAAAATCTTTCATTTGCTAACTATGCCTATCAGTAGTTAGTGACTTCAGTAGTTAGAATATTTTATTTAGCTGGCAGTATTGGCGCTCGCTGTATTGCAGTAGTTCGAGTAACGAAGATTTTTGTGAGGTAAGTGATTCATGAAAGGTATAGGTTATTGTTAGTCAGGGCCAGTCTTTTGTAGGGATTATTGAAAGTCATATTGCGTTGCACTAAAAATATTGTGTGTCAGTTTAGTGCTGATCAGAATAAGTAAAGAGAGAAATGTCTGAGTAGGCTCAGTTCTGTTCAGCTGTTTGAAAATCAAATAATGTAAGGGGTTTACCAGCACAGTCATTCATTAATTTTTCTAACAGGATATTTCAACTTTGTATGGGGACTATTGTGACTTCTAGTCTGCACGCCACATTCGTGGGAATACACAAAGCAGCCAACACGGCTGCCCTGTGGTCAGTGTGAAGACGTGGTGGGAAGATTTTTAACAGTGTAATTATGTGCAGGCCTTTGTGCGTGGAACCACACACGCACATTAACCCGCCCCTTCTCTAAGCGCACTTGGGTAATTCTCAGCACACGCGTCCACGTTGCGGGGGTGGGCCCATCTTCCGAGCTGGTGGCAAAGTCCTGCTGGGGACCCAGTATCACGGGGCATAACCCGTTACCATTCCCAGGGTTACGGGTGAAGACCACATCGGCAAGAAATACGGAGAAGATTGACTTCGGTACGGCGGAGTTCGTAATGGCACCTCATTCCCAGAGGAAACCAAGGGAGGGACAGACAGAATCCCTGAGCCCAGAAACGCAATTGTCTAGTGGAAGAAAACCACGATTAAAAATCACCTGGTCCTCCAAGTCGGGGGTTTAGCTGTTCGACCTGCACTCCATCCTAGCAAAAGAAGTCACATGCAAAACCTCCCAATTTAGCCTCGGAGTAGAACGGATCAAAACGAAGACGACAACAGGCACGAAAAAGGACAATATAATTGCAACATGGAATATACAAGTAATTTCTACAAAGAAACGTGAAGTCTTTAAAGAAATAACGCGGAGTTGCCATTGCCATAAAGAAACAACTCAAGAAAAACCTAACCAGCTGGGAATTTGTTAGTGACAGAATTCTGCAAGTACGGATGAAAATAGAGGGCCATTCTCTGGTGATTATTGTCGTCTATTCACCAAACGACGACGCTGATGTAGCGAAGAAAGACTTATTCTAAACTCAATTGACAAGATCTCTTGAAAATATAGGGTATCGCAAAGAAGTCATTTTACTAGGAGATCTAAATGCCAGAATAGGGTGAAAAGCTAATGACAACGTAGTGGGACAATATGGTGAAGAAACCATAAATAATAATGGTAAAAGACTGATAAAATTTTACATGCAAAATGATTTAAGAATTCTGAATGGATGGTTCAAGCGTAAGGACGTCCACAAAAATACATGGATGAAACCAAGCGTTTACCTCAAGTCCACTACAGACTATGTCATAATAAAGCAAAAAACAAAGGTAGTAGTACAAGACGTGAGAGCTATGAGAGGTGCGGAGTGCGGATCAGACAATTTTCTGCTAATGTCTAAGATAATATTCAAGTTTAATGAAGACACAGAAATTCAAGTGGAAACCGAGCCAGAGAAAGCCAATAATATTCAGTATAATTTACAAAGCCTTGACCATAGTTCTACCCCTTTCTTGTACCAGCAAAGGCTAGCAGAAAAACTAGATGCTGTTGAAGGAACCTCTGCAGATAAGATGAGTTCGATCGCGTCCGCATTGTTACTTTGAGCCAGGATGGAGTCTCAACAAGGGAAGTGTCCAGGCGTCTCGGAGTGAACTAAAGCGATGTCGTTCGGACATGGAGGAGATACAGAGAGACAGGAACTGTTGGTCACATGCCTCTCTCACGCCGGCCAAAGGTACTACTGCAGTGGATGACCGCTGCCTACAGATTATGGTTCGGAGGAAACCTAACAGCAACGCCACCATATTTAATAATGCTTTTCGTGCAGCCGCAGGACGTCGTGTTGGGACCCAAACTGTGCGCAATTGGCTGCATGATGCGCAACTTCACTCCCGACGTAGATTGCAAGATGCATCTTTGCAATCACACCATGCAGCGCGGTACAGATGGGCCCAACAACATGCCGAATGGACCGCTCAGGATTGGCATTACGTTCTCTTCACCGATGAGTGTCGCATGTGCCTTCAACCAGACAATCGTCGGAGACGTGTTTGGAATCATCCATAAGGCAGCTTATAATGCACTGGGAAAGAAAGAAATCCAAAAGAGTGATAGAATATGTGATGAGTGGTGGAACCGCTTTGTTACAAGAGAAGGTAGAAAGTAAGGAGAAAGCTTATAATAAATGGTTGGACTCAAGATCAGACAATGACTGGCGGGAATACAGAGAGCGGAGAAAAGATACACAGAAAACAATATTTAAGGCAAAAAACGAAGCCTGGCAGAAAACCGGTAAAGAGGTAGAAAAAAGCATGGGGAATACACAAGCAAATAAAGCCTGGAAGGTATTAAAAACAATGAGAACAGAGAATAAAGATAAAGCATATATAAACCACATTAGCATGCAGGAATGGATACAACACTACCAAGGATTACTAACTGAGAACAGAGTGGCATTCACTGAGAACCCACCAGACATTGAAATCGGTATTGATAATATACCACCAATAACTCCGAAGTAAGTCAAATGGTTCGAATGGCTCTAAGCACTAAGGGACTTAACATCTGAAGTCATTAGTTCCCTACACTTAGAACTACTTAAACCTAACTAACCTAAGGTCATCACACACATCCATGCCCGAGGCAGGGTTCGAACCTGCGACCGCAGCAGCCGCGTGGTTCCGGACTCTAGCGCCTAGAACCGCTCGGAAGTAAGCTCAAAATGCAATTAATGCCATGAAAAACAGAAAGTCGCCAGCTCCAGGATTAATTTATATAGAACTGGTTAAAGCGGCACCGTCAAAACTCTTTGAGATATTGGCAGTGATTTTTGACAAATGCCTTAGAGGTGACGAAGCCCCAAAGGAGTGGAAAAAGGCAACAATTACATCAATATTTAAGAAGGGCAACAGGAGAAATTGTGCAAACTATCGTGGTATTAGTGTGACGCCATCCATGGCGAGGGTCTTTGGCCGCATCCTAAAAAAGAGGACAGAAGAAGAAATAACTGAATCTGAAGAACGAAATGGATTCTGATCTGGTCGCTCCTGTACTTATGGAGTATTTACCCTCAAGAACCTAGTGGAGAAAAGGACAGCAAGGGGCCTTACAACCCACCTTGTCTTTCTAGACCTCCAGAAAGCTTGTGACACAGTTCCACAGAACAAGCTATGGACAAGTCTAATTGATAATGGTGTGTCACCGAGCTATGTGAAAGCTGTCAGACTCCTCTACCAAGGTTGTACGGCAATGGTTAAAGTGAGAAATCAACTATCTCAAGAGTTTGAGATGACAAAGGGACTACGCCAGGGATGCACACTCGCCCCTACACTCTTTAAGATCTACCTAGAGGAGGCACTAAAATCCTGGAAAAGGAAATGCAGAGGAATGGGCATCCCCATAGACGATGAGATCTTGTTCACTTTATTTTTTGCTGACGACGAAGTGTTAGTAGCTGGAGATGAGGAAGATGTAAATTACATGATCCGCAAATTAAAAGAAGAATATTAAAAATGAGGTCTTGCCATAAACGTATCTCAAACAGAATATCTGAAAATGGGAGAAAATGTTGTTAACGACTTACAACTCATTGCTGATACTGTTAAAGAGTGTCATAATTTTTAAGTACCTGGGAGTGACACTGTCGTTCAATGCTAGAAGTATGGATGATGTAAACAATAAAATTGGCCAGGACAATCGAGCCATAAAACAACCGAATGGTATTCTCTGGAACAAAAACATAATGCACAGAACAGACCATCTACCACAAAATTATTGAAAGTATCACAACATATGGTGCAGAGTTGTGGGAACTAACTCAGAGGCAGAAAGGTCGCCTGCTGGCTGTGGAGATGGATTTCTGGAGACGGAGTTGTGGATATTCCAGGCTTGATCGTATTAGAAATGACAGGATCAGAGAGGTTATGAATGTCGAAAGCACAGTCCTAGACCACATAGAAAGGAAGCGCCTACTCTGGTATGGTCACTTACAGCGTATGCCAGACGCAAGATGGCCAAAACGTGTGTGGCAGTGGAACCCACGTCAAAGAAGAAAGCGCGGTAGACCTGCGAGATGCTGGAAAGACGACGTCAACGAAGCAATGGCGGCGAGAAGTCTCAATGAAGGAGACTGGAACGACCGTGAATGATGGAGATTGGGACTCGAGAGGCGGCGGCAGCCGTAGAAACCTCGCTCATATGTGTTTATTGTTATGTGCAGTAAGTTATGTTAATGTCGATTTTGTGACGGTATTCCTTGCGCGATCAGAAAAAAAGCAATTTATTTAATTACTTCTGTTGATGTATTTTACTAGACCTGCATCTTCCAAAACAGCCGAAAATGTTGAGCTTGTCCCCGCGAAATAAAAGAGATCCAACCCTTGCGAATTGAATTCTATAAATAAACAGTGTGTAATTGACATTGATTTGAATTTCCCACTGTGAGATCTCTCCCCTCCAGCACTGATTAAGTCTTTTTCCCACCAATTTCCAGGTGAGGAAGGGGAAGGTGTCTGCCGGATTAACAAGGGAATGGGCTAATTAATTTTTGTAGATGTAATTAATTATCCAATTATTTGATAATGAGGTTGTGCTTGGGTCGGATAGGGATTTCCCAGAGGGGTGAGGGTGGTGGAGAGGGAGGGGGAAGGGGAGGGATGGGGAGCGTTCTCAAAAGGACAGATTATTCGTAGCGCGTCAGAAATCAATTAGCAGAACAATAGGCTAAGGGGAGGGGGAGGGGGTCGGGTTACATGAAAAAACACTTAACAGAACAATAGGTTAAAGTCATAAATCAACCAACTGTCACAATTTAATTAATTTGCTCGCCTATTTGATATCAAAAGTGACGCACTACCCGCTTTGCCCTACCACGCACCATTTCAGTTTGTAAGCGGTGATTTTCCAGTACAGTCGTGTTCAGTTACACGCGTAATTTTGAAAAAACATCCAGAGGGTAGGAGTGTGCAAAAAACCTCCCCCGTTCTTAGTGTGGAAGAAAACTGCGACGTCTCCTCCGGTCTCCACCACAACCGCCTCTCAGCAGTCACAAGGGCAGTGGTGTTACTCACTCGTTCGTGTTTCCTGAGTGTATGGTGAATATGGCTGAAACTGCATCGCATTCTTTTGAGTTACGTAGGAGAACACCATTAAAAAGCGGTGAGAAACTGATAGTTCTCGATGTTTTTGCGAAGTTAGTGGAAAAGATTCCGTCGGTATGAAAAAAGGAACAAGCAGCAATCACATCCGCGTTTACCAGTGTTTCTGTGACATGTGTAATGTGTGCACAGAAAGAAAAACGCAGTATGGGTAAGCTGTCAACTCCGAGGAAGAGACCACAAACGTGTGCTCAGGATGATGTTACGATTTGAATAAAAATGCTGTGCCATCAAAGTTGCAAGCAGTTTTTTCAAAAAATGGTTCAAATGGCTCTGAGCACTATGGGACTCAACTGCTGTAGTCATAAGTCCCCTAGAACTTAGAACTACTTAAACCTAACTAACCTAAGGACATCACACACATCCATGCCCGAGGCAGGATTCGAACCTGCGACCGTAGTGGTCGTGCGGTTCCAGACTGTAGCGCCTTTAACCGCTCGGCTACTCCGGCCGGCGCAGTTTTTTTTTCAGTGCTTCAGTAAACAAGGTACTTCAAGTGGTAAATAATGATGAACACTTGCCTAATTTTGAAAGAACGCTATTTTATAAACTGATAGAAGATATTGGTTTTCAATTCGAAAGTCGGAAACAAAATAGCGCAATTGAAGACAGGATTTTTCTATATGGAGGAGGCGTTATCACTGGCATATTCAGCAGTTCAGACGCGAGAAACGGAAGTTTTTTTACATTGACGAAACATTGGTTAACGCAGGACATGCAACACTTAAAGTGTGGACTTACAGAAGATAGTTACTGCAGGTCTGTCACAGGGGTTAAAAACACGACTGGAGAAGGAAAAAGCCTACTTACAGGGCATACAGGAAGCAACGGTGGTTTTGTGGAAGGTGCTGAATTGATTTCTGAACCAAAAAAGACTGGAGATTATCATGAAGACATGAATGGTTAAGTGTCCCTAAAACAGTTCAAAAATATTCTACGCAAATTAGAGCCCTACAGTGTTGTAATTGTGGACAGTGCTTCATATCTTAAATTTTGAGCGTAGGCCAAAAAAATCTTGCCATTGTAAACGGACTGATGGGAAAGGGAGCACATGTCGATCCCGCTGCGATTAAGCTCGAGTTACTGGCACAGTTTGGAACTTAGCGGCGTAGTGCAGTACATTACTGACGAAACGGCGCAGGCAGTCTGCGAGCCACTCTGTCGGTAGGTTACCGCCCTACCACTGCAGCCTGAACCCCGTAGAACTGATTTGGGGCCAAGTTAAAGGAAATGTCGCAAGAAATAGTACGACATTTAAGACACAAGAAGTGCTTAAATTAATGCACAAGGCTTTGTCGCTCGTTACTGCCGAACTCTGGTGGGATGCAGAACAAAAAACCAGATGGTAAAGTGTGGCACCAGGGTGGTTCCATGGGTTGTGTGGATGACCGGTTAGTCATCATTGTTGAAGACGGAAAATCCACTGACGAAACGTCTTATTCAGATTCAGAGATGGAAGGAGTTCAGATGTCACCGGTTGACAGAGGTGGACAACAGCTTAAGTGGCTCCAGTATTTGATTATGTAGCAAAACCTCTGAAATACGCTCTTAAAATCGCACATTGCTCTCACAGGTAAATTGTACTGCGTTTACACAAGTATTTTTTGATGCTCTTCCGCCTGGGCCCTTAAGAAGCGTATTACCGGAATTTAACAGTATATACACGGTTATTACAAATGATTGAAGCGATTTCACAGCTCTACAATAACTTTATTATTTGAGATATTTTTACAATGCTTTGCACACACATACAAAAACTCAAAAAGTTTTTTTAGGCATTCACAAATGTTTGATATGTGCCCCTTTAGTGATTCGGCAGACATCAAGCCGATAATCAAGTTCCTCCCACACTCGGCGCAGCATGTCCCCATCAATGAGATCGAAAGCATCGTTGATGCGAGCTCGCAGTTCTGCCACGTTTTTTGGTAGAGGAGGTTTAAACACTGAATCTTTCACATAACCCCACAGAAAGAAATCGCATGGGGTTAAGTCGGGAGAGCGTGGAGGCCATGACATGAATTGCTGATCATGATCTCCACCACGACCGATCCATCGGTTTTCCAATCTGCTGTTTAAAAAATGCCGAACATCATGATGGAAGTGCGGTGGAGCACCATCCTGTTGAAAGATGAAGTCGGCGCTGTCGGTCTCCAGTTGTGGCATGAGCCAATTTTCCAGCATGTCCAGATACACGTGTCCTGTAACGTTTTTTTCGCAGAAGAAAAAGGGGCCGTAAACTTTAAACCGTGAGATTGCACAAAACACGTTAACTTTTGGTGAATTGCGAATTTGCTGCACGAATGCGTGAGGATTCTCTACCGCCCAGATTCGCACATTGTGTCTGTTCACTTCACCATTAAGAAAAAATGTTGCTTCATCACTGAAAACAAGTTTCGCACTGAACGCATCCTCTTCCATGAGCTGTTGCAACCGCGCCGAAAATTCAAAGCGTTTGACTTTGTCATCGGGTGTCAGGGCTTGTAGCAATTGTAAACGGTATGGCTTCTGCTTTTGCCTGTTCCGTAAGATTTTCCAAACCGTCGGCTGTGGTACGTTTAGCTCCCTGCTTGCTTTATTCGTCGACTTCCGCGGGCTACGCGTGAAACTTGCCCGCACGCGTTCAACCGTTTCTTCGCTCACTGCAGGCCGACCCGTTGATTTCCCCTTACAGAGGCATCCAGAAGCTTTAAACTGCGCATACCATCGCCGAATGGAGTTAGCAGTTGGTGGATCTTTGTTGAACTTCGTCCTGAAGTGTCGTTGCACTGTTATGACTGACTGATGTGAGTGCATTTCAAGCACGACATACGCTTTCTCGGCTCCTGTCGCCATTTTGTCTCACTGCGCTCTCGAACGCTCTGGCGGCAAAACCTGAAGTGCGGCTTCAGCCGAACAAAATTTTATGAGTTTTTCTACGTATCTGTAGTGTGTCGTGACCATATGTCAATGAATGGAGGTACAGTGAATTTATGAAATCGTTTCAATCATTTGTAATAGCCCTGTATTTCTCCTGGCCGGCCGGTGTGACCGAGTGGTTCTAGGCGCTTCAGTCTGGAACCGCGCGACCTCTACGGTTGCAGGTTCGAATCCTGCCTCGGGCATGGATGTGTGTCTTGTCCTTAGGTTAGTTAGGTTTAAGTAGATCTAACTTCAAGGGGACTGATGACCTCAGATGTTAAGTCCCATAGCGCTCAGAGCCATTTGAACCATTTTTTATTTCTCCCTTTCAAATTTAAATTGCATTTTAAGTTTTATTATTTGCTTGGTGTTTGCCGATTTTTATTAATTTTCTGGAGTTGTAATGTTTGGTCTAATTTGCTTCCAAATGTTTTTTTTTTTTTTTTCATCCTTTTGATGCGAACGATTTGAGTGTTCCAGCATTTTCAAATACGCTATCTGATCAAAAGTATCCGGACACCCCCAAAAACATATTAGGTGCATTGTTCTGCCACCTACTGCCAGGTACTCCATATCAGCGACCTCAGCAGTCATTAGACATCGTGAGAGAGCAGAATGGGGCGCTCCGCGGAACTCACGGAACTTCGAACGTGGTCAGGTGATTGGGTGTCACTTGTGTCATATGGCTGTACGCGAGATAACCACGCTCCAAAACATTCCTAGGTCCACTGTTTCCGATGTGATAGTGAAGTGAAAACGTGAAGAGACACGTACAACACAAAAGCGTACAGGCCAACCTCGTCTGTTGCCTGACAGAGACCGCCGACAGTTGAAGAGGGTAATGTGTAATAGGCAGACATCTATACACAGCACCACACCGGAATTCCAAACTGCATCAGGATCCGCTGCAAGTACTATGACAGTTAGGCGGGAGGTGAGAAAACTTGGATTTCATGGTCGAGCGGCTGCTCAATAAGCCACACATCACGCCGGTAAATGCTGAACGACGACTCGCTTGGTGTAAGGAGAGTAAACATTGGACGACTGAACAGTGGAGACAAGTTGTGTGGAGTGACGAATCACGGTACACAATGTGGCGATCCGATGGCAGAGTGTGGGTATGGCGAATGCGCGGTGAACGTCAGCTGTCTGCGTGTGTTGTGCGAACAGTAAAATTCGGAGGCGCTGGTATTATGGTGTGGTCGTCTTTTTCATGGAGGAGGCTTACACCTCTTGTTTTGCGTGGCACTATCACATACCAGGCCTACTTTGATGTTTTAAGCACCTTCTTGCTTCCCACTGTTGAAGAGCAATTCGGGGATGGTAACTGCATCTTTCAGCACGATCAAGCACCTGTTCATAATGCACGGCCTGTGGGGCAGTGGTTACACGACAATAACATCCCTGTAATGGTCTGGCCTGCACAGAGTCCTGACCTGAATACTACAGAATACATTTGTGATATTTTGGAACGCCCACTTAGTGCCAGGCCTCACCGACCGACTTCGATACCTCTCCTCAGTGCAGCACTCCGTGAAGTACACTCCTGGAAATTGAAATAAGAACACCGTGAATTCATTGTCCCAGGAAGGGGAAACTTTATTGACACATTCCTGGGGTCAGATACATCACATGATCACACTGACAGAACCACAGGCACATAGACACAGGCAACAGAGCATGCACAATGTCGGCACTAGTACAGTGTATATCCACCTTTCGCAGCAATGCAGGCTGCTATTCTCCCATGGAGACGATCGTAGAGATGCTGGATGTAGTCCTGTCGAACGGCTTGCCATGCCATTTCCACCTGGCGCCTCAGTTGGACCAGCGTTCGTGCTGGACGTGCAGACCGCGTGAGACGACGCTTCATCCAGTCCCAAACATGCTCAATGGGGGACAGATACGGAGATCTTGCTGGCCAGGATAGTTGACTTACACCTTCTAGAGCACGTTGGGTGGCACGGGATACATGCGGACGTGCATTGTCCTGTTGGAACAGCAAGTTCCCTTGCCAGTCTAGGAATGGTAGAACGATGGGTTAGATGACGGTTTGGATGTACCGTGCACTATTCAGTGTCCCCTCGACGATCACCAGTGGTGTACGGCCAGTGTAGGAGATCGCTCCCCACACCATGATGCCGGGTGTTGGCCCTGTGTGCCTCGGTCGTATGCAGTCCTGATTGTGGCGCTCACCTGCACGGCGCCAAACACGCATACAACCATCATTGGCACCAAGGCAGAAGCGACTCTCATCGCTGAAGACGACACGTCTCCATTCGTCCCTCCATTCACGCCTGACGCGACACCACTGGAGGCGGGCTGCATGATGTTGGGGCGTGAGCGGAAGACGGCCTAACGGTGTGCGGGACCGTAGCCTAGCTTCATGGAGACGGTTGCGAATGGTCCTCGCCGATACCCCAGGAGCAACAGTGTCCCTAATTTGCTGGGAAGTGGCGGTGCGGTCCCCTACGGCACTGCATAGGATCCTACGGTCTTGGCGTGCATCCGTGCGTCGCTGCGGTCCGGTCCCAGGTTGACGGGCACGTGCACCTTCCGCCGACCACTGGCGACAACATCGATGTACTGTGGAGACCTCACGCCCCACGTGTTGAGCAATTCGGCGGTACGTCCACCCGGCCTCCCGCATGCTCACTATATGCCCTCGCTCAAAGTCCGTCAGCTGCACATACGGTTCACGTCCACGCTGTCGCGGCATGCTACCAGTGTTAAAGACTGCGATGGAGCTCCGTATGCCACGGCAAACTGGCTGACACTGACGGCGGCGGTGCACAAATGCTGCGCAGCTAGCGCCATTCGACGGCCAACACCGCGGTTCCTGGTGTGTCCGCTGTGCCGTGCGTGTGATCATTGCTTGTACAGCCCTCTCGCAGTGTCCGGAGCAAGTATGGTGGGTCTGACACACCGGTGTCAATATGTTCTTTTTTCCATTTCCAGGAGTGTATATGGGCTGCCATTCCCCAAGAAACCTTCCAGCACCTGACTGAACGTATGCCTGCGAGGGTGGAAGCTGTCATCGAGGCTAAGGGTGGGCCTACACCATACTGAATTCCAGCATTATCGATGAAGGGCGCCAGGTACTTGTAAGTCTTCTTCAGCCAGGTGTCCGGATACTTTTGATCACATAGTGTACCTATGCGCGTGAGAAGTGTTAAAATAAAGCAACTGGAAACAGGCTAAACGGAACATTATAACATTCGGTTGTGCAGTGTCGAACAGAAACAAACAAGTTTCCACACGAATGTCTGCAGTTGTTCACACCGCCGCGGGCTTGATGGCCCTGCTTCCCTGTTTAAACGCGCCAGTAGAGAGTTCTGCGCTGGGTTATCTTCGCCGAGGAGTGGGGCGAGCTACGCTACCGCACAAAACGTAAGGTTACCATTGTACCTGACGGTACACAGCTGAAGCTAAATCCAATCCAATAGGGTAATAGCAAACGCGAAAGACTACGCAGCGGGATGTTTACAGCAAGATTGTTCTTACGATGGACAGATTATAACAAAGGATTTGAAAAAGGAAGTTTATTGAGAACTGTTGTGGTTAGAGTTACTGTTTCTACCGTTTCGGAATGGGTGAAGTCTAAATATAAATTTCTAGAACGAGCTGTGAAAAATCCTCACAGAAAAACGTTGGAAACATCCGACTTTGAAAAAGTAGGCGAAC
Organism: Schistocerca serialis cubense; assembly: GCF_023864345.2. NCBI lineage: Eukaryota > Metazoa > Arthropoda > Insecta > Orthoptera > Acrididae > Schistocerca > Schistocerca serialis. The sequence goes on along the minus strand of NC_064646.1, from coordinate 43,858,056 downwards.
CTCTTTATCTCTGGGTACCCCAGAAACGAGAAAATGACATCCATTTGATTAGACCGACACTGCAAAAGAACCTAAAATGTCAGCTGAGTTGTTAGACGAGGAAGAAAAAGATTTGTTTCAAGCTCTAATTTGTTGGACGTGTTTAAAAGCAGATTCGACGTTCTGCAGCTCGTTGTATATGGAGAGTAGTTACCTGCAGACCCAGACCAAGTTGATGTTTCACAACGGAGTTTTACGATTACATCCAAGGCCACACTAAGGACCAAATTTACAAAGCCAATGAAACGGGTACTAATTTAACGTGTTGCCTACAAAATACTTAGCTTCTTCAAAAGAAACGTCTGCTCCAGAACACAAAATCAAATAAGGACGGATGATGTTTCGATAGCGTCAGACGATTCTGCCACACAAAGACTGCAGGAAACGTGTGTATTGGGAAGTCGAAAAAACCTCGACTCTTGAAGAATATTTCCGGAAATGCGCTATCAGACTTTTACATCTACATCCATAATCCGCAAGCCACCTGACGGTGTGTGGCGGAGAGTACCTTGAGTACCTCTATCGATTCTCCCTTCTATTCCAGTCTCATATTGTTCGTGGAAAGAAGGATTGTCGGTATGCCTCTGTGTGGGCTCTAATCTCTCTGATTTTATCCTCACGGTCTCTTCGCGAGATATACGTAGGAGGGAGCAATATACTGCTTGATTCCTCGGTGAAGGTATGTTCTCGAAGCTTCAACAAAAGCCCGTATCGAGCTATTGAGCGTCTCTCCTGCAAAGTCTTCCACTGGAGTTTATCTATCTACTCCGTAATGCTTTCGCGATTACTAAATGATCCTGTAACGAAGCGCGCTGCTCTCCGTTGGATCTTCTCTATCTCTTCTATCAACCCTATCTGGTACAGATCCCACACTGCTGAGCAGTATTCAAGCAGTGGGCGAACAGGCGTACCGTAACCTACTTCCTTTGTTTTCGGATTGCATTTCCTTAGGATTCTTCCAATGAATCTCAGTCTGGTATCTGCTTTACCGACGATCAACTTTATATCATCATTCCATTTTAAATCACTCCTAATGCGTACTCCCAGATAATTTATGGAATTAACTGCTTCCAGTTGCTGACCTGCTATATTGTAGGTAAATGATAAGGGATCTATCTTTCTATCTATTCGCAGCACATTACACTTGTCTACATTGATATTCAATTGCCATTCCCTGCACCATGCGTCAATTCGCTGAAGATCCTACTGCATTTCAGTACAATATCCATTGTTACAACCTCTCGATACACCACACCATCATCCGCAAAAAAGCCTCAGTGAACTTCTGATGTCATGCACAAGGTCATTTATATATATTGTGAATAGCAACGGTCCTCCGACACTCCCCTGCGGCACACCTGAAATCACTCTTACTTCGGAAGACTTCTCTCCATTGAGAATGACATGCTGCGTTCTGTTATCTAGGAACTCTTCAATCCAATCAGACAATTGGTCTGATAGTCCATGTGCTCTTACTTTGTTCATTAAACGACTGTGGGGACCTGTATCGAACGCCTTGCGGAAGTCAAGAAACACGGTATCTACCTGGGAACCCGTGTCTATGGCCCTCTGAATCTCGTGGACGAATAGCGCGAGCTGGGTTTCACACGATCGTCTTTTTCGAAACCCATGCTGATTCCTGCAGAGTAGATTTCTAGTCTCCAGAAAAGTCATTATACTCGAACATAATGCGTGTTCCAAAATTCCATAACTGATAGACGTTAGAGATATAGGTCTATAGTTCTGCACATCTGTTCGACGTCCCTTCTTGAAAACGGGGATGAACTGTGCCCTTTTAAAATCCTTTGGAACGCTACGCTATTCTAGAGACCTACGGTACATCGCTGCAAGAAGGGGGGCAAGCTCCTTCGCGTACTCTTTGTAAAATCGAACTTGTATCCCATCAGGTCCAGCGGCCTTTCCTCTTTTGAGCGATTTTAATTGTTTCTCTATCCCTCTTTCGTCTATTTCGATATCTACCATTTTGTCATCTGTGCGACAATCTAGAGACGGAACTACAGTGCAGTCTTCCTCTGTGAATAGCTTTGGAAAAAGACATTTAGTATTTCGGCCTTTAGTCTGTCATCCTCTGTTTACAGTGTATGGGGGCTTAATTATTTATTATGAATTCAAAATCTTTTTTTAATTTTTAGTAGCTGTATGTCCGATTACGAGGTCTCGTAAACGGTTGGCCCTGACTAGTTTTAGTACGCAATCTGACTGCATAGAATAACAACAAAGAAAGGAATGAAATTTTCCGTTAACACAATTAATTAATTAAGTCCCCAGCAGCTATAAAACCAACGCAACAACAAAGCACAAGTGTAACTGTTCTGTGTGTGGAAGTGTGATTCAACGTACACATCTGGCACGGTTCTTCTTCAATTAGACAAGAAATTTTAAATATCATTTATACTGAAGTAATTAAAAAAAATAGAAATACTATAATTGCGCAAGAAAACCAGAATTACACTCTAATGCAAGAACACAAGCCAGGTGCTTTGTTGACTGAACCTGTAATGACGCATTATTTAAGACACTGAAATAATAAAAAGAATAGGGAATTTTTTTTTACCTTCATATATATTGACAAAAAGCACTCTGATCATTACAATATTTCCATTCGAACAACATCTGCTGTCTAGCTCATCAAACAACTACATAAAACATGGAACAAGCACTCCCTACTACAACATCTCAGCCGGCCGAAGTGGCCGTGCGGTTAAAGGCGCTGCAGTCTGGAACCGCAAGACCGCTACGGTCGCAGGTTCGAATCCTGCCTCGGTTATGGATGTTTGTGATGTCCTTAGGTTAGTTAGGTTTAAGTAGTTCTAAGTTCTAGGGGACTGATGACCTCAGCAGTTGAGTCCCATAGTGCTCAGAGCCATTTACAACATCTCAACACCGACTCACTCCTACCACTCCACAACAAGCACTCTCCACCACGACATCTCAGCAAGCACTGACTACTACGAGTTCTCGACAAGCACTGCCAGTGGAGGCGGCTGAATAATACTCTTTGGCGCAATCTCTGGCGCTGTGGCTCAGTGTAGCCACCTTTCATATGCCCTTCCTCCACGGGCCAGAATTTGATGGTATTTTTGCCAGCATTGGTGGTGAAAATACCTACAAATTCGTCCACAAAAATACAGACAAAATAAAAGATAATATTAATACGTAAATATCACATAATTAGATAAAATTTTGACTTTGCACTGACCTTTCAATAACCTAATATATAAAATACAGTAAGCAATACAAATTCCTTCATACATGTGACTTTACATAATAGTTTACACAATACACAAAAAATCAGTTTACACAAATGTTCACATAAAATGCTTTGAATGATTAAAAAAAAAAAAAACAAGTAGTTGATAGTTCCAGCAGTAGCACCCAGCAATGGTCAACAGGTGCAAATACCAACAAGTGACATCATTTTAGTAGAAGCAGTCCATCAGTTGCACCCAGCAATGATGAGCAGGTCCAGACAACAGTCCATAATATTCACTATCACTAATCACACTGTTCATCAGAGTTTATAAGCAGAAATTAAACATGTCCTAGTGGCACCAATCATGTAGAAAAAGTACAAGTAACAGTCCATAATATTCACTATCACTGATCACACAGTTCATCAGCAGAAATTAAACATTTCTAAGTGGCACGCATAATGTGGAACAAGTGCAGGTAACAGTCCATAATATTCACTATAACTAATCAGACAGTTCAGGCATGAACAATAGTTTGAATGCACACACAATTGCTTGTACAAAATTATTCTCAATGCTCTTACACTAAACATACAAATTATAATAAACACACAAATCATATCAGATAATTGTCATATTAACTAATACAATACACAAATAACAGTAAACCTATAATATTTATGGGTGTCAGTGCAAGCCACAACAAACAGGTAAAATAATATTTAGGAGATAGGTCGGTACCAATTATTTGGGATTAGGAAAGGAAAACACACAAAACACACTCACTCGTCTTTCATCCACAATAAGTACTATTGTGTAATTGAATAGTGTTAACTGTGTAAATGCAATTCTGTCAAAATTTGATGTTCATCATGTGTATCAAGTAGTAGTGGCAGCAATGTATAACAGTCAATAATAGTTAGTCAACGTCATAGTCATCATGTCAAGACCAATGTTTGCCAAGCCAGATCAAAATGTACGGTTGCTGAACAACTGTCAGTGAGCCAAGATATGCAATTACTTCCTCTCTCCAAAAAAAAGTATGTACTGCTTATTGATTTAACAAAGTGTGTGTAGACAATCTTCCTTCCACTTCAGTGTTCTAGTCTGCCATCTTCATCCTCCTTGTTCCATATAAACCAACAAAAAAAAATATTCTCCTCACTTACTTTACCTCTTATCCACCAAAACTCCAATAATCATTAGCATCACGTAATCTTAATACTTCAATAATACCTCTTACGTCGATACATATAAATCTTATCATCAATATCATTTACCTTACCTCTTGTCCACCAAAATTCCAATAATCATCAACTTCACATAATCTCAATACCTCAATAATACCTCTTCAATACTTCGATACATATAAACCTTAGCACCAATATCATTTCACTTCCATAACAACTCTTTCCTCTAGTCAGTCTCCTCGAACAAGTACAGATAAAATCCTAGTGCAAACTTCAGTTCATCATCCCATACAATCCGAAGACACAATGTCCACACACAACCTCTGTGTAGTCCACCTGAGCCAAATCTTCTACTCATTATGAATTATAAAATACATTTTGGTTACCTTGTCCATCATTAAACAAAAGAAATGCATACATGACCTCTAACAGCCTTTAGTTCGAATAACTCTCAGTAATTAAGTACGATTACGGAGTGTAAATGATCATAATATTTCACAGTGTGTACACCACTTCAAGAATCATGGCAGAAGCAAACATGTGAAGTATTTTTTGTGTCAAGTGTCACTTGCTATTTCAATTGCTCACGAAGAATGCAGTGTAATAACTGTCAATGGTCTAACCCTAGTGTTGGTATGTCATGTCGTTAGCTTCCTTCCTGTTAGCATAAATTTATACAGCTTCCATAAAACCTCAGCTCATGTGACTTCTATGAAGATTCTTGTACTAATGTCGTTCGTCGAATTATAGCAGTTCATTTTCTTATCTTAAAAATATAAGGCACTGAGCGTAAGCAAAACATGCAATAGCGAGTAAATATACCAGTAGAGAACAGAATGTCAACAAGTGTATGCAGCACAATTCCTACAACGAGGCTCTGCCAAGCGAACAATAATTAATACCATAGTGTAACCTAAACTCCATGTTCGTACAATATATATCAGCATTTCTATATACCAAATTAAATAGTAGTTATGACAACAAACAGAAATGTATAAATATGCAATCGATACGCACAGCAGCAAATATATATCTCACATAATAAACAGGTCATTAGCATCATATCAGCATAAGCAAACAAATGTTCATATGTAATCTTAATAAGTAAATATGAAGGCGCAAGCAGATAAATCACGAAGTATAACTTACATACATATCAGCACAACTAATCAGGTGACAATTATAATTTAAATAAATAAGCACAGCAGGCACATAAAAAAAGTAATGTGACATCAGTGAAAAAGCATAGCAGCCAAGCGATGCATAATATACATAAGTAACAACCCTGTTCATTAATAAATCATTGTCAAATCAGTTAATGTACGCAAGCACGTCGCTTCACAAGTAAATTCATAGAACATGAAATTTAGCACAAAGTATGAATCACGTAATCGCGAGCAGCAAATTACGTCTAAAGTACGTACCTAAGTGGAAATATGTTACCTGAAAAATAACTTCAATTAATAGTTACCTTTTTAGTATATTAGTTTCTTCTTCGAAATTACATTCTTACTGAAATTATCTCGATAGCAAGTTCTCTTAACGTCGGACACGCACAGAATTTACCTGAAGTTCTTAAATATTTTATAGAACCGTATCCTGAAAAATACTGAACGTTAATAACATAATTCATCAAGTCACTATAGCTTTATACTGAATTGAATCGGAGAAATTAGACTGTGTATTTGTTTACGGCTGTCAGTGCATTCGCACTGAGCGCTCGATCAGCTGTAGGTACGCGTGACGTAGGAAGTAATTGTTTGAGGTCAACGACTGCCATGTGCGGCGCGCAGACTTGACTGTTGCTTTGAGTATGTGCCGCCGCCAGAACACTGCGCGGTATCCTTGTACTCTCCGTGTGTTTACGTATAACTGTTAGTTTCTCTAAAGTATGTCATTCTACAAAAATTTTAACGTTCGATATATGATGTATTCCCTTAGAGCGCAGAGATTTAAGAGTTTCTACTTCGACAGTGTTATCATGAATAATTTTGTGAATTCTATATGGACCGTTATAAAGCAGAAAAAATTTGCGACACAAGCCCTTTCCTTTGTGAGACAAACGATGAAACTTAATTAACACCTTTTGGCAATTGAAAAAGTTTTTAAACGATCAGGACGCTTAGCTGATTTCTCTCTTCTAGCAGCCGCAGACACAATATTTTGTAGAGCCAGGTTGACAACTTCAGAATGTCGCAGTTTCCGTGTAGACGGAAAAGGAACGATTTCAGAAATGCGATTTGTCGGTGCTTTATTTTTTAATATCAATATTGGCGGTAAAGAAGTTGAATCATTAGGGAGTTCATTCAGAATGTTTTGAAAAATATGAAGTTACTGATCCCAAGTTCTGTGATTCTGATGACAATAAAGTCGACACAATTTATTGATTTCCTTCATCCATCTCACTGAAGCGTTAGATTGAGGGTGAAAAAGTGAAATGAAGATTGGTTTAATCTTACGACGCCGTAGAGTACGAAGCCAAATTTTAGAGCGAAACTGTGATCCATTATCTGATATAACCTTATCAACATGACCCACTTCTTTAAGAAAATGTTTGGTGAAAGCATTAGATACTGAACGAGCTGTTGCTTTGCGTAAAGGTGTAAAATAACACATATTTTGATGTCAGTTCCACTGCTACTAAAATGTACGCAAAACCATTAGTAGAACGAACCACTGGACCGAACAAATCAACTGCAGCCATGTCCTTTAATTTCGCTGGAATGATAGGAAACAACGGTGCTCTATGAGAAATAGTTGGCGGCTTAGCCTTTTGACATAATTTGCATTTGGCAAGAACAGTCGAGTACGTTTTTCCATATTACTGAAGTAGCAATTTTCTCTTAATTTATGAAAGCATTTTCTGGGACCAAAGTGTGCATAACTGAAATGTGTGTACCAAATCAATTTATTAACCCACTCATCAGAAATACAAACTAACCAAAAAGAGTTGTCAACCGATTTTCGTTTAAAAAGAACTTTCCAGATAGTTCGCAAAAACGAGGTGTGGCCAAATTGTCCAATCTAACAAAGCGTCTAAGAAAATTACAGACACCAAGGAAACTACGAACATCACGTTTTGCGGTAGGAACAGCATAATTACGAATAGCGTCAAATTTTTTTGGATCAGGAAGAATACCTTCTGTAGAAATAATGTGACCGAGAAATTTCACCTGAGAACGACCAAATTCAGATTTTTCCAAGTTCACTGTAATGCCAACTCTTGCAAAAATACGTAATAGTGAATCCAAAATTATGTTATGCTCACTCCAAGAACGTTTAGCAATAAGAATATCGTCAACATATGAAGTAATATTGTCACGAAGATAAACAGGTAAAATTTCGTTTAAACTACGAATGAATGCTGCTGAAGATACAGTAAGTCCAAACGGTAATTTCCGAAATCACTTTTAGGTAAAATAGTCATATCCGGTAATTCTTTATCGATTCTCTAGATAGATTGATAGTCGAAGAGTTGTTTTGACAGACGCAAAGAATAGTAAAAGAGTAGGCAGTGGTGCAGAAAACTAAAAGGGAAATAGCACCACTACAGCTCGGGGCCCTATGCACGCTACGGCACATATTCACTTAGTGTAGTGAATCCCCTGAGGACTTAATAGCCGCACATAATTTTCAGTTTGTGACTTAGTGGCCAATTTAGTGGAAGTGCGTACGTAAATTGAACTAACCATGAACATGGATGTATGTCATTCTTAGAATTGCGAAAGATCTTAAATTTCCGAACAGTTAAGAAGTGTTTATAGTCAAAGTTTTCTCCTCGTGGCGACAAAGACCTACCGCATCTGTCCCAGTCCGAATGTCGATTATTGTCAAGTTCGCGTGTCTGGCGCTCTCTTGTTGCATCCCGTAAATGACATAAATTATTGTCTTCAAACCCCTCTGCTATCTGTGATTCTAAATTTCTTCTACTGTCTTTTCCTACGATTTCGCCTTCAATTTGTTTGACTTGCTTTCGTAATGCCTCAAATTCCCTTTTGACGCGTTCATTAAATTTTCCCTGGTTTTCAACATGCTTATTTATGTTCTGGTACTCTTCTGTTTCTGCAAATGGCAATGAAGCTGTATCATCTGAATCTCTGTCCCCATTAAAACTAAAACTTGTCAGTTTATCTGAGATCTCCTCAACTCTTTCCGATGAGTCACCTATTTTTTCTTTCTGTTTATTTACGTCTTCCGTAAGTGTCGCGACTCGGGTTTCGGTATTGTCACATTTAGTAGTTAACTGTTCATACTGTTGCGTTAAGTTATTTGTCCTGTCATTTGGTACTGATTCCTCGATTCTTTCAAATATTTCCTCCTTATCATGTGCACGTTGTAAATTTAACTCTGAAAATTTCTGTACTATCACGCGATCTTTTATCTTCCTGTTCTCTGTCCTGTTCCTCTTGTCTCTTTTCTGTTGAAATTAAACTATTATTGTGAGCATTCAAAATCGGTTGTACTTCTTCTCTAATTTCTTTCTTTAATTCATCTTTCATGTTTTTGAAACATGTCCCTATTCGTGAGCTTAACCGTGTTTCCATTGTTTCCATCTTGGTTTTAATTGTTCCTATCCGTGAGCCTAACCATGTTACCATTGCTTCCATCTGTGTTTTTAATTCAGATCTTAACCGTGTTTCCATTGTTCCCATATCAGTTTTAATTCTTCCTATTTGTGATCCCTGTGAGTCAATCCGTGTTTTTAATTCAGATCCCAAATTTAATATTACACCCATCAACTGCTCCATATTAACTGGTTCAAAATTCTTTTCGCCCCTAACATTTCCCGCAAAACCAGTTTCCTTCGTCATAGCTGTAAAGCTATCTGTGTTCGATACTATTCCAGAATCTTCTGTCGTTAATCTCGAATTCTGAAAATTTTCTGATTGAGAAAAATTTTGAAATGGTTCCGGACTATTTTCCCGACTTATTAAATTGTTTTGCACTTCATTATTCATACTGTTCTCCTGTGTTGGCAAGTTCGCCATGTCAACAATTTCTTCATTCTGACTATCCATCAGTTTTGCCTTTTTCATCGATCACGTAATCATTTACAAAACTCGTCACTGTACGAAAATTACACACAATGACTCCTCATCTCCAACAATACCATTCACACGAAATGTTTCCCTCAAACACGATTAACGAACAATTGAAATAATTGCACTAAATTGCCAAACGTGTATACAAGACAACAAAATTAAATTCTGAAAAAAATACCATTAGAAGAATGACAATTACCAAATCTACACATGCAAAATAGACTGAAATTACTAAACTACAAATTACTACAACAATACTACTGTCTACTATTTTTACAATCAGAATAATTCCAAGGGACGATCCTGGCAGGGTCGCCACGTGCATGGGGGCTTAATTATTTATTATGAATGCAAATTCTTTTTTAATTTTTAGTAGCTGTATGTCCGATTACGAGGTCTCGTAAACGGTTGGCCCTGACTAGTTTTAGTACACAATCTGACTGCATAGAATAACAACAAAGAAAGGAATGAAATTTTCCGTTAACACAATTAATTAATTAAGTCCCCAGCAACTATAAAACCAATGCAACAACAAAGCACAAGTGTAACTGTTCTGTGTGTGGAAGTGTGATTCAACGTACGCATCTGGCACGGTTCTTCTTCAATAAGACAAGAAATTTTAAATATCATTTATACTGAAGTAATTAAAAAAAATAGAAATACTATAATTTGCGCAAGAAAACCAGAATTACACTCTAATGCAAGAACACAAGCCAGGTGCTTTGTTCAATGAACCTGTAATGACGCATTATTTAAGACCCTGAAATAATAAAAAGAATAGGGAATTTTTTTTACCTTCATATATATTGACAAAAAGCACTCTGATCGTTACAATATCTCCATTCGAACAACATCTGCTGTCTAGCCCATCAAACAACTGCATAAAACATGGAACAAGCACTCCCTACTACAACATCTCAACACCGACTCACTCCTACCACTCCACAACAAGCACTTTCCACCACGACTTCTCGACAAGAACACTACGACATCTCAGCAAGCACTGACAACTACGAGTTCTCGACAAGCACTGCCAGTGGAGGCGGCTGAATAATACTCTTTGGCGCAATCTCTGGCGCTGTGGCTCAGTGTAGCCACCTTTCAACAGTACCATTTTGGTCATACGAGTGTCTGGACATTTTGTTTTGATCCACCTACCGCTTTGACATAAGACCAAAATTTCTTAGGATCTTCTGCCAAATCAGTACATAGAACTTTACTTTTGAATTCATTGAGCGCCTCTCGCATAGCCCTCCTCACACTACATTTCGCTTCGCGTAATTTTTGTTTGTCTGCAAGGCTTTGGCTATGTTTATGTTTGCTGTGAAGTTCCCTTTGCTTCCGCAGCAGTTTTCTAACTCGGTTGTTGTACCACGGTGGCTCATTTCCATCTCTCACGATCTTGCTTGGTACATACACAGCACAAAAAAGTTCTTGAACGTCATATGAACTCTGTGCCCAATGGCTGAGTGATCAGTTTGTACAGAACGTCGAAACCTTTTCAACTGAAAAAGGACTGCCTAAGCAGGCGACCTTAGTAACTGACAATATGCGAGTTTAAAAGCGGTGACACTGTGTTATGTTGTCTTCTCCCAAATGTTACCAGTCTATTCCAGCCAGACAGCGATATTTAAACGGCGCTGTTGATGATTTGTAAACCATCCTGAAAGACACACGAATGAAGCAGTTAACATATGAATCACGTAATCCATTTGTGTGCTGTATTTTGGGCTTGAACGACAGTATAGAAATTTTTAAAACTTTACAATAATGGTAAAAAGAATTCCCGGGTACGAGTACGTGGACACGTGCTACATAGATGAATGCATTGTCCCAGATGATTCGCAAGAAATCGCGGGCCAATGAATCGTAGAAACAGAGTTGCAGTCAAATGCTGCTGCGACCAAAGAGCTCGAAGCAGATGAAGTGGATGACAATGAGTGCTGGCGACGGTATTCGAGCACTGCAGCAGAGTCTGCATTGAGAATTTGTTATCCTTAAAAAAACCGTACTGCATATAACAATACACAGAAGTCAGCGGGCAAGTGTTGTTATTTTAGTTTGTACCGAGATTTGTCGAACAGCGCAGTGAGCCAATATCAGCTGGCACCGGTCTAAGGTAAAGAGGACGGGACACCGGTGCTCTAAAACGTTTGGAGGGACACAGCAAGCAGACAAAAATTACTGCCTTTCGTAAATGAGTAATTCGTGTGCTACCAACTGTTGAGTACAGTACTCTATATACTGACGTACTGTAACCATAAAAATTTTATTTTAACTTTAACGGAGAACATAAGGGAAGCATAGAAAAAGAGTTTTGGATTGGTTTGTCTTTCAGAACCTCTCAAAAATACATACTGTAGCACATATTACATGTTCAGGGCATAACAGAATTCTTTTTAATCCAAAACAGCTTCCCATTCGTACTTGTGTTAACCGGGCGTGTACTGTACGTGATCTTCTCGTCAATCAGTCCGTAGACGGTGCCCTGTTTTGGCGACGCCCCTCCAGGACATAACACGTCAGCTAGAGTTTTGTGTACCTGGAAACGAAATGTAAAATATTATGCACAAGCAGAAGGTCCTTTAAAACCTGCGAATGTTTCCATAAGATGGTGCTGAACTGGAAATAAAAGCGTTGCGACGTGATTACGTATGTACAATGCGGTACACGAACAATGTCGCAACTCGCAGCAATAACGTTTGTTCTTGACTGTCGACATCTCTTACAGACCTTGAAAAAAGCTGCGTGACATAAAAGAGCAAATTTGTGGATAATACAACATGGAATTGTGAGTCCACCTCGATGCAAACACTTTTTATTTAATTCTGTACACTGTTTTCGGCGAAATACCTCCATCTTCAGAGGGTTTCTTCATTGCAAAACGTGAAAAATTAGCGTCGTTACGTTACATAGCAAAAAAGGCGTTATTATAAGCGGACTGTTTGGTTCCAGACGTATATGTGTCAATAACTGTACAGCACCTTTCTATTTTTAAAGTCACAGTATGATTAGTACGTTTGTTGCCTTTTTTCGGCATGCAGCGTGGGTGGCTGTCATTAAGAAATACGAAAATGAGAACTTAAAGACGGCTGACGGTTGTATTGCGAAACACTGGTTGTGGGTGCTAGCTCGTGACGTATTCCGCCGTATACTCACGTTGGGCGGTCTGTTTAACTCGCTCTGAAGAACGCAGAAAAAGTACAATTTTTTACGCTGGCAGTAATTCAAATACCGCACCGTCTTACTGTTGGTGTGTGTCACGTGATGTATCGCGAAAAAAATTTGAAAAGTGTAGTGCGAATTTAGATGACTTCTGTTCCTTGCATAGGTCCAGGGGGGTGGGGGGGCGTCACGTGATGTATCGCGAAAAAAATTTGAAAAGTGTAGTGCGAATTAAGATGACTTCTGTTCCTTGCATAGATCCAGGGGGGGGGGGGGGTCACGTGATGTATCGCGAAAAAAATTTGAAAAGTGTAGTGCGAATTTAGATGACTTCTGTTCCTTGCATAGGTCCAGGGGGGGGGGGGGGGGGAGAGAGTGTGGATACGTTTGTGTGTTTTTTATTTCTGTTCTGTCAGTTGTCTTAAAGCAGTAAAGAGTGTGTCGTTGCAGAGTATTGTGTTCTGTTTACTACAGTTTTCTCCTTCACTATAGCCTTTTGTATGCAATAATTTTCTTCTTATGTTAATTCCCGGTGTGGGCTGTTACTGTGTTTCAGACTGTGTGGATCAGTTTCGATATTTGTGGGGTGATGGCTTTCATTTATTAAGTATTCTGCGAAACTGGAATATGTGCTCCCACTCTTTAAAGCTCACACGTGTTCTGCGTACCTTCTTCGAAAATTCCTGCGTTTTTATCCTTTGTATTGGGACTGACAGAAATTGCATTGGAATTGGTATATTCCGGCACTGGTGAATTTGTCTGGAGTTGTGCTGTCCGGTGTGAGTATTCTGTGTTTTGTGTTGTTTGTTTGTTGTAAATGCTATTGGGATACCTCGTGTCTCCACTGTAACAACACAACGGAATCGCAGTCGCATGTTGTTTTACGCAGACACGGACCAGCAAAAGCAGCACTGAAGTTAACGGTGATTTGTGGATAGTGTCTGCTTCATCCCGCTTGGGAACTGTTGGGGGCGGCAGGTTGGCTCACCACGATTTTCCGATCTCGAGCTGTGTGGGAGCGCCGCGACGGCTCTGACCAGCGCGCGCTCGGTCCGCCACCTGCGGTCGCGGGTTCGCGCCCCGCCGGCGCCAGAACGGGCGCGCTTCCGGCGCTGCCTCGCCCGGAACGACTGGCAGGGATGTTCTCAGCTGCGACGGGGATGAACGCACTGAGAGGGGACAGACAGACACACTCCAGCGGCGAGAAGACGACTCCCGTCGAAACGGCGCCACGCTGAACTCGTCGCCGGCCGTGGAAACTGCGGGCCGAAGCAGGACAGCGAGCGACTCGACATGCAGGTAAATTCGTGGGGGACATGGAGACGTACAGGGTGCGGAATTCAGCGTGCGGTGCTACCGCCTATGGCTGCAACCAGAGGCGGCCCGTACAAAATTTTTCCAACGTGCTACATACAATATTATAAACAGACCGCATTTCGCCACCTCGTCACGACAGGCACGATTTAATATTGCTGCGATATTAGCTTTACTTAATGTACTAAGCTCAAGTATATTGTTTATATGTTTACGATTTCTGCTATCGTGTTTTTGTTAGTGTATTAATATTCCTAGATCTTTCAGCCCCCTCTGCCCCCGTACCCTGCGCATTCTTGTTCCCGAATAAAGAACAAGGAAAGCAATAACGTGCATTGCGAACATCACATCTCACATACAGGTCTTGTCCTACACTCTCATTCAAAATTTCTTGGCATACTCGCTTTTTGTAACACCATCTCTTGCCTTTTGAGTTGCAAAGGTAATAGTCTAAATAAATAGAATACTTTTTCTCCTTTATTGTCATTTCCATTCCCCATCAGGGGCGGGCTGGCACAACCGCTACTCTTCAGCCAAGACACATAAATCGACAGGAAGACATTTAGAAACAATATAAAGGAGATAACATGACGGAATATAGAAACAAAAAAGGCGGAACAGAAGCAAATAAGACAAACAAAGCGGTGACTATAAATCAGAGATAAAAATCTAATAAAGTATGTTACACAAAGAAAAACACACACTACATTAAAAGGCACCAGGTAAAGTACGGCTGGAGCATAAAAGTCCATAGAACGAGTAAAACAGCCACATGACGGGCGGCGTAGCAGGGACAATAAACAAGTCGAGCACACAATTAAAACCCACATCACTACATGACACTGTAGAATGGCACCGAGACACAACACCAACGTAGCACACTGGTACTGAATAAAAACCTGGGACAATCTGCATGGGAGGGGGGGGGGCAAGGGAAATGGGAAGAAGGGGAAGAGGGCGAGGAGGAGGGGAGAGAAATGGGGATGAGGTGGGAGGCTCGCCGAAGGAGGGCTGGGAAGGGAAGGGACAGAGGGACAGGAGAAGAAAACAGCTGAGGATGGGGTGCAGGGACTCAGGGAGGCAAGGAGGAAAGTCTGCTCTGGGAGAAGGAGCGATGAGGAAAAAGTGGGCCCTGGGGAGGGGGGAACAAGGCTAGGTTATAGTTGGAAGGAAGGGTACATGTCGCGGTGAAGTTCATCATCTGGGAGAGGGAGGCGCTGGAAATTGCCCTGATGGAGGGTGTGGAGGTGCAGAGAGGGAGGTATACAATAACAGAGGTGCGTCAACAGGTGGGGGATGGAGAGGAGGGAGGAAACCAGGGGACAGGGGGATCGAGCCTGCGGACAATGTAAAGGGTGCAGAGATGTTGGATGGAGGTGGGGGAAGGGGATGAGTTCATACAGGAGCCGTGTGGGGGAAAGAAGGCAGATACAGAAGGCAAGGCGGAGCACATGGCGCTTGAGGATGTGGAGGGCCTTGTAAAAGTGGATGGGTGTGGAGCTCCAGGCAATGCTGGCATAACGGAGGATAGGAGGGATGAGGGATTTATAGGTGTGGTGGATGGATGCAATCCCCATGTCAAGCCAGACACGAGTTTCAGGAGGTGGAGTCGGGAATGGGCTTTCTGCTGGATGGTCAGGAGGTGAGGGGTCCAGGTGAGGTGTCGGTCAAGGGTGAGGCCAAGGTATGTCAGGATGGGGGTGAGCTGGATGGGACGACCATAAAGGGTGAGGTAGAAATCATGGAGACAGAAGGTGGTGCGGGCTATAATGATTGCCTGGATTTTGGAGGGGTTGAGACGAAGGAACGACTGGTTACACCAAGTGGTGAACTGGTCAAGGTGGGTTTGGAGTGTGCATTGGGACCGTTGAAGGGTAGGAAAGAGAGCCAGGAAGGTGGTGTCATCAGCGTACTGGAGAAGGTGGACAGGTGGGGGTGGCTTGAGCATAAATAGAATACGTTAATTGCCGGCCGGAGTGGCCGAGCGGTTCTAGGCGCTACAGTCTCGAACCGCGCGATTGCTACGGTCGCAGGTTGGAATTCTGCCTCGGGCATGGATGTGTGTGATGTCCTTAGGTTAGTTAGGTTTAAGTAGTGCTAAGTTCTAGGGGACTGATGACCTCAGATGTTAAGTCCCATAGTGATCAGAGCCATTTTCGAATAAGTTAATCCTACATATATAAATTGAGCTGTTTAAATACAAGGTATGAGTGCACATATTTCTATTAGTGGGTGAGGACGGTTTATCCAACAACATTAGATCAGTATTTACTACATTTGCAGACAAATAATTGTAGTTACTAGCAGTAGGTTTTTAAGTTGGTTAGTACCTCCAAATACATGTCAAGAGCTTAATAACTGATGCTCAACATCGGCTGGGCAGCAGGTCAGGTGTTGCAGCGTGATCCGTGGATGCAAGACGGTGGGTCTGTACTGCCAGGCGTCGTTCACTTCGCGGCCCAGGTATGGTCGTGCAGGAAAGAAACATTAGGTCTTTGTGGTGTGCTTCGGGGAAGACTGTTCGATGCAGAGAAAAAACCATCATTAGACTCATGTGTGCACATATTAAGGTATTACGTACAAAAGTAGCTGCACTTATGGCTGTGGATCCCTGTATACTTAAATTTTGTACTTAATAGTTGAACATGGCGACAAAAAAAAAAGAAAAATGGTAGCATCAGAAGTCGCGTCTGAGCCGACAAATTGCGAGTCGGCGCACTCGACCACTGCACCGAGGCCGCTGTCCGTGTAGTAGTGCTAAAGACATTCCTCGTACTCTAGTCGTAAGTCCGTAGGCAACATTTTAGAGTTTCCTGCTGCCTACTCAGCCGAAATATTTTGGCAACTCGAAAGAGGCATCTACGAGGTACTGGGCAACGGGGAACCCTAACATTGTGTGTCAGTAACCACTCCGTGATGACAAAATCTGCGTTTGGCGCGGCGTAACAGGAACGCGGATCATTGGACTGATAATTTTTTATACAACCCTCAACACAATTGCATATATGGATATTTTTGATACATTTACTTCGCAAATCACAGAGTATGAAGGACAATACTGCTCCTTCCAGCAAGATGGTGTCCCTCGAACTTGTCCACGATATCTTCTCTCAGGAACGAACTGTCAGCAAACACTTCCGGGCACCACGTTCGACCGACGTAACAACATGTGATTTTTTCCTGTGAGGACACTTGAAGACCGAGGTCTGTGGAACAAATCCACACACAGTACACGAACTGAAAGGCAACATTAGCCGTGAAGCTGCCGCCATCAAAACACGGTTCAAATGACTCTGAGCACTACGTGACTTAACTTCTGAGGTCATCAGTCAGCTAGAACTTAGAACTACTTAAACCTAACTAACCTAAGGACACCACACACATCCATGCCCGAGGCAGGATTCGAACCTGCGACTGTAGCGGTCGCGCGGTTGCAAACTGTAGCGCCTAGAACCGTTCGGCCACCACGGCTGGCACTGCCGCCATCGATGTCGGAATTTTACGCCGGGTGTATCTGAACACTGCTGGACAGCTGCGTATTGGTGTCGCAGGAGGTCACTTTCAGTATTTTCTACAAATGTATTTCTCTCCGTATTTTTCATTGTAAATAAATGGCAGTCCCGTTTCAGCTCTTTGTTTATGTGGTTTCATTGCATTTCCTTTACACTTGCACGAGCAAGTTTTATCTTGGCCACTCTGTAGTTACCGCGAAGACAGTGCTACAGAACATATATTCGTCTGTTTCATTTGGATACCAGCACTCGTTCGAAGCGAGATGGCGTAATTTTAATGCGGTATTTACGGCGTGCTGTGGCATGTTAGGACGTAGTCAACGGCCGCACCAGACGTGGTCGTGCGTGGCGGCTGGTCGTCGCGTCGAACTGTGAGCGTCAGTGACGGATGGGGACACACCGTCCCGTGCTGCCTCAGCTGTAGCTGTAAAGTCGAGCACCGACAGCGGCTGGCGGCTGGCGGCTGGTGGCGTGGCCCGGCAACCCGTGGCCTGGAGAGGTCGGGAGCCCGTGCTGGCGAGGCCAGTAGTGGAACACAGGGCAGCGCGGAAAAACACGCGGTCTTGCGCTATCGTGTTGAATGTAACGTCCAAGCACAGGGGACCGCCCCTGGCGCTAACACGTTGGACGTGTAACGGCTGCTGTCCAAAGTACTGGCTGTGCGAACCACAGGTGAGTCGTGTCGCGGCTCGCGTCGGTAGGTTGGCATCGTGTAATAGAGATAGTGGCGTCTCGTTTCCTTCTCGTGTTTACTGGCACCACTGCTTTTGCTAGCGTTGTCTGTCCGCGAGTGGCAGCAGCAGTGGTTATCGATATCTAGTACCCTATCACTATCTTTTGAAGGGCGTTAACTGTTTTCCGGGTCGGGTGTGTCGCGACTTCGGTTGGGATGGAGCAGCAAGGAGGTCCGGCAGCACGAGGACATGCCGGCCCGCTGGCGGCATGCAGGCAGTGCTGGATCGAGGGGCTGTAGTGGCGGGGGCCACAACCTCGTTCTCCACCACCGGACCCAGGACGTTTGACTTGAGTGAACATTCACCCAGTAGTGAAACCTCCACTGTTTTGAGATCACGCCGTTTCTTCACGTGTTGCTGCTCACAGGGTCGCTGAGATGAAGAGCAACGAGTGGAGTGTTTGGAGTTGGCGAAATTAGTTAGCCATCCTCCGCTTCTTATTATTAATCCTTGAATTCCTTGTGTTTATTGGTTCAACTGGGGGCATTTTTCTGCCTAGTGGCCGCTAATGCTCCAGTTACCTGCCCTGGAGATAAGCATATTTTCGCTGCAATGTACATTTCCTCGCCTTGCCGATGCTGTCCGGGAAGGCGTGCAGCTCGGCAGCCTCCTTGATTGTGGTCCAGATATGTTGTTTCTTTTGGACTGCTTTGGTCGTAGTGGTTCCTTCTGCTTCTGGATGTTCTAAACACCGGATTCTCAAGATGCAGTGCTGTCCGCCAGTTCCGCTTCGCCTGGTTTATTCCATCGTTGCGTTGGTTATCAGACGTTAGGTAGATTTTGGAAAAGTGTTGGTCTGCATTTAAACTGTCACTAGTTTCAGTTGCCATCCAGTTAAGTCAATACAACTCTTGGCTGCCTGTCTCATCGGTTACGAAGTTGAGCTGACTTTCCCAGGCCAATCCTTGGAGCACTATCTGCAGCCCACTTCTCTCTTGGTTTCATGTGATGATTGTTTTTTTTTTTTAAAACAGTATTTTATTTTTAAGTTATTACTATTGGGGCCTTCAGCCAACAAGTAATTTGAATTTCTTGTCAATAAGGCCTTCGACTGTGAATACAATTTGTCTAAAGAATTTTTAGATATTGTCTCTTAATAGTGAATTTTGATGACTGTGTTTTTTTTAAAAAGAAAAGAATTTTAGTATCTCTTGGAGAAGTTTAACTGTTTTAAGAATTTGGTAGCCAGACCTTCAGCCGTCAAATTTTTTTGACCTATTACTATCGGGGCCTTCAGCCAACAAATAATTTGAATTTCTGGTTAATAAGGCCTTCAGCCGTGAGTGCAGCTTGCTTAAGAATTTTTTATTAGACATTGTGTCTTGACCCTCAAATTTGATAATTGTTCCTTATTTTCAAACTTATTTGCAATTGGTTCCAAATAAAGTGTACGTGATTTAAAAAATACTGAGCAACCAAAGGTAACTCAGTAAGGTCCCGTCCACTCCGAATCCTGCCTTTCCCTAAGTACCACGTGTGTTGTACATACAGTGGCACTCCTCGCCACCAGACCGGAGACTGCATCGGCGTCAGCGACGCAGCAGCGTGGCGTCCGTCCTCCACTGAGCCTGCAGACACGGCGCGGAGGCGCCCTCCAGGCTGCACTCTGCAGGCGCAGTTCTGTGGCTGGTCGAGACACCGAACGGGGCAGTTCGGATTGAGACGCGAAAGCGGACAGTCGGTCTTAAGGCAGCTACGAAGTGAAACAGCTTAGAAAATGTCGCGTTGTGTCGTACCATGGGACTTAGTCTCTGAACGGCGAGCAGCCGCGCACCTGGAGTGAACTCTTAACTTTTTCGCATAGATAACGATGTGGAGTATCGGACTTGTACTTCGCGATGAGCTTGTGAATGATCGAACTGTGTCAAATGGATTTGCGCTCGAGTGTAATAGTAACTCTAAATACGATCACTTTCGTTGTTAGTTTGCTTTCTGTATAAACATTGTTCCTACCAAATCGCAGCTTTTTGGCCTACGTCATTTATGGGTAGTTAATTTAGTTCCCGATATTATTATTACTGTTATTATGTGTTATGTTAACTTTCTTTTCGCAGACTTGCCATCAGCCAGACAATTTAACCAAAGTGTCTAATTTAGGGCGTGTAAGGCGACACGTGCTGTTCAACCCCTAGACGAGTTTGAGCCAAGTCATTTCCACGAAAAGGAACCGCATGTGAGCCCTAACATCTTTGGGATGTTAGCTCGCAATCTACAGCTAAATCTACGTTCATATTCCAAAAGCCACAGTGTGTCGCCTAGCGGTCGGTACCCTGTAACACTGCGAGTCATTCCCCTTCCTGATCCACTAGCAAATACTGTGAGCCGACTGGAAAACTACTATCCATGTGCCCCCGTATGAGCCCTAATTTCACGCATCTTCGTAGTATTTACGCGGCCGTAGAATCGTTCTGCAGTCAGCTTCAGATGGCGGTTCTCTAAATTTTTTCAACAGATTTCCTCAGAAAGAACGTCATCCTTCCTCCAGAGATTACGATTCGATTTCTCGAAGACTCTCCGTAATAAGTTACGCATTATTCGGACCACATCTAGCCGCCCGCCTCTGAATTGCTTGTATGTCTTCCTGCAGTCCGACCTGGTGAGGATCCCAAATACTCGAACAGTACTCGAGGATGGGTCACGCCGGCGTCCTACACTCGGTCTCATTTACGGATGAACGTTGCTTTCCTAAAAGTCTCTCATTAAACCCAAGTTGGCCATTCACCTTTTCTATCACAATGCTCACATCCTCGTTCCATTTCACATCGGTTTCCAACGTTTCACCCAGATATTTGGACGACGCAACTTTGTCAAGCAGGACACTAATAATGCTGTATCGGAACGTTTCTGGATTTTCTTTTCCTACTGATCTTCATTACCTTACATCTTTCTACATTTAGTGCTAACTGACAGTCATCACACCAACTGGAAATTTTGTCAAAGTCGTCTTATATCTTCCTACAGTCACTCAACGTCGACACTTTCCCTTTCACCACAGCATCGTCAGCAAACACTGGCAGACTACAGTCCATCCTGTCCACCTCATCATTTATGTATATATGGAGAACAGCAGCGGTGCTGCCACACTTCTCTGTGGCACTCCCGACGATATCTTTGTCGAGGACAACATATTGCGTTCTATTACTTAAGAAGTCTTCTGGTCACTCAAACAGCTCCGAACCTGTTCCGTATGCTTTTACCTTCGTTAAGAGTCTGCAGTGGGGCACTGTGTCAAATGCTTTTCGGAAATTTAGGAATATATGTCGAATCTACCTGTTGCCCTAGGTTCATTCTTCGCAGTATATCATGTGACAGAAGGGCAGGCTCAGTTTCGCACGAGCGAGGTTCACGAAAACCATTGCTGATTCGGGGCCAGAATCTATTCCGCCTCTAGGATTTTTATTATATTCGAACTGTGAATATATTCAGAAATTCTGCAGCAAACTGATGTTAACAATACTGGTCCCTAATTTTACGGTTGACTTTCCTTACCCTTCTTGTGCACAAGAGTCGCCTGCGCTTCTTTCCAGTCGCTTGGGACTTTGCGCGATAACTGGCAGCTAAGTGAGAGGCGAATGCCGCAGAGTAGTCCATGTCAAAACGAAGTGCGGTTCCATCCTGACGTGGCGACTTATTTGTTTTCAACTCTTTCGGTTGTTTCCCTACTCCATGGATGTTAATTACAGTGCCGTCCATACGGAAGTCTGTTCGATGGTAAACGGCGGTATATTTTGTAAGTGGGCTGCTTCTGTGTTGGTAGCGCTGTGTAGCGCTTTGCATTGGATCTCTGACTGCGCTTTCTTTGTAAGAGACTCTGTGACTGGTCGGACTCGTTGTTGGAAGTTAATCGCCAGTAGTGCTGGGCAGTTGGAAGTTGGTCGCCAGCAGCGATGGAAGGAAAGTACTGTTGGGCAGTCGGAGGCGAACAGCCAGCAGTGATGGACGTTAGATGTGAGAAGTTAGCATTGATGGAGGGTAGAGGTCTGAAGTGTTAGCGCAGGCTAACGATCTGTACATGTTCGACTTGGAAATTAAAAATTATTCATGATTGTATATCTTTGTACTGGATGTCAATGACGATTTAAATTCGTGTTTGAACTGGATGTCACATTATTAAGGTAAAAAAAAATACATTATTTGGTTCGCGACAAAATTTTTCCTTTGCTAACCACATGCCTATTAGTAGTTAGTGGCTTTAGTAGTTAGAATCTTTTATTTAACTGGCAGTATTAACGCTCGCTGTATTGCAGTAGTTCGCATAATGAAGATTTTTGTGACGTAAGTGCTTCATGAAATGTATAGGTTATTGTCAGGTTTGTTGTTATTCAGGGCCATTCTTTTGCATTAATTATTTGAAGTCAGGTTGTAATTTTTTTTGAGCAGTCAGATGGCGTTGCGCTAGAATATTGTGGGTCCGTGTTGACATGATAAGAAAAAGTAAAGAGAAAGTAGACTCAGTACGTTCAGTTTTATTCAGCCCGTTTCAGAATGAAATAACGTAGAAATTTCATCTTCGCAGTCTTTCAGCAATTTAAGTACCGATTCACACATTTAAATAAAGAAGCTTCAATTTGTGTGGTACTCTTGTGTGAACGATTTCTTGAACGTGAAAGATCTTCATCCTTCCTTTTGCTGTTTTGTATTGCCGCACCAGAGCGACCGGACAGAAGCGTTGCACCCGCTTTCCGATTTTACGTAGGGCCAGGATTTTCTAGGGTTTCCGGCTAGATCCTTCGCTAAGGTATGACGGCGGCAGGTTTTGTATTCTTCGCGCATCGATCTTTTCAACTCTCCTAGTTTCTGCCAGTCTTCACTTGATTTGCGCGCTCCCTTTTGAACTGAGGATGCAGCGGTCTTTCCCCCCTCCCCGGCGTTTTTCTAATTTTGTTACTAAACCACGGTGAGTCTTTTCCAGTTTGCTCGGCACACACTTCTCCAGAGCGTGATTTACAGCCCGTTTAAACTTGGCCACAATTCCTGTACGTCCGTCATACTGGGGGTAAACGATGTCCATTCATTGTCTTACGGGTGCGTTAACATATGCTCGTCTGCTCTCCCTGGCAGAAACGCTCTCCCAGCTTTCTCGGCCGCTGACACCCCTCAGGCATCGAACGTGGCCCTCCCGGGTGCACAGACTGGATGCTCGGGCTGCCGGCCGACGCGCAGTCAGGACGTCGTGCTGGTCGGCGTCTCCCCCCCCCCCCCCCCCTCACGAGAGGCGACGGGCTCGACACCATCTCCGCACACTCACCCAACATTCAAATGCGATTTCTGAAAGAGAAACGCACGGCGTACTCTGTCCTAGCACGCAGAGCTCAGATACTGTTACACCTACCTATTATGCTCAGTCGCGCTGAGGTGGCAATGATTTGCACGTCCGAGTAGGTAGTACATTGGTTCAAAATTGGACGCTTGTTGCATGTGAGCTTCGCAGCGCTACATTTTTAACGGACAGCAGTGTAAGTCTTTCGTTATACCAGAAGTCTTGCTCGTTTCTGACGGGAAAACTCTGAGAACTTTGCTTAGTCGCTCAGTGGTCATTCTCACACCGAAACAAAATATTGGATACACGTGGTCGAAGTACTGAATTGTGGTCTCCGACACTGCTTCACAGAGGAAGAATACGGTTCCGCCTTTAGATCATCGCAGCCGGCCGGAGTGGCCGAGCGGTTCTAGGCGCTTCAGTCTGGAACCTCGCGACCGCTACGGTCGCAGGTTCGAATCCTTCCTCGGGCATGGATGTGTCTAATGTCCTTAGGTTAGTTAGGTTTAAGTAGTTCTAAGTTCTAGGGGACTGATGACCTCAGCAGTTAAGTCCCATAGTGCTCAGAGCCATTTGAACCATTTTTTTAGATCATCGCACGAACACAGAAATGGCAGATATCGAGATAAGTGATCGCAAAACAGAAAATCAAATAAAGTCGCTCGTTAAAGCAAAGGCAACTCTTAGACTCTGGAGAGATTATGTGAAGCGGCACTCTGTAGCTGTAGTTTATCGAATGTTGCTGGGGCAACAAACGGTACATAGCTGCTAGAAAGAGCGCAGCCCATTCCTGTTCTCGAAACGAGACCTAGGACATATGCACATAATTATAGGCCTGTATTGCTCACACCAGTCTGTTGTACAGTTATGAAACATGTCGTATTATCACGTTTTTGGAGGATGCATACGTCGACATGGAGTCCGCATACACAGATCTTGCGGATCTCAGCTGGATCTGTTCGTCCCACACATGCAGAGTTCCGCAGACACAGGCGTCCAGGCCGTGCCGTGTCCCTCGACTCCAGGAAGGCATTCGTTACTGCTCCGCACTGTCGTTTTGTGAACAAAAAAAGTGCTCTCAAGCTATCGGACCAGACCTGTCATTGTATTCCGGAGTTCCTTGCAGACAGAACTCTAAACGGAAGCACATCGACAGGTAAAGGTAGTTCCAAGAATACTCCAAGACGGTGTTGTACAGCAGTTGCCGTTTACGATATAAGTGATCCAGACGATAACGTTGGAAACTCGCGATGCGGTCGTTCATAAGAAGGTTGCCAAGTCATAGGACTAAAGTGACGAGCAGTAAAAAAAAAGAGTGACACTTGATGCAGGGCCTGCCAGTTGACCCTGGACGCAAGCAAATGTGACGCGTCGTACGTAGGTAGGCGGACAGTTCCGCTGCTTCACAGTTACGCTGGTGGCTGACTTAAGAAAACACTTACGACGAACTATACGGAGCGCAGCAGGTGCCAGACTGACAGTCATCGACAGAACCTGAAGGAAACGCAAATAATCCGCGAAAGAAGAGCCTTACAAAAGACTTGCTCGATCCATTACTGAGTATTGCTCATCACTCTGGGACGGAGAAGATCAAGCGAAGAGCGGCGTGTTTCGTCACGGGACGTACGGGACAGATGTAGACGTAGAAGGCGATACATAATGCCCACTTACAGTTCGTTCTGCACTTGTCATGTAATACGAATGCCGCTTATTCAATGTATGCAAGCTAAATATTGCTGCACAGCAGAAACTGAAACAACTGTGATACTAGCGGAAACATTACTTTAGTACACAGGTTGACTATGCGATATTATAAGGCAAAGTGTTCTAAAATGACGTAGACTGGTAAAATGACATACCTCGTGTTTCTTGCTGCTGCCACAAGAGGCAGCACTTTATGGCGCAAGGTGATGTCCTTGTGTTGGCGGCGCTGTTACACCAGAAATGGCGAGGCCGTTAGCTTATGCACTTGCGTGTTAGGTCAACAGTCTGTACACATCGAGTTTCAGGCGACAATTGTTCTTCTGTGGTCGCATACTACGCCTGCACCATTTGATTTATAACATTTTTTACACAGGTTAATAAACAACGTTTGGATTTGCAACTATTTTAACTATACGAGTATTTTTGGATACGTAATCCACATGTTTGTGAATAGTGTACTTGCACACGGAATGCTGTAACTGCAGGTAAAATGACATTCCATGAATGAGGGTAAAATGACATGCTTCCTATCTTCCCGTTGGTTTCTGTTTATGATAAATAATAAGTAATTCATTATTATTGTTATTATTATTATTATATTTATTTCTAATTGCACCCAGCCACGGTTTGCTGTTGCTCAGGCTCCACTTAAATGGAAAAAAAAAGAAATGAGAAAGCACACGTTTCTAACACGGGTGGGAACTGGATCTACGTCCAGATCTCCTTCTCCCCCTTTCTTCGTCCGTCTCCACTACCTTCGTCTCTCTCGGTCCATCACCTCTTCCCCCTCTCTCTCCATCTCCTCTTGCCCCCTCCCTCCTTCTGTCCATCTCCTCCTCCCCGTTGCCTATGTCCATTTCATTTCACCCCTCCATCTACCCCCTTTTCCTCCTGTCACCGACTTTGACCCTTGTTGTTCATTGTCATTGCCAATTCAAATTCTATAGTATCACTCTAATCATAAACCAATAAGCCACAAAGGCAACTTTCTTGTTTGCTAACAACGTTTAACTATTGTACATTTTATATAAAGATTTATTTATTAAAATGTACATAGGCTATATGTATATAAATGTTTATTACTGTAACATGTAAGAATTTGAAGTAAATTGGAAAGTTACATTTTAGATTTATGATAACAATGTTTCCCCTTTATGTATATTACATATACACATTTACATATTGTGTGTAATAAAAATATACATGTACTAAACAATTAGGTACCTAAAAACATGCCCGTATTAGAATGCAAAATTTTATTAAAATTTCAAAATACTTAATTAAGAACTTCTACATCTACATCTACATGGTTACTCTGCAATTCACACTTAAGTGCCTGGCAGAGGGTTCATCGAACCATTTTCATACTGCTTCTCTACCATTCCACTCTCGAATGGCGCGTGGGAAAAAGGAACACCTAAATCTTTCCGTTCGAGCTCTGATTTCTCTTATTTTACTATGATGATCACTTTCTCCTACGTAGGTGGGTGTCAACAAAATATTTTCAGATTCGGAATAGAAAGTTGGTGATTGAAATTTCGTAAACAGATCTCGCTACAAAGAAAACCGCCTTTGTTTCAGTGACTGCCACCCCAACTCCTGTATCATATCAATGTCACTCTCACCCCTACTGCGCAATAACCGAAACGAGCTGCCCCTCTTTGCACTTTTTCGATGACCTCCGTCAATCCTACATAGTAAGGATCCCACACCGCGCAGCAATATTCCAGCAGAGGACGGACAAGTGTTATGTAGGCTGTGTCTTTAGTGGGTTTGTCTCATCTTCTAAGTGTTCTGCCAACAAACCGCAGTATTTGTTTCGCCTTCCCCACAATATTATCTATGTGGTCTTTCCAATTTAAGTTGCTCGTAATTGTAATTCCTAGGCATTTAGTCGAATTGACAGCCCTTAGATTTTTGCGATATATCGTATACCCAAAATTTATCGGATTTCTTTTAGTACCCATGTGGATGACCTCGCACCTTTCTTTGTTTAGTGGCAATTGCCACTTTTCGCACCACACAGAAATGCTCTCTAGATCATTTTGTACTTGGAATTGATCGTCTGATGATTTTACTAGACGGTAAATTACAGCGTCATCTGCAAACAGTCTAAGGGGGCTGCTCAGATTATCACCTAGATCATTTATATAATTCAGGAACAGTAGAGGGCCTGTGACACTACCTTGCGGAACGGCAGATATCACTTCTGTTCTGCTCGATGATTTGTCGTCTATCACTATGAACTGTGACCTCTCTGAGAGGAAATCACGAATCCAGTCACACAACTGAGGCGATACTCCATATGCACGCAATTTGATTAATAGTCGCTTGTGAGGGACGGTATCGAAAGCGTTCTGGAAATCTAGAAATATGGAATCGATCTGAGATCCCTTGTCGACAGCACTCATTACTTCATGGGAATAAAGAGCTAGGTGTGTTGCACAAGAACGATATTTTCTGAATCCGTGTTGGTTATGTATCAATAAGTCATTTTCTTCAAGGTGATTCATAATGTTCGAGTACAGTATATGCTCCAAAATCCTATTGCAAATTGAGGTCAGTGATATGGATCTGCAAATCAATGGGTTACCCTTATTTCCTGTGCTACTTTCCAATCTTTAGGAACAGACTTTTCGTCAAGTGAGCGGTTGTATATGATTGATAAGAAAGGCGCTATTGTGTCTGCATATTCTGAAAGGAACCTGATTGGTATACCATCTGGACCGGAAGACATGTCTTTCTTAAGTGATTTGAGTTGTTTCGCAACACCTAAGATATCTACTTTTATGTCACTCATGCTAACACCTGTTCTGGTTTCGAATTCTAGAATATTTACTTCGTCTTCTTTCGTGAAGGAATTACGGAAACCTGTATTTAGTAACTCCGCTTTAGTGGCGCCATCATCGGTAACATTCCCATCGCTGTCGCGCAGTGACGGTATTGACTGTTTTTTGCCACTGGTGTACTTTACATACAACCAGAATCTCTTTGGATTTTCTACCATATCT
Source organism: Schistocerca serialis cubense (assembly GCF_023864345.2). NCBI lineage: Eukaryota > Metazoa > Arthropoda > Insecta > Orthoptera > Acrididae > Schistocerca > Schistocerca serialis. The sequence continues at coordinate 43,829,873 of NC_064646.1, read as the reverse complement.
TTAATTTCGGAAACTTTTGAAAGCATCTCGCATTGACGTCCGCACTAAATCTCCAGTCTTGGGGATTTTGCGTTCTTCTGAATTTGGCATGCTTTTGGAGATCCAAGACTTTGAACAAACGAACATTTACATTATTATTTATATAGACTTCAGTAATAATGTTTGGAAATTATTGGAGAATTAGTGATCTCCAATCCGGGGGTTCAGAGAGGATGCAGAAGGCTACTGACGCTGTTTAATAACAAGCAAATGGTCCGGCAGCGTGCCTCATAAAAACTTGGTTCAGGTTGCTTTAAGGAGGAGGGTACAACGCAAGAATGAGAGAGTTTCAGGCGCCGATAAAAGTGCAGGTCGGTTCCAGCAAACGCTCCCAACAGAGCTGGAAACTGAGCGAGTACAGCACATTAAACAGTTTGAATCCAGACCATTTGGACTTGCATTTGAGTCAGCCAAGAAGAATGATTTTGGCAATCGATTCAGCAGGCAGACATTGATAGCAAGTAAATAACCTGCTTAATTTACTCAGACAAACAAAATGTATTTAACAGCATATCTGTAATGCGATAAACCATACTTTGTGTTTACAGTCACGTTTAATACAGCAAATGAAAATTTATATCTCAAAGTTAATAATAAGTAAATTGATTTAAACATGTATGGGTTCTTTCGTGAATCTAGGTACAGCATGGTTGTATGGATTCAGAAACTGAAATGCAAGTCTTTCATTACGGCAGCCAGAACCCACTTCTGCTGCAAGAGCCCGAGGTTTTAACAAGCGACAGCTCAAAGCTTTTCTTCCAGACTGGACGCGGAAGAGCAAACTTATCACATTCAGCCAACAAAAATTTGGAATGAAGATTAGTCTGCATTGTGAGCTGTACAAAGACATCCTAAATGCTTGCACCAAGAGGAAAGAAGCAAGCAGGAGCAATAAACGGCGGAGAACCAGGCGAGCGTACAGCTGTGATGTGCTGAACGAGCTCTTCTGGAAATTTTACTTCACCTGCTCTCATCTTTGCAAGAAAAAAGAGAACAGCTGACCTTTCTGAGAGAGCACCACTTGGCACGCTAAAACAGGCCAATGAATCAGGGCGGACGACTAGGGACTTGTTTCTACGACGGCTGAAGCAGTAAAACAAATACTTAAATACTAATAAGGAGAACAAGGTTCTCCTCTTAGTGTATAGCCACTCAATCCGTCAATATCTTGATGCACTGATTTATGCTAAAGAAAATAATATCATAATGTTTTCATTACAACCACAGTGCACGCACAATATTCACTTCCATGCAACTTCTTCTGGATCAGGACCTTCATTTATTATGCCAGTTGACAGGCGTCCATTTCCTTTCTGGACATCAGCTTAGGCCTGTTTCTAACAAACGGAAACTGGAGAGTTCACAAGTTCTGATCAGCATTCCATACGTGTCAGAGATGAAACACGAAGGCATCAAGAAAAGACTTGGAACGGAGACATGCAGCTAAACAGGCTGAGAAGAAACTTTGTTTTGATAGGCCTGCTGGAGATGAGGAAGGTGCGGACCTTTCTAATGACGATAATGATGATGTTCCTTGTCTGTACTGCAACGACATTCAATAACTCAAAAACAGAAGACGTGAAGACAAGGCTCACGCGTGTCGAGTGCTCATTGTGGGCTTACAGTGAGTGTGGTGGGCTTTCTCAGTGGGAAAAGATGTTAACTGCCTCCCACGAGACACAGCCTTATCGAAGGCGCCTCCAGTGCTGGGCGGGAGGCTCTGCGTGCGCCAGTGAAGTCCGGGGCAGCCATACTGGCGAGTCGCGCAGGCCGCGACAGAGCGGCCAGGCGAAGGGAAGCCAACCTCCCTAGGCGAAAGAAACTCCGAAAGAAAATCCTGGTCCTCCAGGCTGGGGGTTGGGCGTAGGGCTAACAACCCCATCTCGTAAAATGGAACTGTTGCAGAAACCACTCATTGGCCTCGGAAGGTTGTGTTTTACAGGACGATGACATGGCAAGGACACAGGTCAACAAGAAGGAAAATGGATATCGTTATAGAAACCTCAAGTGTGAGGACAGTTAAAAGACGTGGCAAACTGCAAGAAGTTAGAGAGGAAATGGAAAGGTACAGAGTGAAAATAGTTGCACTGTAAGAGAGGGAATGAAACGTAGTGGAGGAAATGCAGGCCAACACGGTATTGGCTTTCTCATTGCTATCACCTTTCCACGCACGGTGAAAATACGGAAGTTCCTTACAGCTGGTAAGGTACTGGAGTGAAAGACACTGGACTTTTAGAACAAAAATTTATAAACCAAAGAAGTTACAAGCAATTTGTCACTGAGCAACGGTTATTTTAAAAACTTTCTCCAAAGTGATATCCACGGGGACTACCTCACTGAAGCAATTGCTTTGTTAAAAATAACATGTACTGAATAATAAATAAACGTACGAACACTAGCCTACAAAGTATTATAATCTTTTATAAAACTACCTAAGAACTATGGGGACTACCTTACTATAGCAATTTCTCTTTGTTAAACAACATATGCTGAATATCAAACACTTTAAAATGTTAAGTCTTTTCCTCATGTTGCAATTTATGGGCATTGGCCCACAGCAGCAATTACTATTTCTTGAAAAGAATGTATTGAACTTCCAACGAACTTAAAGGTAGCAGTTCACTGGAACGGCTGCCTTTAAAGGATGAACCGATGTATACGTACTATGACAAGACACAAAATTCAACTCCATGTACGAACTCTACAGTCTGATGCAGTTACTACCAAAGCAGTAATAGTTCTGTGCAGTGCTTATCAAATGAGTTAACCACTGCTAAACGGTAGCAGCACGTATTCACTAAGTGGAGACACACATTGAGATGCATGAGATGCATTTACGGTTGCTAGAACCACGGTGACAACTACTTCCAAATATAAACGGTTTGTGCCAGCCGTTCCAACGAACTTTTCCACAATTAACACGCTGTGACATTTATACTTAAACTCGAGACAAATCTTCAAATGCAGTGACGTGCATTAACACACTCTGGCAGCTACTCTCAAAACTGACACAGCCTAGACCCTAACACACTGTGGAATCTATTCTTTAACTTCAAAGAAATGTTCAAATATATTTATGTGCGCTAACACAATGTGCCAGTTACTCTTAAAACAGATACTGTTTTGTACTGGCTGTTCAAATAACAAAAAAAAAAAAAAAAAAAAAAAAAAAAAATGGTTCAAATGGCTCTGAGCACTATGGGACTTAACATCTATGGTCATCAGTCCCCTAGAACTTAGAACTACTTAAACCTAACTAACCTAAGGACAGCACACAACACCCAGCCATCACGAGGCAGAGAAAATCCCTGTCCCCGCCGGGAATCCGTGCGCGGGAAGCGAGAACGCTACCGCACGACCACGAGCTGCGGGCTGTTCAAATAACATTTTAGACACTAAACACTGTGATGTCAACGGCCTTGCCACAGTGGTAGCACCGATTCCCGTCAGATCACTGAACTTAAACGCTGTCGGGCTTGGCTAGCACTTGGATGGGTGACCATGCGGTCTAAAGCCTTATATCGCTCCAGTCCAGAGCTTGTGTATCGGGCAATGAGTCATGCATGCACAGTGGCAGATGGTCTGAAGTGGGTTCAGCCGAGTACGTAGTTCTAATGTTCATCTGCTTGAGGACAGCGGCGCACAGAGACACTCTAGAAACAGGTCAAGAGCATGTTTCTGTGAATTGTTCTGTTTCTTTCTTGAAGGCTTTTTTGTTTATTTATGTTTGTGCGGTTTAGTATATGCTTTTAGTAGTGTGAATGGTTCAAATGGCTCTGAGCACTATGGGACTTCACATCTGAGGTCATCAGTCCCCTAGACTTAGCACTACTTAAACCTAACTAACCTAAGGACTGAAACACGTATGTAACATAGCAGCGATGGCGAGGCATTGTAGCATCTGTGACCAGAGAGTATGCGCTTGACCGCGCGAGTGTTGCGAGCGGTTCTCAGTCCGTCAGTCAGTAGTCGTTGCGAGTCTGTTAGTAGTAGTCGTTGCGAGTCTGTCAGTAGTAGTCGTGGCAGTCGGTAGCTCGGTTTAGTTGAGAACAGTACTCTGTCAGTAGTCGTCGCGTGCTGTACGCTAATAGTCGTCATGCAGAGCGGTCGGTCAGTAGTAGCAGCCCAGTGCGGTTGTGTGATGTAGGCGGTCGGTAACACTGGTCAAGATGGTGAATAAGGTATACTGTTAATTAATATAATCATTAGATAATGAAAAATTTTATTTATTGTAACTATTCTCCAACAAGTTCCCCAATAATAATTTTTATTTCAAAAGCATTTTTTTCAAAAATTTAATTTTTTATTGAACTAAAGATCTCGTTGCACTTCCCATTTCATTCCACTTCCTTTGAAGAAAAATTTCACTAGAATCACAAAAAAAAAAGAGAATATTATTATTTGCAATGCAGTTCCTCCAAGCGGTGCGCAACAACAAGAGCAGATATGTGACATCCATTTATTCTGAGGTAAGACTTTAATTCTGATTGTTTTTACACAGGGCCAAAGACCGATATTTCGGTTTAATTAAATTTTCTTATCACTGAATGGACTTTAATTTTTCATCAGGAATTTATATTTGAGTCAGATTGCGAATTTCACATTTTTGTTGCCATTGTCAGTACATTTCATTGTGCGCAGGTTACGTTTAGCGCAATGTCCATTAGCATCCCTAAATAATATTGGCCATTCTTTTAAATTTTTGTGGGGAGGTTACACTTGGCTCCCATTTCTATTAAGTATTGTCATTCATTCTTGTAAAATTACGGTGGGGAGGTTACACTTGGCGACCCTGCCAGGATCGAATTTCGTTGAGAGTCTTTTGAAAAACAGGCACATATCTGCTCTTATTTGCTTAAGTATAATTAGGATTTGGCGCTACGCTTTTATTAATCTTGTGACTTTCTCTCTACAGGTTAACGGCAATTTGTTGCTTTGTTGTATTTGTGTGTTGCTTTTGCATTGTGTTGATATGTTTTGTGAAAAATTTTGACTATTGTAAAAATGCCGCGAAAGACTGTGAATAGTGTATCGCGAAGTATTGTGAATGAAATTACCGACTTAAACAACGTGACCGATAGTAATTGTGATACGCAACGTAATGATGACAATCCTGCGTTCACTAACAATCAGTGCATTCCAACCACTAATGATGACTTTCACCTTAATGATGAACAAACGAACTCAATTGTCTCGTCTGTTAACTTGACGACAATTGATGACGCAGAATGCTCTATAGTAATGAGCGCTGCCGAGCCTAACACACCCGGTTTGAAAAATTCTCGTGAAAGTGGTCAGTGTACCGAAAATACGACGGACTCGAGTGAGAAACCTTTTTGTAAATTACAGAATGACCAAATGGTCACGCAAAACAAGACAATTCCAGATCCACCATTAAACACCACAGAGAATAGAAATGCTAATTTTGGTTCGGATCAAAGTATGACACTATTGCTGCAACTAATTAACCAAATGATAGAAAAGCAAGACAACAGTCGTAAAGAGTTACAACAACTATTTAGTGAACGGAACAAGAAACTAGACAAACTTATTGAACGGATCGGACAACAGAGTGAAAGTTTCGACAACCATTACAAACAACTTAGCGAAACAATTGATGAAAGTTTCAAACTGACGAACGAAAAACAAGACGACCTTAAAGAACAGAACAAACAAGTTAGGGAAGAGATTACAGCTGTTACCGTTCAATGTCAGGACAATAAAGAACAATTACGTGTGGATAGTAAGGCTTGTGCTAATAACAGTAATGAAAAAGTTGGCACTGTTGCACAAGAATCAAGTATCACACGTGTAGACACAACAAAATCACAGATACACGAAATTAATGCAGTCACCGAACAATGTCCTAAAAACGCAGTACAGATTCGCGACGAAGTTAATTTAGAGTCAGTGGAAGTTTTACACACTGTGAATACGGAAGTTGTTAATAAAAGTGAACGACACAACAACCAAATTGACGAAAGTAGTAAAGTAATAGAATTAACAATTATTTCAGTCACCAATACGTCACAGAACCCGCCACGTTGCGAAGATTTGTCAGACTTACGCAGCGCGTATCATGTGAGCAATTTACAGAGACTACGAGACGTAAAATCCGAAAAGCCACGCGACTTAAAATCTGAAAAGCTATGCAACTTGAAATCAGAAATGACACAGACGAACAGATTCACTCACAAACGCGAACGTGTTATTAAACCGAGTGACGAGAACGTAGATTTCGAGCAATTTGCATTTGTAAGAAAATGTAAGGAACTTAATAATGACAGCGTACAGGTACACGATTTGCACTGTATACGACAATTTGTTTTTATGCTTTCACCGCTATTGCCTGTAATGCAGAAGCTAGCTTTGAACCAGATGCGACAATTTATTTTTGTATTTACAACAGCATTGCCTATAATGAACAAACTAGAATTAGCATGCAGACAGCAATTTATTTCTGAATTTGTACCGCCATTGCCTATAACACAAAAGCTGAAATTTATTTGCAGTGCGTAATTGACCTCAGGGGATTCATTACGCTTTAATGAATATGTGCCGTAGCGAGCATAGGGCCCCGAGCTGTAGTAGTGCTGTTTCATCTTTAGTTTTCTGCACTGCTGCCTTTTCTTCTACTATCCTTTATATCTATCCAAACTGCTCTTTAACTATTGCTCTATCTAGGATTAAGAATATGTAATGAAAACCCGATAAGACAAATTTTTACCGAATGTGACAATTTTCAGTAGGCACTCCCGTAATGACAACTACCGCCGTAATTTTAATAACAGACAAAATCGTAATCATCAGTATGTGTAAAATTATTACTAACAGGAACCACATTTTTGTAACAATAGACCTTTTCACCACAACAGCATGAAAGTCAGCCGCTTAGCATACGTAACCAACAATGCAGTCTACAAGGTCAAGCAAACTTTAATGTTTCGCCGCGTGCACGTATAGTCCCAGTCCCAACAAATAGTAACGCATGGCAGCAAAGAAATAACTACGTACAGACAACACTCTATTTCAATTCCTATCGCAATGCGCCGTATAGAAATTACTATCATGACAGACGTAAAAATAATGAGCAGAATTATCAGCGTACATATAATAACAGTCGGTCTCACCAACAGCAAAATTATCCGCAAGAACCTATAATCATGAATGGAACAGACAATAGGTGTCATCTATAGCGTAATACGTCAGTAAGAAATAAAAGAACAGTTCATATAGTGGATATGCCACAACATTCTCCCGTAAATAATAACACGTACGATAAATTTTAACCAGATACAGCACAGATTGCATATTACAGTAACGCAAACATTACTTTTGACACGCAGAATTTTGTTCACGAGAATGTTATTTGAAACATGCTTTGTTGAATGCTCCACTTTTATCGCACCCAGATCTTACTAGAAATTTTTCCGTTGCCACCGACAGTTCTAACACCGCTTTAGGCGTACACATTTTCCAGGAAATCGAAGAAGATGGTTCTATAGTAATTAAAAACATCGCATTTGCAAGCCGCATTTTGTCACCCGCTGAACGAAATTATTCTGTTACAGAACTTGAAACATTATGTGTTGTATGGGGTTTCACGAGATTTAGGCACTTTCTTTATGGCAGACATACCACCGTTTACACAGACCACAGAGCGATACAATTTTTACTTTCGGCCACATTCACTCACGACAGGTTAAGTAGATGGAAACTATATTTACAGGAATTTAATTTTACGATTGTTAACATTCCCGGCACACAAAATGTTATAGCAGACGCACTATCGCGTTCTCTGAGCAACAATCAGCAAGACGTAGCAACCAACTTCTACAAAACAAATTTCAGTGTCATGTACATTCAGCAAGTTGCATTTGAAAACTTTATTTCATCGTCATTACAGAACATAGCAAAAGAGCAAAATAAGGACAATGTGTGGAAAGAAATTAAACACCTTTGGCAAGATAGAAAAAATGTTACGATTAGAAACCACTACACTGTACGCAATGACATTCTGTTTCGCCGCTCTCATCCTGACAGCAACATTTGGTTATTATGCATTCCTGACGAACTGGTTAACAAATTAATTTGGTACACTCATTTAAGCTACGCACATTACGGAGCACGAAAATGTTTTCTTATACTGAGACAGAACTGTTATTTTACTAACATGGAAAAACGTATACGACGAGTTTTAGCGTCTTGTAAAATTTGCCAGAAAGCTAAATCAGACACCACTTCACATATTCCTCCATTATATCCCATTATACCTGTTAAATTAAGACACATGGCAGCTGTAGACATTTTTGGTCCGATTCCCAGAACTAACAGAGGTTTTTGCTACATATTTGTCGCTGTTGAGCTCACTTCAAAATTTGTTACTTTCACTCCATTACGCAAAGCTACTGCTAAAACTGTTTCGAAAGCATTTGTAAAACATTTTCTATCTCATGTAGGGCATGTAATGAAAGTAATTTCTGACAATGGATCTCAATTTCGTAGTAGCGTATGGACACGCATGTTACGAGCCAGAAACATTTCTCCGATCTATATATCCAAGTACCACGCTTCTTCGAACCCTTGTGAAAGGTTAATGAAAGAAATTGGTAAACTGTGTAGAATATACTGCCACAAAAGACATATTGATTGGGATACACACATACTCTCATTCCAAGATGTAATTAATTCCATTCCAAATGAATCCACTATGCTATCTCCGACTGTTATACTGAAAAACGTTGAACCACCGAACAAAATTAAAGAATTAATAGAATTTCCCAAAAGCCGTCGCCTACGACACCACGAAATAATTGACATTGCGCTGAACAACATCAAACGTGCCGCAGAGCGCCGGAGAAGACAGCAAAAACAGGTTTGTACACGCCGCGACTTTCACGTTGGACAGAAGATATTAGTACGTACACACTATTTATCCAGCAAATTAAAAGGTAAGTGCCGTAAATTTGAACTTCTATACGCAGGTCCGTATCGGATTCGCAGCATCCCTCACCCCAATGTTGTACACGTCGAAACTTTGAGAACCAGAAAATCGAAAGGCAATCACCATATCTCAAACATTAAACCGTTTATTGAGTGAAACCACTGTATGATTCAACACACTATGATGTCATTTACTAATGCAATTAATTCACCTTACTAATTACTGATGATTATCGTATTTTTTCTTGGCAAGTGCCCGGCAAGGTAAGGTTAGCAGGTCGCTTTTCTTGTCGTTACACATCAGACCGTGCACATTTTCCACTTTTTTTGTGTATATGATTGTACTCCAGTTTTGTTTGTATGCACTATGAAATAGTTAAGATATAACACACACCAGTCGACTTTGACATTTTTTTTTTTGCCTTATGACATCTCAACATCGTGACTGTTTCACATTTTTTTTTTGCTGCTGCATTGTATTATTCTGTGTATATTTTTGCATTTGAACACTGTCAATGTTTTTGACATATTACGTTTTCTGTCACGTTATGCTGTAGGGTTAATTATGTTACCATAAACCAGTCATTATCTAGTGGGTATATGATTTAAATGCAGGACATTAATCTTTGTTCATCAATTTCAGAAAGGAATGATGATTCTAAGAAATAAATTTAACATAAATGGGAATTTCACCTACGGAATAAACGAAAGGAGATGCAATAACTTTATGAGGAAGAGTAAATGGATCAGGACTAACAAACATTAACAAGAATATACTATACTCATCACAGAATAGCAGTCTTAACTAATTTTTTCTTTCAGAATACAAGGTGATTGATGCAGGCTGTCACAGAGAACTACACACCTTAGTTTTAGTGATGAAATATGCTAGAGATAAGGAATAGTTGTATAATGAGTAATGAGTAATGAAGTGATTTTTTGCAGATGATAATGAATACTGATGAATAATGATGAAGGATATGGTATTATGAATAATGAAGTTTTTATTTACAGGTGATGATAATAATGAAGTTATGATGATATGGATAATGAAGTTTTTTCTTTACAGATGAGGATAATGTTGAAGTTATGTATTTATGCTACGTAGTTATTTAAGTATTTGTTGCAGTTTGCTTTGACAGCAGGTGTTACATTGCATAGTAGGATGACTGAAAGTTTTGGAAAGGACAGCTATGGAACACATTTTTATACACACTTCACTGCCTGTTAATTCGAAGTTCACTACTTTTCAGCATAGTGTGAGTTTCTTCTTTCAGGTCAATAATCCATTTTGTATTTTTTCCAGGAGAAGCACTTTCATGATACTTACTAAACCTGCTACTTATTATACCTGTTCTAGTACTTGCATTTTTATATTTTTTACCCATTTGTGTCTATCGTTTATAAATGTGATCACATGTACTGCCTTGTTACATAATCTTGCTACAGCTGACTCATGACGAATAACGTTACCTATCCTCATTTGCTGCAATAGGTCAAAAGCAAATAGTGTTATGTTTCAGCAATTAATTATCGATCCCAACGCAATGCATTGCTGACAAAAAAAAAATAAAATGTGTTAACAGTCCCAAATAGTGGTACCAGTTTGAGAAAATTCTGAATAATACTGATCAACTCTGAATAGCATGGCACTTGATTAATGACCTCTTAATGAGACTATATTCAAAATGATGCTTTGTCACTAGCTAATAACTGCCACTGTTTATTGTAATGATACCACTTATAATGCCTGTGATTATTAATGATTTGACTGTAATTAACTGATTTTTAATAATGACTTCGTAATAATCTGAATAATACTGAATGATGATTCTATTCAATACTTGCTGGCCACTGAGTGCCAATAATTAATGTCACTCCACGAATTGTTATTAATTATGCCATTGATTAGCTCTTGTTTCCAATGTTGATACTTTGTAATTTGAAATGAATGTGACTGTTTAATAATGCTTTGTAATTAGGAGAAGGCTAATAATTCTTACTATATTGGAATTTCAAATGATTAATTAACGATGCCATACTTTGTTATTGGAAATGAATGTGACTGTTTCATAATGCTTTGTAATTAGGAAAAGACTAATGATTCTTAATAGATTGGAATGACACATAATTAATTAACTATGGTACTGTTTAATAATGCTTTGTAATTAATTAAGGCTAATAATTCTTACTATATTGAAATGACAAATGATCAATTAATTAACTGTAATTAGACAAATGATTAATTAACGACAAATGATTAATTAACTGTAATTAGACAAATGATTAATTAATGACAAATGATTAATTAACTGTAATTAGACAAATGATTAATTAACGACAAATGATTAATTATCTGTAATTAGACAAATGATTAATTAATGACAAATGATTAATTAACTGTAATTAGACAAATGATTAATTAACGACAAATTATTAATTAACTGTAATTAGACAAATGATCAATTAACGACAAATGATTAATTAACTGTAATTAGGTAAAGGCTAATGATTATTGGAATGACAAATGATTAATTAACTGTAATTAGGAGAAGGTTAATGATTCTTAATTATACTCTGTAACTGAAAAGAATGCGATTATTTCATAATGCTTTGTAACCAGGAAAAGAAGGCTACTGATTCTATGTACAACAATTAATGAACATTTTTCTGTAATACTACATACTTGGTACAGAAATGTTCAATAACTGGGCTATGAATGCCACAAACTACTAATTAAGTCTGTAATTGTCAATATTATGTGACTTGATGTCCTTCACCTCATAAGCTGACTACCCTGAATTACTGCAATGTCCATTTGTCCTGTTTATCCTAGTGATCATGGAGCACTATCTTTGGTTTTGCACTAATTCTACGTTGGTGTGCCTTGTAAGAGTGTGGTGTTGACACGACATGCTGTCCACCACCATGAGCGATGAAGACATTATTATGGTCCCACTGTTTGGTGTACCTAATGTACTGCCAAAATGAAAACATGGAACATTACTACGACAGTTCAGTGTCTTGGCTACACTGATAAATTCTGATGGGAAAAGAACTTCAAGTTGTGTCACTTGGTGTTGTACTTCTGTGGAAAGATATGGACTTTCAGAACAGCTGTGTGCAATCTAAAGTGCTACAACCATGATGCAATCCTTCCCTTTCCTATCCTGATTCTTGTCACATAAAAAAAAAAAAAAAAAAAAAAAAAATTTTTTTGGTAACATCATTTATGTTCATAGGTTATACATTTTTCGATTTGTTGAACTCCAATGCGAGTACACTTATGTCACTTGTCAACATAATATTTTTTGCCAGTCTGTTTATTTGTTCTACATATGCTAAAGAATTTTTTCAGTGCCTGTGCACTTTGTTATCTGTCAAAAATTTGTATATACATTTTTCTGATTTGCTACTATGTTTTGTATTCACATTTTGTCTTTGTCTGATATATTTTGTACTTAGTGCGTGTGCACAACATTTAAATATTCTGTAAGTTGTAGGATTTTGTTAATTAAAGAAAAATTTTGCCGCGCTTGGCAAGTCCAAATGACTCACCATCGCTGCCAAATTTTTGCCCCCCCAGTGGAGGGTTATGAAACACGTATGTAACATAGCAGCGATGGCGAGGCATTGTAGCATCTGTGACCAGAGAGTATGCGCTTGACCGCGCGAGTGTTGCGAGCGGTTCTCAGTCCGTCAGTCAGTAGTCGTTGCGAGTCTGTTAGTAGTAGTCGTTGCGAGTCTGTCAGTAGTAGTCGTGGCAGTCGGTAGCTCGGTTTAGTTGAGAACAGTACTCTGTCAGTAGTCGTCGCGTGCTGTACGCTAATAGTCGTCATGCAGAGCGGTCGGTCAGTAGTAGCAGCCCAGTGCGGTTGTGTGATGTAGGCGGTCGGTAACACTGGTCAAGATGGTGAATAAGGTATACTGTTAATTAATATAATCATTAGATAATGAAAAATTTTATTTATTGTAACTATTCTCCAACAAGTTCCCCAATAATAATTTTTATTTCAAAAGCATTTTTTTCAAAAATTTAATTTTTTATTGAACTAAAGATCTCGTTGCACTTCCCATTTCATTCCACTTCCTTTGAAGAAAAATTTCACTAGAATCACAAAAAAAAAAGAGAATATTATTATTTGCAATGCAGTTCCTCCAAGCGGTGCGCAACAACAAGAGCAGATATGTGACATCCATTTATTCTGAGGTAAGACTTTAATTCTGATTGTTTTTACACAGGGCCAAAGACCGATATTTCGGTTTAATTAAATTTTCTTATCACTGAATGGACTTTAATTTTTCATCAGGAATTTATATTTGAGTCAGATTGCGAATTTCACATTTTTGTTGCCATTGTCAGTACATTTCATTGTGCGCAGGTTACGTTTAGCGCAATGTCCATTAGCATCCCTAAATAATATTGGCCATTCTTTTAAATTTTTGTGGGGAGGTTACACTTGGCTCCCATTTCTATTAAGTATTGTCATTCATTCTTGTAAAATTACGGTGGGGAGGTTACAGGACATCACACACATCCATGCCCGAGGCAGGATTCGAACCTGCGACTGTAGCAGCAGCGCGGTTCCGGACTGAAGCGCCTAGAACCGCCCGGCCACGGCGGCCGGCTACGAATAGTCGTCTCTCATCTATCAGTGTGGCACTTGAAAGTGTTGCAGTTTGCCATAAGGAATATATTGGACATTTGTATTGCGAGAACAGTTAAAACGGATTTTTTGTTGGTAGATAAATGCAATAATGATCTTGTATAGGAAGGGATTTCTTGATTTCTTCTGGTCCAGGTCTTCTTTCCTCCTAATCTTCTCCGTTGAATCTTCTATCCTTGTTGTACCTTGCTATTTTTCACTTGTGTCTTCGTTCTTCTCTGTACCGGGAATTGGGATTTAAGACCTGCTTAACCTCCTTACTGTATAATTCATGCGTATAGTATTTTCTTTCAAATCGTTGTGTATCCTTTACTGTATCAGGTTATTCTTCGGGATAGATTGGACATCCTTCCCTCGTTCTCTTGCTTACTCCTACGAGTGCTCAGGCAATGTTTCGCAGTTGCTGGATTCTGTATGGCATGACGATAGTTTCAGCCATTCTGTATCTTGGATTACAGACACGCACGTGTTCTTCTTCCAGTGAATTCAAACATTCGTTCGTCATTGGTGCAAAACGTCCGCATCCACTCCGGTTTGGTGAACATCCATCGTGTCTCCTTATGCTGCTCTAAACAGTCTGCGACAGAAGTTCTAACGGTGTGTGTGTTGGGGCTTATGGGCGCTCTACGTCGAGGTCATCGGCGCCCGGAAGTACTGAGGATCTATCACCTTAGCAAAACTGTTGTTATGAAGATCGCATGTGACTTCCACATGAATAAAGATCGCGTCATGTCACATGCCGTCTGTATCCAGGTTTCGTCGTAGATCCCCATACTTTTCCACAGAGGTGTTATCCTCTTGGACTGTCGCTCCTACAAAGACATTTCCTCTCGTCATCTCGAAAGCAGACGTACCAGGCACCCACACTCAATGTCCCTTCCTCTCACGGCTAACCGCTCTAGTCAGTTCTGCCGTCGATCTGTCTACGATGACAATGCATTGTTTTTGATGAAGTCGTGTATAATACAACATTGTACTCACCTTTGTCCATCTTACATCCCCAAATTTCTCTGATTTACGTGTTATTACCACCTATCTTAGTTTTTGGATTATTCTATCACTCTTTATCAAAGCAAAATGATTATCAAAATCCTTTCACCCTTAAGAAACATTAGAAGCTTTACAACACTAAACTACTAAGATACATAAGAATCTCCTTACTAAAATTCTTCATAACTTTACATCTATTTTATCAGATCAACATCTTTTATCCATATGCTATATGTATACTTTCTGTTTTATTATCGCTATTAGTCTAAAGGTAAGGGGTTTCCTCATCTTCATCACGATGAATAGTAAGAGGAAAATTGATAGTAATAAAGGTTAGTGTGTTCCCCTTTTTTTCTAATTACTCCGACTCCGGCGTCTTTTTCTCTGCAATTTCTTGTTTTCGGCATAAGCTGTAACGTTGTGCGTGAATACCTAAGGGACCAAACTGCTGAGGTCATCGGTCCCTAGTCTTACACACTACTTAAACTAACTTATGCTAAGAACAACACATACACACATACCCGAGGGAGGACTCGAACCTCCGGCGGGAGGGGCCGCGCAATCCGTGACATGGCGCCTCAAACCGCGCGGCCACTCCGCGCGGCAAGCCGTAACACAACTTCAAAATGCAATATATCCTTGCTTCTTGTCTGCCTTTTTAAAAACTTTCTCCACTGTCCAATTCCATTGTTCTAGAGATTGTACTTTTATTAGTTGTAGTTATCCCTATCTCCTTCTTGAATAAACTTTTATTTTACTTTCTCACTCTATCTTACTCTTCCTCATTGAAATCATCTCTGTGTTAAACTCACATCCCTCTCTCTACATCCTTCAAACAAATATCATGTTTCTCGCTTTCCTTAATAATTCAATTCTTTCTGTTAATTCTTACCTCCTAACAATCTTTTACATCCATTTTCCTAACATCTGCTTCTAATCTCAACTTGTGGTAACTTCCACTAATCATATATACTTCTCATATTCCCAAAAATAACTCCTTAACAAAATGTTCACCGTCCGCGACGAAACAAACCAAAAATAAATATGTCTTTCTTACATAATTCTTTACACACAATTTCTTGGCTTCCTTTCGTCCTCAAAAAACAACTTCTTTCTACATTACCTTACATTTTAAGAGATAATCTATTACTATCTACGGGCTAATCTCTATCTCTCCCTTTCTTTCTACTCATTCCCCATAGCACACTTCCTCTGCAGAAGGATTACTTCAGTTCTTACTTTATTGTTCTTCTTTCACAACTATCTTTTTGATACACTGATAGAGATAACCAATTTATTTTAATGAGATAACTACGATTAAAAATCTTTATTTGTATGCATTTTCTTAGCTTTCTTTGACTTCTACATTCTACTCTCATTGGAATCTGGGTATGTGATAAAAATGGCTCTGAGCACTATGGGACGTAACATCTATGGTCATCAGTCCCCTAGAACTTAGAACTACTTAAACCTAACTAACCTAAGGACAGCACACAACACCCAGCCATCACGAGGCAGAGAAAATCCCTGACCCGTCGGGAATCGAGCCCGGGAACCCGGGCGTGGGAAGCGAGAACGCTACCGCACGACCACGAGATGCGGGCGGTATGTGATACATGTAATTTTTCTTGGGTAGTTAATATTTACTGTTTTGTACTTTATACACTTTCAGGTGACTGATATGGTGGAAGCCCCATGATTTTCCTGCTTTTAGGTTAATCAATTCGACTGCATTATCATTAACCACCTTACCTACTTCTATAGGGTCTTTAAGTACCGAAAAGAATTTATGGGTTTGGCGTTTTTTCTTGCTAGAGAGATGGTGGGTTTTCACAAGTACTTTTTGTCCTAATGGAAATACTTGTGAGGTTGTCGTTTTGTCCGCCCGGATCTTTCTATTTAACGCCGCAGCCTGTAAATTGCTCAGTGCCAATTTTACTAGATGTTGATGTTGTACCTTGGCTACTGGTAGAAATTTAATTATTTCCCGGTTAAGTCCCTGTCCTATATTCCTCATCTGACTTGTGTATCAATAATGGTGTTGCCAATGGTGCATTATCTTCTTCGCATACCATTTTTCTCATTCGGTTTCATATAAATGAACTAAATCCACAACAATCTGTTCATCATCAGTTTTTGTACACCTGCATACATTAACTGTTGACAACTCTTGTTCCGCATCATTGGACGATTCCCAGTCAATTGTCTTCCAGCATTTGTATCTGATCACCCACTAAACGTACTTCAGAATCTTGTTGATCAAAGCTTAGTTCATTTACACATTTCATTATAAATTAAACTTCATTTGGAGATTGAATCTCGTGTGACTGGTCTTCGTACCGTTCGTCTCGTCGATTCTGTTTTTTACCAGGGTTCGGTGGCTTCAACTCGACTTCCTGTACCAGTTCATCTAGGGTGTTTTGTCCTGCTGAAGTCTGATTCTCTCAACCTTTCTGCGTTCTAGGCATTCTAGTTCCACCCGAATAATTTGGGTTTTGTGGTGGAAAACCTCCAAACCTTTCTGCTTCGTTTGCATGGTGATCATATCGCGAAATATAGTTACCATCATAATTTCTCGAACCAAAGCCATTATTGTAATTCCGCGGCTCACCAAAACTATAATTATTGCTTGACTTCTGTGAGTCGCCAAAACTATAGCTATTATTATCCCATGGGCGGTTATTATTCTCCCCAAAACGATTACCTTTCCCAGCATTACTATTGCCATTGTAAGCCTTATTAAAGGCCATCGCTTGCCCCTACCATTAGTTTCTCTCACTGCACGTTGTTTCATCGCGTCATCTTCACTGAAGATGAATTCAAGTTCCCTTAACACCCCTTTAAATGTCTGTATATTATCTCCTGCTCTGCCAACCAATGATTGCTGATAACGCAAGGGTAACTTCATTGTGCACATACGTATCAGTTCCCCATCACTGTACGGATCATATAGACACACTGATTCGTTTTTGTCATTTCTTCGAAAAATCTAACTGGCTTCTTTTCTCCCGAATTTTCAAATAACTTCTTCTGTAACAATTCATATTTTATTCTATTTTGGGTTTCCGCTGACCAGTATCGCTCCAAGAATGCAGACGTAAATTGTTCACACGACTGACAGTTTGCAGTGACTTTTCGCATCGTTTCCGCTATTGCGCCTTCCATATGACCACAACTGAAATCAAGTTTCTGGCTAAGTGGCCAATGCTCCGGTAAACCGATTTGAAATTGATGTATAAACGAGCAGGTGTGCAAGCAGTTCCCACTTTCTTTGAATGTTGGAATTTTCTGACCGCCAAAAAATCATCATTGTCAAATTATCATCTCGCACCATATGGCGTTTGTGTCTTCACAACATTTTCCGTTCCCTTCATTCCATGTTTTCCTTTATTCGTCCTATCACATTTGGATCCCGAGATGACATATTTGAGTCCCATCTAGCATCGCACCTACGCAGTGGTGTCCAATTGTCTAAACCGTACCGTCCATCGTGTATTGTGCGAGGTGCCGGGGCTAGCAGTGTATTTAACACTGAATTCTTCTCGAATCTTCATATGGAAATGATGCTCTAAGCCCCCCTTTTCTATCTCCGACTTTTGCTGTTGCACATGGATTAAGAAGAAACGCGAACTGACTGTAATCGACCCTGCAAGTGGAGTAGAAAAGAGTTGGGCACCTGCAATAATTTAATTTGATATAAATTAATTTGATAAAAGAAAGTTTCATTAACATAGTGAGAAATGAAAGGATTGCTCTACCGATTAACAGAATGAAAGTTCTGTCCAAAATAACAATTTGATTTATTATGACTAAACTCAAAATAGTAAACAAAACACATAAAACATTTACAATACATCAAATTGGATACTCAAATAAATGCTGTGAAGGTGAGGGTGTCCATAAACTAGATTGTGACATTTATGACCAAGTGGTATGTGGAGCCAATTCCGTGCAACTCAGATCTTAAGAGAAACACCCAGCCAACCCAACATTAATTGCTGCCACAGCAGTGAGAATCAGGCAATGAACACCCAAGACAGAACCACGTAAGAAAAGACGGGAACAGACGCGCTCTGCTGAGCTCTGATTATCACAGAGCAAAATTCCCTAATCTGCCGGTGCTGCGGACATACATTACCAAGCTGTCTTCTCAACTGCAAGGACACGATCTGGCGTACCGGAGGCGATGGCTGGTTGCTTCGACGTCCCGTCGTGGTGATGATAATGTCGCGAGTATAGCCCGAAACAAATTATGCTGGTCTGGTTGTTCCAGACTAAAAGACTTCCTAGCAATACAAATGCGCCTCTGAGGGAGACGAAGGAGGCTCACCACACAATCACTGACGGTACAGTGATTGTTTTTAACAAGTGAAGTCACACAGTAACTCCGATACAGTCAACTTTAGCCAAAACTCCTCAAGAAGGACGACATAGGCAGCTTGTACACAGAACGCTCAATTGCCCACTTACTCGGAAAGTTACGTTGAAGTCAAAACTTCAGCAACTTCGTCAAACAGTTACAATTAAATGAAAGTATATTAGACAGCCAACGGAAGGCAGGCTGTCCAGAGCAGCGAGAGCTCAGCCTTGTAACCTACTCCGACCGAAACGCGAGAGCCGACTGTCTCGAGAGCACCCGTACAAGCCGCACGCAGAACATTCCCGCCCCCACGACAGTGGCCGTGGTTAAACGTTCCAATCAGCAACTCGAAAACCGGCGGAAAATTCCACTCTATTGCCGAAGCACTGCTGTTCCACCAATGGAGATTCTTGGCGCCAGTTTCTGCGCCGATTTTGCTACGTCACGGAGCTATGTCCTGAGCAAGCCAATCACAGTTACGATTTCGCAGAAGACGCGGGAATTTGACTGCCAAGACTGCCTGGGAACACAAGTCATTCCCACGCCTCGCTGGTAGCACACCAGAAAGTGTTTTCACTAAGTTTCTGCGAAGTAATGGAATCTCTAGCCCAGCCGCTCCGTCAGGCCCCTGTGGGCGTGTCGCCGCCGCTCTTATGACAATGTCGGCGTCTGGAAAGCATCCACTCGACTCCCTACACCTGTCGGCTTAACCCTTTCAAGCTCAGCAGAACTCGCCTGTCACCGGACCACCCGAGTGACGAGAGATGCTGCGTGGGAAGTCCGCGTGTGAAGGAATAGCAACTTTTCACCGCACGGAATTAGAGAGGAAAATCGAATTACTTACAGTAAGATAGTAATATGAGAGGGGGCTCATGCCACCTCTCAATTGGACTGAAAGATACGTTTAAATTTCCCGTTACTGGGTCAGTGTTTTGTCTTTGTATTTGCTTCATATTGACCTGCGGTATATGGCCTGTTGTACTGTAACTCGTTAACTGAGTATTTGGTACGTGTGTCGCAGTAAACTGCTCTGTTATCGCGTCATTCGCGTACGTTCTGAGGGTCGGCTGCCGCTCTGTTGGTATTCCCCGCAGTTACCACTTCTCGCACCAATGTCTGCTGTGAACGCACATTACCTGCTTCGCTCACCTGTCTCAACTGTTCTCTTACCATGTGCTTCTGTTTCGGCTCTGAAAATACTGACGCAACATCTTGTGGACATACAAGAGGAATCTCATGACTTTTTTGTGTTTCCGCAACTGACACGAAAGATTTCATAACGGACTTAGTTACCTCAGGATTTTTTTTCACCACTATGTCAGATGATACTGCTGATTCCGTCGCCTCACTTCTGCTTTCTGTGCGGTTCTCGATACACTGCTTCAGTTCTGTCAGAATCTGTTCATACTGCTGCTTATTTTTCGTGACGATGTTTACAATGCGTGTATAGAATCATTTTTACGCGGCTCGCGTGTCACTTTTTCTGAGATTGAGTTCTTCCTCGATTTGTTGCGCCTTACCAGACGCCTTACGTGCTAAATTATCAACTCTTTGGTTGGTATTAGACACTGCATCCTGCACCTGGTCAGCTGACGTCAGTACGCATCCTTTTCTGATCGACCATAAGCGACTGAATTAGTTCGCGCGATTCACTCGCCTCTTTCCGAATTTCAATAAACAGTTCATTAACTTGTGTTAGCAACTTTTGCTGATCTTTGCCGCCTTTTTCGTACCCAGCATTCGTTTCGGTTTTTTAATTCACCGTTTCGGTTTTTAAACTCGCCGTTTCTGTTTTAAATCTGCTAACCCTGCGTTTATCATTTCAATTGTTTGCTTGACAACAATAATGAGTTGCTTCAACATTGCGAACACACTATCAGATTCTTCGCCATCTTCATATGTCACCCTTCCGTGTAAGTTTAGCCGTTCGCGTGTTTCACGCGACGTCTCACCGACTTCTGTGCATATTGCTGAGGGCACTTACACACATTCTTTCCGTAGGAAACTGTCCCGTTTGATTCAGAATTACATTTGGTTCAACGTACCGTAGTTGCACGTCCTCTGATTCTGCTTCTGACCCACTAGATCCGTCATCTGTTCGGTTTTGCGTGGTCTCAGACTGCGATACCAATCGCGAAACTGCCACCATTCCCTGTGCATTCACTTCCGTCGGTTTCGTGACTTGCATTCGATAGGTTTTGTTGTACGTCAATTTCTATCCTATCAAGATCTTGCCCTATATGCATTGATCTACGTCCTTCCGCCATCTCAGACCGTCTAACAAACCCCTGACTTTCACGATTTGCTCGAGCCTGAGCTCTAGTCAACATAAAGTAATATGACCTGACACGTCTCCAAAATATCACAGAGAGTCTGTTATGCTATTAACACATCATTAGCAACGCCGCTCACTGTTTGTGGATGTTCAAACCAACTCAGCAAAGCCGTGAATAACTTCGTGCTTGCAAGCAAGGTCAGGCACAAGCTACTCTCACAAAAAATAACAAAAAATTTTTGTTCACTCATTAATACAGCCTTTTCTACTCTGTGGATCACACATTTACAGTAATCTGACCTCTATGCAGACACATACTTCGAGTAACCTTGAAACGTCCCCTTAGAAAAATTATAAATGACTATGGTTAAACTGACACACAATATTTTTAGCGTAATGCAATCTGACTTTCAAAAATCCCTACAAAAGAATGGCCCTGACTAACAATAACCTATACCTTTCACGAATCACTTACCTCACAAAAATCTTCGTTACTCTAACTATTGCAATACAGCGAGCGCCGATACTGCCAGATAAATAAAACATTCAAACTACTGAAGGCACTAACTACTGGTTGGCGTAGTTAGCAAATGAAAGATTTTAATGGAGAACAAACAATGTGTTTACCTTAACAGAGTTCAAAAGTCATAATATACAGGGTGGACAAAAAGGTACGGCCAAACTTTCAGGAAACATTCCTCACACACAAAGAAAGAAAATATGTTATGTCGACATGTGTCCGGAAACGCTTACTTTCCATGTTAGAGCTTATTTTATTACTTCTCTTCAAATCACATTAATCATGGAATGGAAACACACAGCAACAGAACGTACCAGCGTGACTTCAAACACTTTGTTACAGGAAATGTTCAAAATGTCCTCCGTTAGCGAGGATACATGCATCCACCCTCCGTCGCCTGCCTGCTGCTCCTTTTCTGACTTCCTCACTGTGAGGAGGTTCAGGTGGAAGTTTGTGGCCTGTTGGCCTTTACTCCCCTGGGACTCTTGAATCTTCTTTCTTTACTTGTAGGTTTTTCTCAACTGGCAAGGAGTGCCGATGTCCTATTTCTTGACTTTGTCGATATGACGACTTTTCTTCTTCTTCTTCTTACTTGAGGGCTCTCCCTCGGTTGGGATAGTGGATATAGTGTATCCTGCTTTCTCGTACTCTCCGTGGACCAGAGCGAAGATGACGTAGCGCATTTGCCACTCTGTGAATATAGGGAAGGAATTGATCAGTTCGTAATCCTCCCTAGAAAGACCAACAAGGCCTTCTGGGTACTCAACTGGTTGGTGTGGGGGTGAAGGTTTAGAAAGGTTAGGAGGAACGAAAGGATAAGGGTTGTAGTGGTGGGGATATGTACCATCGCGAAGCGATGCAGCTATCTTCTGCGTCACAGCGCTTGCGCTGTACATGTCGGGAAGCGGGAGGAATGGGACTTCTTCCCACCCTTCTTCTTGCGCTTCTGCTTCTGTGTCCGTCTTGGGCAGTGTTGCCTCCCCTTCGGCAGGCACGTCGGTCTGCGTGGCCACCGTCGCAAACTTCTTCTCTCGTGGAGGAGTCGTCTGGCTGGCGGTATCGACCGCTGTGGCGGAAGCTGCTTTGGCTGAGCGAAGCTCCTGCGTCAGCTCAGCAATCTGACGCCGAGCCTCGCCCAGTTCCGCCAGCATGGCCGCCCTCTCTTCCGCCATGGCGGATTTGAAGGCGGACATGGCTTCTTGTACGGCGTCGCTAAGGCGCCTGGTCACGACGTCTTCTGTGCAAGTGACCACCTCTTCGTGTGTGGTGGTCACTTGCTTCTGCGTCTGCTCCGGTCCGCGCCAATTTCTCCTGTAGGCGCAGGAACGGGCGTTAGCCGCGTGTGCGCCACCGCAGTTGGCGCAGGTGCAGGGGGCGTCCTTCTGCTTCTTGCAGTCACGTGTGTCGTGTGCTTGCGCACACTTCAAACACGCAACCGCTCCGCTGCATTGCTTGGCGACGTGGCCAAGCTTTTGGCAGCGAAAGCACTGCGGTGTAGCCTTCCTCTTCTTCTTCCCGGCAGGTCCTGCTAGCGTGAGCAGCAACTCCGCCAAGGCAGCAGCATTGCGTCCGCTTCCGCGTCCCGACATCTCCAGTAGCAACAGCGACAATCAGCTAACGTGTACTCTCCGCGGCGTGAGCGGGAATGGCCCTCCGTCGCATGGAATCCCTGATGCGCTGATGCAGCCCTGGAGAATGTGGAGAATGGCGTATTGTATCACAGCCGTCCACAATACGAGCACGAAGAGTCTCTACATTTGGTACCGGGGTTGCGTAGACAAGAGCTTTCAAATGCCCCCATAAATGAAAGTCAAGAGGGTTGAGGTCAGGAGAGCGTGAAGGCCATGGAATTGGTCCGTCACTACCAATCCATCGGTCACCGAATCTGTTGTTGAGAAGCGTTCGAACACTTCGACTGAAGTGTGCAGGAGCTCCATCGCGCATGAACCACATGTTGTGTCGTACTTGTAAAGGCACATGTTCTAGCAGCACAGGTAGAGTATCCCGTATGAAATCATGATAAGTGCCCCATTGAGCGTAGGTGTAAGAATATGGGGCCCAATCAAGACATCACGAACAATGCCTGCCCAAACGTTCACAGAAAATCTGTGTTGATGACGTGATCGCATAATTGCGTGCGGATTCTCGTCAACCCACCCATGTTGATTGTGAAAATTTACTATTTGATCACGTTGGAATGAAGCCTCATCCGTAAAGAGAACATTTGCACTGAAATGAGGATTGACACATTGTTGGATGAACTATTCGCAGAAGTGTACCCGTGGAGGCCAATCAGCTACTGATAGTGCCTGCACACGCTGTACACGGTACGGAAACAAGTGGTTCTCCCGTAGCACTCTCCATACAGTGACGTGGTCAACGTTACCTTGTACAGCAGCAACGTCTCTAACGTTGACATTAGGGTTATCGTCAACTGCACGGAGAATTGCCTCGTCCATTGCAGGTGTCCTCGTCGTTCTAGGTCTTCCCCAGTCGCGAGTCATAGGCTGGAATGTTCCGTGCTCCCCAAGACGCCGATCAATTGCTTCGAACGTCTTCCTGTCGGGACACCTTCGTTCTGGAAATCTGTCTCGATACAAACGTACCGCGCCACGGCTATTGTCCCGTGCTAATCCATACATCAAATGGGCATCTGCGAATTCCGCATTTGTAAACATTGCACTGACTGCAAAACCACGTCCATGATGAACACTAACCTGTTGATGCTACGATCTGATGTGCTCGATGCTACTACTGTAGAGCAATGAGTCGCATGTCAACACAAGCACCGAAGTCAACATTACCTTCCTTCAATTGGGCCAACTGGCGGTGAATCGAGGAAGTACAGTACATACCGACGAAACTAAAATGAGCTCTAACATGGAAATTAAGCGTTTCCGGACACATATCCACATAACATCTTTTCTTTATTCGTGTGTGAGGAATGTTTCCTGAAAGTTTGGGCGTACCTTTTTGTAACACCCTGTATATATCAGTTCATGATATCCAGTCTTGCAAATTTACTCTTTCTGGCGCACACACGTCCAGATCGTCCGCTCTTAAAATTCTGCCATCTCTCTCCCCACATCCACCACTGCTGGCGGCTCACTTCCAACTGTGCAGCGCTACGTGCTGTTAACAGCCAATACCCAACACTACAATAGCAAATTCCAACAATGCAAACCAGCTACAGACTGCACACAGCACAGTGAGTGATTTTCATATAGAGCGCTACATGGCGTTACCAACATAATAAGCTAAACAGCCTACTTAAACCTTGTCACTTCTTTTTTGAATTCGTAATCCTAATTTTAGTTACTCCTTCTGATTTGACTAATTGCCATCCTGGCAGACCAATTCCCATCCTGGCAAGGTCGGCGTTATCCGACACTTGACTCCTTTTCACATTCGTCAGACATAATCAAAAACACCCTATGTGTGCGTTACCGTCACTAGAATGAGCCGGCCGGTATGGCCAAGCGGTTCTAGGCGCTTCAGTCTGGAACCGCGCGACCGCTATGGTCGCAGGTTCGAATCCTGCCTCGGGCATGGACATGTGTGATGTCCTTAAGTTAGTTAGGTTTAAGTAGTTCTAAGTTCTAGAGGACTGATGACATCAGGTGTTGAGTTCCATAGTGCTCAGAGCCATTCGTTCTTGCTTTTGGGATTACCCTCGTAGTAGGGGCTCAGGGAAGTGAAACGGAAAGAAGACAAGGATTTTGGCGACTACTGAACGTACAAACGGCACCACGTGGTACGCTGGCGATCGGAAAAACGATGGGAAACGGAAGCCATCATGGGGGCTAGGAAGACTGCTACCCTCGCCCATAAACAA
The DNA here is from genome assembly GCF_023864345.2 of Schistocerca serialis cubense. Lineage (NCBI taxonomy): Eukaryota > Metazoa > Arthropoda > Insecta > Orthoptera > Acrididae > Schistocerca > Schistocerca serialis. The sequence goes on along the minus strand of NC_064646.1, from coordinate 43,804,244 downwards.
AGAAAATTCCTAGCGTCAAGCTCCTTTCACAGATCAGTGTGACACACATTGTAAACATCGGCAAATAAATTAGGCAACCCATAGATATTATTAATAGGGCCTGAAGTATTATATTACCGAATACGACAATGCTGGGATTAGAAATATGAAATACGAGCACTGAATAGCGCATGAAGTGCACGTCTTTCAATTGATATAAGAAAACAGCTGATGCAAGAATCTACTTTGTTCCCAGAAATTCGTACGTGGAAGCTGGCGGCAGTCGATTTGCAAACGCGACGGCATCGCGTCCCTGGACCGCGACAGAGGGGGGCAGGGGGACAGAGGGGGGCCGCAGCAGCAGCTCGGTTTCCACACCGCGGCGCGACCGGCTTTCCTTCGGCCGGCGATCGGATTTCGACAGCAAAAACCCGGCCCGCGCCGCCACCGCCGCTGAACCCGCCGCTGCCCTGCCGTTGGCCCCCGGTGGGCCACACCACACCACGGCACTGACAGCCAGCCAGCCCCCAGTGGCGGCCGCTGCTGCCGAGCAGTACCAATCACCTGATGGACCGTGTTAATGCGTAGTCTTACCCAGACGCACGGACAACATCACAGCCCAGCATCCTGTGATCCACTTACTAGACAACTAACATGTTTACGGAGGTGACAGTAGAACTTTTGGTTTGGTCACCACGTTGGTGCGGGCGTGGAGGGGCCCCATCTCTAATTGCCGAGCAGTCCGCAGCTTCCTCCCCTCGCGACAGCACAGCCAGCTGCGACAAACACCAAACAGCGGCTGCACACTGCCCGCTTTGGCGGCCGGTGTCTTACCTACTTCCTGTCGGATTTCCGCTGTAGGCCGTCAATCGCTGAAGTTTCGTCTCGTAATACTGATAACGTCATCACAAGGCTACAAACTCACAGTCACTTGATGCTCAAACAAACCCAGCCTCTCTACAACTACTGGAGAACCTACGAAATGCCGTTCTTGCCCTAGACTCAATGAGAGGAAAATCCTGACATCGACGTCCCCTTCTCAGCGTATGAACATGCGTTTATATTCCGTCTGGTGAAGCTGGCACCCGACATTCGAGAAATATTCATTTTTTTCCAGAGGTCTTGGTAGATATACGACAGTTCTTGAGTTAATGAAATGATAATTAAATCGACACCCTAGTTGCAAACAGGCGTTGACATACACTACTGGCCATTAAAATTGCTACACCTAGAAGAAATGCACATGATAAACGGGTATTCATTGGACAAATATATTATACTAGAACTGACATGTGATTACATTTTCACGCAGTTTGGGTGCATAGATCCTGAGAAATCACTACCCAGAAAAACCACCTCTGGCCGTAATAACAGCCTTAATACGCCTGGCATTGAGTCAAACGGAGCTTCGATGGAGTGTACAGGTACAGCTGCCCATACAGCTTCAACACTATACCACAGATCATTAAGAGTACTGACTGGCGTATTGTGACGAGCCAGTTGCTCGGCCACCATTGACCAGACGTTTTCAGTTGGCGAGAGATCTGGTGAATGTGCTGGCCAGGGCAGCAGTCGAACATTTTGTGTATCCCGTACAGGACCTGTACGGGATACATTTTGTGTATCCCGTACAGGACCTGCAACATGCGGTCGTGCATTATCCTGCTGAAATGTACGCTTTTGCAGGGATCGAATGAAAGGTAGAACCACGGGTCGTAACACATCTGAAATGTAACGCCCACTGTTCAACGTGCCGTCAGTGCGAACAAGAGGTGACCGAGATGTGTGACAAATGTCACCCCATACCATCACGTCGGGTGATACGCCAGTATGGCGATGACGAATACACGCTTCCAATGTGCGTTCACCGCGATGTCGCCAAACACGAATCCGACAATCATGATGCTGTAAACAGAACGTGGATTCATCCGAAAAAATGACGTTTTGCCATTCGTGCACCCAGGTTCGTCGTCGAGTACACCATCGCAGGCGCTCCTGTCTGTGAGACAGCGTCAAGGGTAACCGCAGCCATGGTCTCCGATCTGATAGTCCATGCTGTTGCAAACGTCGTCGAACTGTTCGTGCAGATGGTTGTTGTCTTGCAAACATCCCCATCTGTGGACTCAGGGATCGAGACGTGGCTGCACGATCCGTTACAGCCATGCGGATAAGATGCCTATCATCTCGACTGCTAGTGATACGAGGCCTTTGGGATCCAGCACGGCGTTCCGTATTACCCTCCTGAACCCACCGATTCCATATTCTGCTAACAGTCATTGGATCTCGACCAACGCGAGCAGCAATGTCGCGATACGATAAACCGCAATCGCGACAGGCTACAATCCGACCTTTATCAAAGTCGGAAACGTGATGGTAGGCATTTTTCCTCCTTACACGAGGCATGACAACAACGTTTCACAAGGCAACGCCGGTCAACTGCTGTTTGTGTACGAGAAATCGGTTGGAAACTTTCCTCATGTCGACACGTTGTAGGTGTCGCCACCGGCGCCAACCTTGTGTGAATGCTTTGAAAATCTAATCATTTGCATATCACAGCATCTTCTTCCTGTCGGTTAAATTTCACGTCTGTAGCACGTCTTCTCCGTGGTGTAGCAATTTTAATGGCCAGTTGTCTACATCATTAGGGACACGTTGGAAATGTGTGCCCCGCCCCGGACTCAAACCCGGGATCCCCTGCTTACATGGCAGACGCTATGTCCATCTGAGCCACTGAGGGCACAGAAGATATTGCGCCTGCAGGGACTTATCCACTGCACGCTCCCCGTGAGACCGACATTCCGAACATGTCCACTCCACTACGTTCGTAATGCGCCTAATACATGTTTGCCTATCAGGCGCACTATACTCTGTGCCCTCGATGGCTCAGATGGATAGAGTCTGCCATGTAAGCAGGAGATCCCGAGTTCGAGTCCCTGTCGGGACACACATTTCCAACATGTCCCCAATGACGTATATAAACGCCTGTTTGCAGCTAGGGTGTCGATTTAATTATCATTTCATTCTAGAGAAGCAGCGTGGTCATCAATGGTATCTGTTCTTTCGGGAACAGATACTACCTTCATATATCGTCCTGGAGTTCTCTGTACTAAATCAGAAGAGTTTTGGACCCTTTCACAAACAAAATTTAAGTGTTGTAACAGAATATTTGCCGGTTTGTGAAAATAAAATCGTGATTACAATTCTGAATAGCTCGCCAGGAGCTCTACAGAAGACGTTAACGACATTTTCTGTGCAGGTAACAATGTAAGAGATGACTGCAATGATGAGGGACCCATTTTCACTACAGAAAATATCCGGAATCCCACTAGAGTTCTGACGACAGTTCCGATCACAGTTCTAAATAACACCCCAATAGTTTTGTCGTAAAACATATTGTAGTTTCTTCTGAATGTAAGAATTGGGATAATGTGGGACCCGCTTCAGTAACAAACAGCCTTACCGCCGGAGGCTGAGGTCCGCTGCTCCAGTTGTGATGGGTGGACGTGGGAACAAGTCGGCACACATCGTGTTGTCGGCTCGCCGTGTATCCGACAACTGACAATCCCAGCAGTCTAACGGCAGTTGCCGTCTTTTCATCTGGTTATTGCGTTGTATAATAACTTTAACCTAATTTGATATTATTTCCTACAATTAAGTACCGGGTTTGAAGACAGCTCTCGCTATAACGTGATCTCACGAACTCCTGTTACTTCAGCATTCGATGCACACTCGTATTTTCGCTACATTTAGCGAGACATTTGCTATTTCTTTCAGAGAGGAAGTCAGAAGCGTCACACAATTCAGGCACCTTTTGTATCTTCATCGTCGGAGTCAGAAAGCAACGATGGAAGTAGGATCTTGTTCGCTCAGAGGAGGCGAAAGAACAACTGACCGACGCAGTTAAATCAGTTGCTTTACACCAGCTCGAAAGACACGTACAGTTATTGGAGCGCCAACCATAGGTAGACGGAAACCGTGTGGTCAGCGACAGGGTGACTCCTGACGCAGACCTGCTTATGGTACTGCAGCTGCCCCAGGGAATGTCGTTTGGTGAAGACAACTCTGCGCCAGACTCCTGGATACGAAGAGAGAGAGAGAGAGAGAGAGAGAGAGAGAGACAGAGGGAAAAAGACAGGGTGAGGGTGGGGAAGGGGGGGGGGAGAGCTCGGAGCGAAATGGATCACTGACAGTTTGGACCTAGGAGTTGTCTTTTGTCGCTGCTCACTACAAGAGATGCCACCGATGCATCTGTTGCACTCAGGAAACCTGCGTACTGTAAGTTCTATTCTTTCGTCTGTACGTTGTTTTGCCTTCAGTAAATGTCATGGATGAGAAGCCTTGTATTCACCTTTATGTTGTCTCAAAGAGACACAGGCCTACATAACTATCTATAAATGTTCTTAGCTGAAGGACATGTTCACTGCATAATGTATACATTTACCAGTCAGTTGTACACAACAAAAATAACATTGATAATTCCTGCACAAACAGCTCTGTACATGAACATGGAACAAGAGCTAAACTCAACTTACAATTACCTAAGAAAATATAAACATAAAACTCAAAACAGTATTTTCTATCGAGGAATAAAACTGTACAATAAATTACCAAAACAGATTAAAGAAATTGCAAAAATACACTTATTTAAAATACACTTATTTAAAAAGTACCTGTTATGCAATACATTTTATACACTGAAGGATTACTTAGGTAAAACAGAGTTGGGGATTGGTAAAAAAAGTTATACAAATAAATGACAATAATGATCATAAAACATCCAACATTCAACATAACACCTTCACACTATGTTTTTTCCTTCTTTTTTTCCTTTTCTAGAAATACTTAGCCCCATGTTATGCATAGCACAGTACTAACACCTCTTCCTCTATCTGAGCTCAGTATCTCACTGATTATAGAGGGTTGCTGACTCAGTTTCTCAGGATTGCATATGGAAAGTTGGGGTACAGAAAATGGCCCAGAGATCACCAGTGTATGTGTGTGCATGTGTGTGTGTGTGTGTGTGTGTGTGTGTGTGTGTGTGTGTGTGTGTGTGTGTGTGTGTGTGTAGTGAGTGAAGTGTTATGAAACAACGTGTGTATAGTGTCTGCAGTGACTGATAGTGAGATATGAGTCAACACTGTGGCACTACATTATATAATAAGATTTTTTTTGGAGTATTGTATACCAGAAGTAAATCTAATGACTGTCTCTAATTGTAAGTCTGTAAATGTATGTGTATACGAATTAGCTTATTTTGTATTACTCTTAACTTGTAAATACTTTGATATGACAAATGCTTATCAAATTCCATTTTTAATAATGAAATTGTTTTTAAACTAATCAGCTCTATTTCTGTGTCACTAGGAATATGCACTTTATTTTGTTCAATAACTAAAAATTGGATCAAAAATTACGAAAACGCCTTTCAAATGACCATTGCAACATTTACGTACCTCAATATATTTAGTCAAATTGCTAATATCTGCAGCACATATATTCTGTTCTTTCAGATATGGAAATTGACTAAAATCCTCGTTTTACAAGTGAGAGATGATCAGATTTATAATTTTTTTAAATGGACTGATGCTTTTGCCTTCAAGTTTTAAATTTAGGCACTGATATGGGGAGTAACTTCCACTAAAAATGCCAAATCCAAATTCTTGCAGACATCTCATAAGATTTATTTTTCAGGTAGTGTATTTCCTTATTCTAAAAAATCAGAAACAGCATTTTCAAAATCAGAAATGTATTCTGAAGCTTTCCTTTAGAAACACTGCGAGTCACGATGTAGGACATTCACAGTACGTACACGTCACCGTACCCTCAGGATTCTCGTCTAGTTAATGCCGTAGCTCCGGGTTTACTCACACATTTCACAACCGGTGGCACAACGTGCTGCATATTTAAGGTATTAAGGTTTTTCCACGTAGTGACTCTTTGTGTATAATGCAGTAATATTTTATTAGAGGTTGAATTAAGAAGTTTTCGAAGAAAGTTGCAGTGCCGTTGATTCTATCTATCATTGACGACTTTGTCAGTACACACGTTGGTCACTTTACTGTAATACACTTTCAGATTTTTGCAGCCATAATTTTAGTTTTTCAGATATTTCAGATCCTGTTGAGTTAGCATGCAATGTCTCCAGACTGGCAAGATCTTCGAAGACGTTAAAGTTGACATTAATTCCAGTTATCAAAATGATATACTGGGCAACGTCGCGTATGTGCGTTGACCCATCCAAAGCTAGAGGGAAGAAAGTACGAGAAGGGAGAAGGTCTCCCAGGTGCTGAGATACGTCCTGAGAGAGTTCCTCATTTCGTCTCGTTACTCGCTGCCTGCCTTGGCATAGCAGTTTCTTCGCTTTCATTTTAGTGACTTTGTTACAAGACTGGCGAGCAGACGTCTGAAGACCAAATTTAATCTTCCCCATCGGAAAGAAGTTTATCTCATTTTTACCAATGCTAAAGAAGTTTGAAATGATGCTTATGTCATCGCCAACTCTTCGCAACTTACTTTAGCAAATACAATTTGTCTTTTTCTGGCTTCTTCCTTTTTCTAAGTCACATTTTCTTTCCGTACGTGAGAGCTAACTACGAGCTCATTTCTTTTGTAAATCTGATTTCGTGTTTTGTAATGTCTATCAGGGCAATGTCTCCTATTATTTGTAGAGTACTTCAACAGATAACGCAGTGAACATTTCCTAGATCTAACAAAGTTTGTACATAGTGATGTAGTCCTATATCTCTTTCAGACGACATAGAGATGAATAAAAGGCTTTTCATCCAAGACATTTCTGACACTCCACTCCTTTTCTCTATCGTCAGACATCAGCAAGAACACTCTGTGAGTGCGTTATCGTCTATAGAATAAAAGACTGGTGTTATGAGCGGACCCTTATTCTATGACAGAGCACAACAGCGTTTACCTGTACACCACAAACTGTTTTTAATTCAAGATTATTGTCGAAGAAGTACACGAATATACGAGGGTGAATCAAATGAAAACCTTAAATTTGTAATAACAAATCGCAATTTCGCGCCGTTATCCTGTAAGTTGGTAAGCTTGCTACAAACAGCGTGAAGAATGGCCTGTGGGTGGCAGCATAGTGCACATGCACACATACCGTCGCAGTATCAGTATAAAGATGGCCGCCCCACTTGCGACTTGCACCAGGGAAGAACAGCGTTCTGTTATTCGGTTTTTGCGTAGTGAAGGTGTGAAACCTATTGAAATTCATCGACGAATGAAGGTTCCGTACGGTGATGCTTGTTTGTCACAGCAGCAAGTCTACGAATGGAGTAGGAAGTTCGCAAATGGTGTGACTTCATTGGAAGATGATCCTCGTCCATGTCAGACACAACGAGTTGTGACTCCACAGGACACTGCAGCAGTTGAAGCCATAGTGAAGGAAAACCTCCGAGTGACACTGAATGACATTGCAGCATGTTTACAGATTAGTCATGGGTCAGCACACCACATTGTGCACGATGTGCTCCAGTTTCACAAAGTGTCTGCAAGATGGGTGCCACGGCAGCTGACTCCAGAAATGATAGAACGACGTGTTGATGCTTGTGAAGAACTTCTTCGGCGCTTTGAACAAGAAGGTGATGGCTTCCTTGCAAGAATCGTTACTGGGGACGAAACCTGGGTTCACTTCCACCAACTGGAAACGAAGAGAGTCGGCAAGGAATGGCGCCATTTCTCATCAACAAAACTAAAGAAGTTTCGAACAGAACCATCAACAAGGAAGGTTATGCTGACTCTCTTTTGGGACGAAAAAGGCGTCATTTTGGAGCATTACATGCCTAGAGGGACCACTGTCACCAGTGCTTCATACACAGATCTCCTAAAAAATCATCTGCGGCCTGCAATCAAGTCAAAGCGACGTTGATTGTTGTCAGCAGGTGTCCCTTTTGCAACATGACAATGCAAGGCCCCACACTGCCCGTACAACAGTTGCAACAATCACAGATCTGCATTTTGAGTGTCTTCCTCATCCACACCAGACCTTGCCCCAAGTGGTTTCCATATGTTTGGACCACTCAAAGACGCAAAGGGAGGAAAGAAGTTCCGTTCTGATGAAGAGGTACGCCACGCGGTGCATGAGTGGTTGCGTGGACTACCAAAGGAATTTTTTTCTAAAGGAATTTACGCACATTGTAAGCTCTGGAGGACTTGCATTGAACGTTGGGAGATTATGTTGAAAAGTGATACAACTTTGTACCACTTCTGCACAATAAATAATATTTTAAAAAAATGTGAGGTTTTCATTTGACTCACCCTCGTACATAGGTTAAACGAAATAACTCTGAACACAACAATATTAAATTTAAACCGGAAAGTTCTGTACAAAATTATTCTTACTACTACATCGTGAAGTTGGCCAATATTACGTCAAATCATCCTATTCTGGTTCTAAGTTCGGTACTATATAGGATCACAATCAAGTCTGCAGTGGATGGTTAGTTTTTGTGACAAGATGAGCAAAAGATTACTCAAGGTTGCTCGAGTTCACAGTGGATGCAAACTGGTGAACCAACAAGTTTACGCCTCTGCTAGTGGTATCTACCTTGGCTGCGATGAGCTGTCGGCTGCGTGGCTGCTCTCGTCCTCTGAAAGTCCTATAAAAGCTAATCAAAATCTTTGTTTATTTCATCAGCAGAAACTGTCCTCTGTTTCTCGTTAGGTGAGAATTCGTGCACTCGTTCCTAGTCTTCAAATACGGTGATAGGCAGTTCTCGCAAGAACAATGAACAACGTGGCTGTTTCGTTTCCCCACTGTTGGAGCTCAACAACGCAACACCTAATATCTAGCTGAATGTCAGCTGAAGTGAAAGTGTTGACACAAAATTGCTCCTTTGCGTCGTACAGAGCGTGACGCGCCCCCTTCTGCATTTGACGCTGGTTCAGAGGAAATCTTCAGTCTTGTGTCGCTCGTAGAAAAACCGTCCCCCACCTGGGTCCTTTCGTGTTCCACGTCACGGCTTTTTCTGACCACTAGGAGGGTTCCTTTCATCTTGTGGAAACTATCTCTGCCAATCGCAAAGGGCCTACCATCAAACTGCGCCGAAATTTCGGCACTTTCCTCCTTCCTAGTTCATGTCAACCAATCGGACATTTCGTGCCCGCTCCAGACGCGTAAAAGCTACACGCACACATCATGAGCGTACTACGCGCAGTTCACGTGATCGACTGCGTCACTGGTCTGTTTGTATCCATCTGTGAATCCTCCATCGCAGTTTTCTAAAGATTCCCTACGTACCACGCCGCTGGCTCGCCACTTGCCCTCCTCGACGAGTCACCCAGTGCGTTCCTTGTCCCTCGCCACGGGTGGCTTTAAGAGCGTTCCGTTGTACTCGGGCTGTGACGTCGCAACTCGCATCTGCTCTCGAACTAAGACATTTCCTCCAGCCGCTTTTTTCTTCTCTTGCTCATTGACATGCTGGATTTAGGTTTGGTGTGTTAATACCGTCGGCTGAGTGTCATCCTTTGGCATTGCATACTGTAAATTTTAATAGGCAAATCTGCTCATTTTCACCGAAGTGTGTAAGGTGACATATCCATCATCACGTTAAAATGTATAAAATCTCTCATGTAAGGTGCGAAATTGACATTCTTTTAATCTGGCACCTTACACATTTATTGAAGGCAAAACAGCGTACGGATAAAATAATTAAAACTTATGGTATGCAAGGTTCCTGAGCTCTAACAGATGTTATTTAAATATATTAATTAAATCATTTAAAAGTGCTAGTTAAGTCTACAAACAATCTTTCTTTTAGGCTATTAAGTATCGGATGGGACTCTTTCTAGTGAGCAGGACAACCGACAACTTCAAGTTCCAAGCTCTCAGCAGTGCTCCATCTCGCTCCGAGATGTGTCTCTCTGTGTCTTCATATCGAGAAATCTGGCCCAGAGTTATCTTCACAAGACGACACTCCCTGGCAGCTGTAGCACCATAATGGGGACCCGCATCACCACCCACCCTCTCACTGAAGATATCTACATCTACATTTATACTTCGCAAGCCACCAAACGATGCGTGGCGGAGGGCACTTTAGGTGCCGCTGTCATTACCTCCATTTCCTGTTCCAGTCGCGTATGCTTCGCGGGAAGAACGACTGTCTGAAAGCCTCCGTGCGCGCTCGAATCTCTCTAATTTTACATTCGTGATCTCCTCGGGAGGTATAAGTAGGGGGAAGCAATGTATTCGATACCTCATCCAGAAACGCGCCCTCTCGAAACCTGGACAGCAAGCTACACCGTGATGCAGAGCGCCTCTCTTGTAGAGTCTGCCACTTGAGTTTGCTAAACATCTCCGTAACGCTATCACGGTTACCAAATAACCCTGTGACGAAACGCGCCGATCTTCTTTGAATCTTCTCTATCTCCTCTGTCAACCCGACCTGGTACATATCCCACACTGATGAGCAATACTCAAGTATAGGTCGAACGAGTGTTTTGTAAGCCACCTCCTTTGTTGATGAACTACATTTTCTAAGGACTCTCCCAATGTATCTCAACCTGGCATCAGCCTTACCAACAATTAATTTCATATGATCATTCCACTTCAAATCGTTCCGTACGAATACTCCCAGATATTTTACAGAAGTAACTGCTACCAGTGTTTGTTCCGCTATCATATAATCATACAATAAAGGATCCTTCTTTCTATGTATTCGCAATACATTACATTTGTCTATGTTAAGGGTCAGTTGCCACTCCCTGCACCAAGTGCCTATCCGCTGCAGATCTTCCTGCATTTCGCTGCAATTTTCTAATGCTGCAACTTCTCTGTATACTACAGCATCAACCGCGAAAAGCCGCATGGAACTTCCGACACTATCTACTAGGTCATTTATATACAGGGTGTTACAAAAAGGTACGGCCAAACTTTCAGGAAACATTCCTCACACACAACGAAAGAAAATATGTTATGTGGACATGTGTCCGGAAACGCTTACTTTCCATGTTAGAGCTCATTTTATTACTTCTCTTCAAATCACATTAATCATGGAATGGAAACACACAGCAACAGAACGTACCAGCGTGACTTCAAACACTTTGTTGCAGGAAATGTTCAAAATGTCCTCCGTTAGCGAGCATATATGCATCCACCCTCCGTCGCATGGAATCCCTTATGCGCTGATGCAGCCCTGGAGAATGGCGTATTGTATCACAGCCGTCCACAATACGAGCACGAAGAGTCCTTACATTTGGTACCGGGGTTGCGTAGACAAGAGCTTTCAAATGCCCCCACAAATGAAAGTCAAGAGGGTTGAGGTCAGGAGAGCGTAGAGGCCACGGAATTGGTCCGCGTCTACCAATCCATCGGTCACCGAATCTGTTGTTGAGAAGCGTACGAACACATCGACTGAAATGTGCAGGAGCTCCATCGTGTATGAACCACATGTTGTGTCGTACTTGTAAAGGCACATGTTCTAGCAGCACAGGTAGAGTATCCCGTATGAAATCATGGTAAGTGCTCCATTGAGCGTAGGTGGAAGAACATGGGGCCCAATCAAGACATCATCAACAATGCCTGCCCAAACGTTCACAGGAAATCTGTGTTGATGACGTGATCGCACAATTGCGTGCGGATTCTCGTCAGCCCACACATGTTGATTGTGAAAATTTACAATTTGATCACGTTGGAATGAAGCCTCATCCGTAAAGGGAACATTTGCACTGAAATGAGGATTGACACATTGTAGGATGAACCATTCGCAGAAGTGTGCCTGTGGAGGCCAATCAGCTGCTGATAGTGCCTGCACACGCTGTACATGGTACGTAAACAACTGGTTCTCCCGTAGCACTCTCCATACAGCTACGTTGTCAACGTTACCTTGTACAGCAGCAACTTCTCTGACGCTGACGTTAGGGTTATCGTCAACTGCACGAAGAATTGCCTCGTCCATTGCAGGTGTCCTCGTCGTTCTAGGTCTTCCCCAGTCGCGAGTCATAGGCTGGAATGTCCCGTACTCCCTAAGACGCCGATCAATTGCTTCGAACGACTTCCTGTCGGGACACCTTCGTTCTGGAAATCTGTCTCGATACAAACGTACCGCGCCACGGCTATTGCCCCGTGCTAATCCATACATCAAATGGGCATCTGCCAACTCCGCATTTGTAAACATTGCACTGACTGCAAAACCACGTTCGTGATGAACACTAACCTGTTGATGCTACGTACTGATGTGCTTGGTGCTAGTACTGTAGAACAATGAGTCGCATGTCAACACAAGCACCGAAGTCAACATTACCTTCCTTCGATTGGGCCAACTGGCGGTGAATTAAGGAAGTACAGTACATATTGACGAAACTAAAATGAGCTCTAACATGGAAATTAAGCATTTCCGGACGCATGTCCACATAACATCTTTTCTTTATTTGTGTGTGATGAATGTTTCCTGAACGTTTGGCTGTACCTCTTTGTAACACCCTGTATATTGTGAAAAGCAATGGTCTCACAACACTCCCCTGTGGCACGCCAGAGGTTACTTTAACGTCTGTAGACGTCTCTCCAATGAGAACAACATGCTGTGTTCTGTTTGCTAAAAACTCTTCAATCCAGCCACACAGCTGGTCTTATATTCCGTAGGCTCTAACTTTGTTTATCAGGCGACAGTGCGGAACTGTATCGAACGCCTTCCGGAAGTCAAGGAAAATGGCATCTACCTGGGAGCCTGTATCTAATATTTCCTGGGTCTCATGGACAAATAAAGCAAGTTGGGTCTCACACGAGCGCTGTTTCCGGAATCCGTGTTGATTGCTACAGAGTAGATTCTGGGTTTCCGGAAATGACATGAGACGCGAGCAAAAAACATCTTCTAAAATTCTACAACAGATCTATGTCAGAGATATAGGCCTATAGTTTTGCGCATCTGCTCGACGACCCTTCTTGAAAAGTAGCACTACCTGTTCTCTTTTCCAATCATTTGGAACCTTCCGTTCCTCTAGAGACTTGCGATACATGTCTGTTAGAAGGGGGGCAAGTTCTTTCGCGTACTCTGTGTAGAATCGAATCGGTATCCCGTCAGGTCCAGTGGACTTTCCCCTGTTTGGATTCCGTAGAAATATTGGAACGCGCGAGGCAATACTGAACCTACAACTTATCCTAGAAGATCGGTTAAGGAAAAGCAAACCTACGTTTCTAACATTTGTAGACTTGGATAAGGCTTTTGACAATGTTGAGTGGAGCACTCTTATTCACATTCTGAAGGTAGCAAGGATAAAATGAAGGGAGCGAAAGGCTATTTACAATTTGTACAGAAACCACATGGCAGTTATAATGGATGAGGGGCACGAAAGGGAAGCAGTGGTTGAGAAGGAAGTGAGACACGGTTGTAGCCTACCCCGATGTTATTCAGTCTGTATATTGAGCAAGCAATAAAGGAAACAAAAGAAAAATTTGGAGTAGAAATTAAAATCCATAGAGAAGAAATAAAAATTTTGAGGTTTGTCGATACATTGTAATTCTGTAGACAGCAAAAGACGTTGAAGAGCAATTGAAGGGAATGGACACTGTGTTGAAAGGAAGATATAAGATGAAGATCGACAAAAGCAAAACGAGGGTAATGGAATGTAGACGAATTAAATCAGGTAATGCTGAGGGAATTAGACTAGGAAATGAGACACTTAAAGTAGTAGAAAAGTTTTGCTATTTGGAAACAAAATAACTGATGATGGTCGAAGTAAGAAGGATATAAAATGTAGACTGACAATGGCAAGAAATGCGTTTCTGAAGAAGAGAAATTTAGCATCTAGTATAGATTTAAGAGTCAGAAAGTTGTTTCTGAAAGTATTTGTATGTAGTGCAGCCATGTATGGACGTGAAACATAGACGATAAACGTTTTAGACAAGAAGAGAGTAGAAGCTTTCGAAATGTAATGCTACAGGAGAATCCTGAAGACTAGATGGGTAGATCACGCAACTAATAAGGAGGTACTGAATAGAATTGGAGAAAAGAGGAAATTGTCGCACAACCTGACTAGAAGAAGGGATCGAAATAATGGTTCAAATGGCTCTGAGCACTATGGGATTTATCATCTGAGCTCTTCAGTCCCCTAGAACTTAGAACTACTTAAACATAACCTAACCTAAGGACATCACACACATCCATGCCCGAGGCAGGATTCGAACCTGCGACCGTGGCGCCTAGAACCTCTCGGCCGCTCCGGCCGGCAGAAGGGACCGGTTGGTAGGACACGTTGTGAGGCATGAAGGGATCACGAATTTAGTATTGGAAGGAAGTGTGGAGGGTAAAAATGGAGGATAAAAATCGTAGAGACCAAGAGACGAATATATTAAGTAGACTCAGCAGGATGTAGGTTGCAGTAGGTACTGGGAGATGAAGAGACTTGCACAGGATAGCATGGAGAGCTGCATCAAACCAGTCTCAGGACTGAAACCCACAACAACAACAGCAACATAGATATCCTCATACATTGTGAATTTAATGTAAAAGTCTCAACTATTTGTGTGTGTTTCGCAGGAATCTCGGTAACTATCGGTTGACTCATGATTTAATTGTTATTTAATAAAAATGTTTGTCTGAGATGATAAATGACGCAGCAAGTTGGGTCACCCTTCCACGTCTTTTCCTTAAATTATTCCCAGTAGACATGACTTTTTTCAGCAATGGTGTTAGGGCCTAGCGCTGCGGTACGAAAACGTAGCCTCTTTAGCTGCACGTTCCATATCACTGTTATTCCTACCTTTCTCTTTTAAAAAGCCTCTGATGTTTGGTGAAGCAGTGGCCCTAATAGCTCTCCCATGCTTAGCTGTTTTCGCGTGCTCTTTAGTATCGGCCTTTCCTTTACTCCAAGAGGAAATCCTCCAGTACATCGTGTCCAATAAACACGTTTATTCATACTGTCATCACACATTCTCTGAAAATTATATTCCTGTAGCAGGTTAACATTAAACACACACACAGTCTTTGTCTTGTCCATTGCTAAACGAGGAGACAAAAAACGAATACATGAAAAACGATCGATACCGTGTAGGCGAGTTACTTCAGCCACAGAAACATGAACGAGTCGCCCCTGTTGTGGTGCCAGGTGGCAGGCTATGGCAGAACAGGTAGGCACGCCTCGCCACCGTTCGCTCCGTGGTCTGTTAAGGTTCAAATGGCTCTGAGCACTATGGGACTTAACTTCCGAGGTCATCAGTCCCCTAGAACGTAGAACCACTTAGACCTAACTAACCTAAGGACGTTACACACATCCATGCCCGAGGCAGGATTCGAACCTACGACCCTAGCGGTCGCGCTGTTCCAGACTGAAGCGCCTAGTACCGTTCGGCCACGTCTGCTGATGGAGGCGCGGCCGCAGCTAGGATGTTTGAAACCGCCATGCCTAACGTTTAGCAGAAATCGTCGCCAGTCATGAAATTCTCAAAACCCCGGGCACTGCGCCGGACAGCACTGAAAAAACAGGGACTGCCCGCGCTTATCTGGAATGCACGGCAAGCTTGCTCCTTTCCCCCTCCTGGGATGGAATTTGAGGACCTGCACTGTCTGCATCTGGTGTCATCGTATGTCAAAATGAGCCGACACTTTCTGACTGTTTACGCATTGTGTAACTGAGGCGAGACGTGGCTACCAGCACGGTATTCACTTATCGGGATGTGGAAAACCGCCTAAAAACCACATCCAGACTTGCAAGACACATGTACTCTTGTTAAGCCGCCGGGCGGATTCCGTCCGAGACCGCCGCGTCTCCCCGAATCCCATAAGCAGCGTGACAACGCGCGCGGCTATCCAGCAGGGTTTTAATTCTTGCCTACTCGTGCCACACCTTCTTGTTATATAAAAATCGCTCACACTTGACCAGAAAGTAATGTGAAAATTACTTAACAATTCCTTAATGAGACTGAAATTCCTTAAAATCCACATATTCATCTCCACGTCTATTGATATTGTTTTACATGTTGGATGTGCTATGCACATTGCAATGTTGACTCAGTAAGAATGTCTGGTTAGTTGTAAAGGGGAGCCAGAAGTCCCTAAATTTTACAGCTGACATATAGACGTTCCCAGGGCCTAACGAGAACGCGCCCTAAGAGGACGCCCTGTGATACACGGCGGCGCGGCGGAGGGGCTGCCGGCTACTCTGGCGAAGGGGGAGGGATTTCCAAAGCGTTCCACAGCGGACCCACCACCTGAGCGACGTCACGTGAGATATTAACTTGATCTTTTCATTTCAAAGCGTTTAGAAATGGAAATGAGCGTTTGGCGTCATTGGCCGGGAGGCCCCTTACAGGGCAGGTCCGGCCGCCTCGGTGCAGGCCTTACTGCATTCGATGCCGCATTGGGCGACCTGCGCGCCGGATGGGCATGAAATGATGATGAAGACAACACAACACCCAATCACTGAGCGGAGAAAATCTCCGACCCAACCGGGAATCGAACCCGGGCCCATTAGGACAGCAATCCGTCGTGCTGACCACTCCGCTATCGGGGCGGACATCGCTTAGAAGCTGTACTGATTTCTCTCAGAGACGTACCGACTGACGGAAAAAAAATCGGAACACTAACAAGCAGCTGTGCGACGTAAACGACAGTCGGTAGGCGTGTTTCAAAAGCTAAAAGACATTCGCGTATTCAAGTTACGCGCCAGTCGCAAAAGAGTGGAGCTAGTAGCGTCGCTGTGACGGTGCAAATCGGGTTTGCTTTAAATACAAGCTGTGTCGATCGTGAATATGAGCCACCTTTGAGATTGGACGTGATGGGTTGATGTTAGGTAATGACGCCCTTCAACCGACAAAGACGCCATTATCAGCAACTCACTGAGTAATCGGCCTACGACAAGCTGGACGTTTCTTCTGCAACACTGCAGGAAGATTTGGCGGGAATGAGACGCTGTACGCGAATACTGGCAGCGGTGGTCGCGAGAATGTACGGTCGCGAGGAGACCGGATTCCGGACATCCAAGCGGCACTACCGAGAGGGCAGATCATCGTCTTCGGCATGTGGCTCTGGCGCATCGTATGGCACTGCAGCTGCAATCTGAGCAACATATCACGCCACAGTGGCACAAACAACTGTTACATATCAGTTACTTCAAGGACAGCTCCGAGCCGGAAGCCCTATAGCGTGCATTTCACCGACCCCAAACCACCACCATTTGCGACATCAGTGGTGTCGAACTAGAGCAAATTGGAGGGCAGGGTGGAGGTATGTCGTGTTTTCTGATGAAAGCTGGTTCTGCCTCGGTGCCAGGGATGGCCGTGTGGTGGTTAGAATTAGGCCAGCTGAGGGTCAGCAACCAGCCTGTCAGCGTGCTAGACACACTGGACCTACACCCGGAGCTATGGTCTGGCGTGCGATTTGGAATGACGGAAGGAGCACTCTCGCTGATATCCCACGCACACTGACTCAATTTTGAACGTCAGTCTGGTTATTCGACACGTTGTGCAGCCATTCATGAACATCATTCCAGAGGGTGTTTTCCAACAGGATAACATCATCCCAGAGAATGTTTTCCAACAGGATAACGCTCGCTGACATACCTCTATTGCAGCCCAACATGCTGTACAGGGTGTCAACGTGTTGCCTCGACCTGCTCAATCACCAGATCTGTCTCCAGTCGAGCACATGTGGAACATCATCGGACGACAACTCCAGCGACGTGTGCAAACAGCATTAACCGTTCCAGTATTCATCTATCACGTGCAACAGGAACGGAAGTCCGTCTCACAAAGAGATCCGGTAACTGTACAACACATTGTGCGCACGTTTGCATGCTTGCATTCAACATTCTGTCGATTACACAGGTTATTAATGTGCCAGAATTTTACATTTGCAACGGCTTACTCCGCGCTTACAGTAACCTGTCATCTTGCAGTGATAATGACTGAAAAAATGTTAGCTAGACATATGTGTTCCCGATATTTCATTACTCTAATTATTTTCTGGTGTTTCTTTTTTCGTCATTGTATTTGTGTTCCCTCATACTTTCCTAGTTTGCTTTATATGTCGTAAGCTGGAGGTGCTAGTGTAAGAAAGTCCACATCTATCGGCACCTCCGTAACCTTCGTTGTTTCCTGTCGAATTGCGAAGCTGTTCTTGAGTCTTTTTGCGATATAAATTGCCTGCAGAACACCAAATGTTCTCCTTTCATTTTTTACACACACGTGTTTCACCGTCTACATGCCTTCTTCACTGGTGAAACACGTATGTAACGTAGCAGCGATGGTGAGGCATGATAAAATCTTTGACCAGAGAGCCTTTTATCGTGGTTAGTCTGCGCTTGACCGCGCGAGTGTTGCGAGCAGCTCTCTGTTGCGTCCAGTAGTCTGTCAGTAGTCGTCGTGCAGTATACTCTGTCGGTAGCAGTAGCTCAGTTCAGTCGTCGTGCAGTAGTTTTTTTTTTTTTTTTTTTTTATTCACTAGAAACAGTAACAAAAATGGCTACAATGAAATGACATAAATAAGGTGACAGATAATTGCAGTCATGAATTACAGATTCAAAAAATGAGTCTTTAGCAGTAGCACAATTTAGCACCTTCACTGTCACCTTCAACTGGTGGCAGTTCAGCATGCACATTTTCTTCTTCTGCAGCCGGTTCCTCATCATCATTTCCCAGGCCCAAATTAATCATTCAGTAAATCCTTGATATGTGTTTTTTCCCAGGGTAAATTACATGGACAGAAGAGAAGTCCCGAACAGCGACATCGCAAAATATTTCACTGCCTTGTTATTTTTGTCAGTTCCAGCCTTCTAAACGCATCTATAGGGAGTTCATGATCTTCCTTTATATCAGACACCAGATGTTTCTCGCCGTATTCTTGTATCTGCTGTACTGCTGATTTATTTTTCATGTGTGACTTGCAGGTGAGGTTAGGGTCGGGAACGTGACCCAATCCATTCCCTCTCTACTAGGAATCCAGTTCCTAACCTATGCCCATTCGGTTGAAGACAATTCGGAGCATGTTGCCATATTTCTTATTGTGATTCTGATATTTGAGTATTTTCTCGAATTCATTTTCCATATACATCTTGTATTCAATATGTTCATCGCTCCCAATATTGTTAAAAACATAACTTGTATATTTGCCCATTAACCAAATCACAGCGTTATTTTTTGCCTGAGGGTAGTAACTTTCCTCTGGTCTGAAGAAAATGTTAGTCGGTACATTGTTTGCTGAAGTTCTTGTTATTTGAGCAATTTTCTCCCTGGTCCACCTCCAGTTGATAATCCGATCTCCACAAGTGTAACGATGAGGCACACTATCAACGAGGTTGCATTTGCTGCAGAGGTTTGTGTCACTTAAACCGACGGCAAAGAGGCGCTCATTAGTGCTGATGATGTTGTTGACTACCTTGTACCACGCTGTTCTCACGTCAGACGAAAGAACATCACTACTGATGTTTTTCCAGACCACATTCCATGCTATTCCAGCATATTTAGTTTCTATGTTATTTTTCCTTTCATGTTTCCGCCTTTCAGCTAAAATCGCCTTTGCTGTAACGTTTTTGGAGTTTAAAATCTTTTTGCTGAGATAACTTAGTTCAAGATAATACTCCCTAATGTGTTTCAGCTTGAAACTTATTTTTTGTATATTTATCGGCGGCTCCACACTTTCTGGCCTGACAATATCGTATAGTTTTGCTGTAATGCACCCTGGATCATTACACATTATGCTCCATGTTCGTTTGACATACAATGCCATCGCTTTAGACTTGATGTCGGTTAGACCCATTCCTCCATTGCTTGGATCCAAAACTGCTGTCTTCACCGGCACTCGAAACAATTCCCCTTTCCACAAGAACTTTGCTAAAGTGGACATGATCGTCTTCGCCACCATTGATGGAATGGGGAGAACCTGTGCTAAGTAGTAGGCCTTGGATAAAAAATACGTGTTGATAAACAGTATTCTCTGGAACTGGTCTATGCTACGTTGACAGTTTTCAATCAAAGCTCCCTTGATTTTTCTTGCCACCTCCCGCCAATTTATTGCTATCATTTTTATAAGGGACGTTGTCAATGCCATTCCAAGAGCTTTGTGTTCATTAACATGGTTCGCCCACTCAATGCGTAAGTTAGCAAGCCGCTTTATATTTAGAAATTTACTTTTATTTTCATTTACCCTCGCACCTGATGCGGAACAATATTTTGCAAGTATCATCTCTAGTTGAGTCACATCTGTTTGGTCTCTGATGATTACGCCTACATCGTCCGCGTAAGCACCTACCACGGTCTTTGTTCCTTGAATGGTAATGCCTGTCAGCCTGTGCTGTAGCTGTCTCAAGAAAGGTTCCAGCGATATAACGAACAGGAGCATGGATAAGGGGCTTCCTTGGGTAACACCCCTTTTTATTTCAATTTTTTTTGTCAGTTGACAGTTAACGGAGATTTGTGCAGTAACACCCATTGCCATGTTCTTGATGATGTCGATGGTTTTTGGCAGGAAGTCCATTCGGCGCATTATCTCTATCAGGTATTTGTGATTAATTTGATCAAATGCCTTATGGAAGTCTATGAAAAGCAGTCCACATTTTATGTTACTTGCCTGCGCTAGCGCAATGACATCGCGATACAAAGCCGCAGTTTGTAAAATCGTTCTTCTAAAAGCACAAGTCTGCTGTTGGCCTATGATGTCAGCAGTGCATGGTGTAAAGCGCTTGTTAATTACTCGAGCTATAATTTTATAATCTGAATTTAAAAGCGAAATCGGCCGTAGGTTGTTTATTTTTTTGCAGCCTCTGTTCTTCGGGATCAACACGATTTTGCATTGTTTGAACTCTGCAGGCACTGGCTTTCCTTGTAAGACTTCATTGACAATTTCGGTGAACTTTTCTCCTATCAGGGTCCAAAATCGTTTATAGAATTCAATGGGCAGTCCGTCAGGTCCTGGAGATTTTTTAGCAGGGGAGCTGCACACGATTTCTAATACATCTTCCTTGGTGATGTCCGAAGAAATGTTCTCATCACCATCTCGCGATATTCGTGGAAGATATGTCCCAAAGAGGTCATCGTATTCTTCTTCGTTTGTTTCCCCTGGCGCATACATACGTTCATAGTACGCTGAGATCTCTTTAATTATTTCCTTCTGGGTGGTGATTATGGTACCATCATCTATTTGAAGTTCATCCATGAAACTTCTTCTTCTATTTTTGGCGTGTCTGACAAGGTGGTACAATGCAGCAGTCTCATCTTCAGTGACTGACTTTGCTTTGGATTTTATTTTAAGTCCCTCCAGTTCCTTACGTTTCAGACTTATTAACTTTGCTTTTATTTTCTTGATGTCTTTTAATCTTGTAGGAATTGCATCTGTCTGATCGTAGAGGTCCCTGAGCACGCTGTAGTAGAATTCTACAGTCTGTTTCCTTTCTCTGGCCATATCTATACTAAAAGATATTAAAACTTTCCTTAGCTTCGGTTTCGCTCGTTGGGTCCACCATTCTATCACACTTGGAAAGTTGTTCAGTGAACGGAGACACATTTCCCAAGCTCTGGTTAGGGCATCTTCTAAGTCTTCTTCTGATAATAACGATATATTTAGATTCCACTGGCTTCTTACTCTTCGGGTAGGTTGTGGTGTTAAATTTACGCAGGTCAGCAACGCACTGTGATCGGAAAAACTAACGGGAACAGTTTCTGTTTTCAGTACTTTATCTGCTAAATTTTCCGATACGTAAATTCTGTCAATTCTACTACAGGAATTCGCAACAATATGAGTGAAGTTCACCATTGTTGGGTATTTTATTTCCCACGCATCTTTTAATTTTAAATCAACAACAAGACGTCTCAAGTCAGGTGAGTAATTGAAGTTGGGGGTTTGATCCTTTCGACTCAATACACAATTAAAATCTCCCCCTATTATAAGTTGGAGGGGGTTTTTCCTCAGTAAATAAATTACGCTTTCATTAAAGAATGTGGCTCTTGCAGCTCTATTACTGCTGCCAGAAGGAGCATATAAATTGACTATAGTAACTCCTGCTACATTTATTCCAATACCTCGCCCTGATTCTAATTTATCAACGTCATGTACGGGGATGCCTTCTCTAACTAAAATGGCCGTGCCAACATTCGTTTCAGTGGAAATATTGTAAAAATCAACGTAATTGGAAAAATTTAATTGTGGGAATACCACTTCCTGTAGGAGAGCAATATCCGTCGCTGACTCATACAGAAACTGTTTCAGAGCAGCTATTTTAACATCCGACTGTATTCTATTAATGTTTAACGTGGTAATCGTATATGACTGTAACATAGGGGGTGACCTTTTTCCCGCTAGTCTATCATTTCATGCCACTCCATGCCGGATACTTCCTGAGAATCTGACTGGAGACCACCGTCACGGTTTGCATTAGAACCTTTCTTTTTACTTTTCTTGCGGTTTGCATTGACACTAGCCTTCACCGAATGTCTGCTCCGCCCACCCCCTGAACAGTTTTCCACCGGGACCGGTGTCGGTGGATCTGAGTGGCAGTCGTGTGCCACCATCTCGTCTGCCAAAGGCGGCGCAGAAGCAGTTTGCAAACACTCTTCCAATGCCCCATCACTTCTATGAACACTTTCGTTTACTGTTTGTGTGTTATTGTTGTAAAACTCTACTTCTTCGTCTTGGGATTTGGACTGTGACGTCGCCTGTTGTTGACAATCACTCGCTACCTCGTCATGTTTGCTTTCAGTTGCATCTGCGAGTGAATCTGTCTGCATTGATTGACGTACGGGTACTGCAGCGCGGGGTTGTGGTGTCACCAAGAGCAGCGCATTGCCATCTACTGGCGCGTCCAGCGCTACAGAATGGGACTCTGATGTAACTTCGCGGTCGGTAGTAGTCGTGCAGTACAGTTGCGAGCAGTCTGTCAGTGGGCAGGCTGTGAGCAGTGCAGTATGTCGGTAGTAGCAGTCGAGTGCAGTTGTGTGTGAGGAGTCGGCGGGCGTCGACATGGCATTCTGGTCAAGATTCAGGACGAGGTATATTATTTTTTTAAACAAGGTAATCAATCAGCAATGCCCTTAGCTAATAATGTAAATTAATTGTAACTAATTTGTGCAATAATCGCCCCAATAACAATTTTGATTTCAAAGCAATTTTTTATAAAAAAACCATTTAATTGAACCAATGTTCCTTCCATTTCCTTTAAAGAAAAGTTTCAGTTCAATTTAAAAAAATATATATATTATTTGCAATGCATTTCCTCCAAGCCGTGGCCAACAATAAGAGCAGAAATTTGACATGCAGTTATACTGAGGTAAGAAATTAATTCTGATTTTTTTTTTTACAGCGCCAAAGACCGATATTTCGGTTTAATTGAATTTTCATTGTCACTGAAGTTTCATTAGGACTGAATTATCTTTTATTATATTTTTTGTGGGAGCTTACACCAGAGTCAGATTGCGAATTTCACATTTCTATTGCCTTTGTCAGTACATTTCATTGCAGGGAGGTTACGTTTGGCTCCCATTTATTATTTCTGTCCTTTTAAATTTTTGTGGGGAGGTTACACTGGGTCTCGTTTTATTTCTTAGAGTGCGTAATTTGTTGTCTGGATTTAGCAATTTGTCGAATATTTTAACGGTCAGGCAGCAAGCCGCGTTTCTTTATGTCGTTGCAAACTGATGACGACTTATCGGTGAAATGATGACGGATGTGCTGATAAGAGTGCCTTAAGATTACAGCGCACTAAGGAAACACCCGCCCCCCCCCCCCCCCCATGAACCATGGACCTTGCCGTTGGTGGGGAGGCTTGCGTGCCTCAGCGATACAGATAGCCATACCGTAGGTGCAACCACAACGGAGGGGTATCTGTTGAGAGGCCAGACAAACGTGTGGTTCCTGAAGAGGGGCAGCAGCCTTTTCAGTAGTTGCAAGGGCAACAGTCTGGATGATTGACTGATCTGGCCTTGTAACAATAACCAAAACGGCCTTGCTGTGCTGGTACTGCGAACGGCTGAAAGCAAGGGGAAACTACAGCCGTAATTTTTCCCGAGGGCATGCAGCTTTACTGTATGATTACATGATGATGGCGTCCTCTTGGGTAAAATATTCCGGAGGTAAAATAGTCCCCCATTCGGATCTCCGGGCGGGGACTACTCAAGAGGATGTCGTTATCAGGAGAACGAAAACTGGCGTTCTACGGATCGGAGCGTGGAATGTCAGATCCCTTAATCGGGCAGGTAGGTTAGAAAATTTAAAAAGGGAAATGGATAGGTTGAAGTTAGATATAGTGGGAATTAGTGAAGTTCGGTGGCAGGAGGAACAAGACTTCTGGTCAGGTGACTACAGGGTTATAAACACAAAATCAAATAGGGGTAATGCAGGAGTAGGTTCAATAATAAATAGGAAAATAGGAATGCGGGTAAGCTACTACAAACAGCATAGTGAACGCATTATTGTGGCCAAGATAGATACGAAGCCCACGCCTACTACAGTAGTACAAGTTTATATGCCAACTAGCTCTGCAGATGACGAAGAAATTGAAGAAATGTATGATGAAATAAAAGAAATTATTCAGATTGTGAAGGGAGACGAAAATTTAATAGTCATGGGTGACTGGAATTCGAGTGTAGGAAAAGGGAGAGAAGGAAACATAGTAGGTGAATATGGATTGGGGGACAGAAATGAAAGAGGAAGCCGCCTGGTCGAATTTTGCACAGAGCACAACATAATCATAACTAACACTTGGTTTAAGAATCATGAAAGAAGGTTGTATACATGGAAGAACCCTGGAGATACTAAAAGGTATCAGATAGATTATATAATGGTAAGACAGAGGTTTAGGAACCAGGTTTTAAATTGTAAGACATTTCCAGGGGCAGATGTGGACTCTGACCACAATCTATTGGTTATGACCTGTAGATTAAAACTGAAGAAACTGCAAAAAGGTGGGAATTTAAGGAGATGGGACCTGGATAAACTAAAAGAACCAGAGGTTGTAGAGAGATTCAGGGAGAGCATAAGGGAGCAATTGACAGGAATGGGGGAAATAAATACAGTAGAAGAAGAATGGGTAGCTTTGAGGGATGAAGTAGTGAAGGCAGCAGAGGATCAAGTAGGTAAAAAGACGAGGGCTAGTAGAAATCCTTGGGTAACAGAAGAAATATTGAATTTAATTGATGAAAGGAGAAAATATAAAAATGCAGTAAGTGAAACAGGCAAAAAGGAATACAAACGCCTCAAAAATGAGATCGACAGGAAGTGCAAAATGGCTAAGCAGGGATGGTTAGAGGACAAATGTAAGGATGTAGAGGCCTATCTCACTAGGGGTAAGATAGATACCGCCTACAGGAAAATTAAAGAGACCTTTGGAGATAAGAGAACGACTTGTATGAATATCAAGAGCTCAGATGGAAACCCAGTTCTAAGCAAAGAAGGGAAAGCAGAAAGGTGGAAGGAGTATATAGAGGGTCTATACAAGGGCGATGTACTTGAGGACAATATTATGGAAATGGAAGAGGATGTAGATGAAGATGAAATGGGAGATATGATACTGCGTGAAGAGTTTGACAGAGCACTGAAAGACCTGAGTCGAAACAAGGCCCCTGGAGTAGACAATATTCCATTGGAACTACTGACGGCCGTGGGAGAGCCAGTCCTGACAAAACTCTACCATCTGGTGAGCAAGATGTATGAAACAGGCGAAATACCCTCAGACTTCAAGAAGAATATAATAATTCCAATCCCAAAGAAAGCAGGTGTTGACAGATGTGAAAATTACCGAACTATCAGCTTAATAAGTCACAGCTGCAAAATACTAACACGAATTCTTTACAGACGAATGGAAAAACTAGTAGAAGCCAACCTCGGGGAAGATCAGTTTGGATTCCGTAGAAACACTGGAACACGTGAGGCAATACTGACCTTACGACTTATCTTAGAAGAAAGATTAAGGAAAGGCAAACCTACGTTTCTAGCATTTGTAGACTTAGAGAAAGCTTTTGACAATGTTGACTGGAATACTCTCTTTCAAATTCTAAGGGTGGCAGGGGTAAAATACAGGGAGCGAAAGGCTATTTACAATTTGTACAGAAACCAGATGGCAGTTATAAGAGTCGAGGGACATGAAAGGGAAGCAGTGGTTGGGAAGGGAGTAAGACAGGGTTGTAGCCTCTCCCCGATGTTGTTCAATCTGTATATTGAGCAAGCAGTAAAGGAAACAAAAGAAAAATTCGGAGTAGGTATTAAAATTCATGGAGAAGAAATAAAAACTTTGAGGTTCGCCGATGACATTGTAATTTTGTCAGAGACAGCAAAGGACTTGGAAGAGCAGTTGAATGGAATGGACAGTGTCTTGAAAGGAGGATATAAGATGAACATCAACAAAAGCAAAACAAGGATAATGGAATGTAGTCTAATTAAGTCGGGTGATGCTGAGGGAATTAGATTAGGAAATGAGGCACTTAAAGTAGTAAAGGAGTTTTGCTATTTGGGGAGCAAAATAACTGATGATGGTCGAAGTAGAGAGGATATAAAATGTAGGATGGCAATGGCAAGGAAAGCGTTTCTGAAGAAGAGAAATTTGTTAACATCCAGTATTGATTTAAGTGTCAGGAAGTCATTTCTGAAAGTATTCGTATGGAGTGTAGCCATGTATGGAAGTGAAACATGGACGATAAATAGTTTGGACAAGAAGAGAATAGAAGCTTTCGAAATGTGGTGCTACAGAAGAATGCTGATTGTTAGATGGGTAGATCACATAACTAATGAGGAAGTATTGAATAGGATTGGGGAGAAGAGAAGTTTGTGGCACAACTTGACAAGAAGAAGGGATCGGTTGGTAGGACATGTTCTGAGGCATCAAGGGATCACCAATTTAGTATTGGAGGGCAGCGTGGAGGGTAAAAATCGTAGAGGGAGACCAAGAGATGAATACACTAAGCAGATTCAGAAGGATGTAGGTTGCAGTAGGTACTGGGAGATGAAAAAGCTTGCACAGGATAGAGTAGCATGGAGAGCTGCATCAAACCAGTCTCAGGACTGAAGACCACAACAACAACAACAACAAGGAAACACCATACAGCAGCAAACACGACTACTGTCGGGCCAGAAAGTAATACAAAAGCGAGCCGGCCGGAGTGGCCGTGCAGTTCTAGGCGCTGCAGTCTGGAGCCGAGCGACCGCTACTTTCGCAGGTTCGAATCCTGCCTGGGGCATCGACGTGTGTGATGTCCTTAGGATACTTAGGTTTAATTAGTTCTAGGTTCCAGGCGACTGATGACCTCAGAAGTTAAGTCGCATAGTGCTCAGAGCCATTTGAATACAAAAGCGTGCGACCACATGCAATGCGAGACGTAAATGATACACTTGAAGACATAAAGCAAGGCCACCTGAAGATTTCTTATACATTTCCGGATCAAAGGAATAGGAAACAGAACAGGTTGTTACATAAACCATACCTTTTGCATCTGTGGAGGCCTGACGCATCTAACATACTGTTCCCGCCAGTTACTTCATTAAAGACTCCTGCTTAAAAAATGGCTCTAAGCACTATGGGAAGTAACATCTGAGGTCATCAGTCCCGTAGACTTAGAACTACTTAAACCTAACTGACCTAAGGACATCACACACATCCATACCCGAGGCAGGATTCGAACCTGCGACCGTAGCAGCAGCGCGGTTCCGGACTGAAGCGCCTAGAAGCGCTCGGCCACAGCGGCCGGCAGACTCGTGCTGCTTCATTTTCAAATGAAGGCCAAATGAAAGTTCGACTCCGTCAGGCCGTGTCGCTCCGATTGATACGCACCTTTAGAATAGACAGTGTTGCACACCGATATCAACATCCTGTCAACACGCCGTTCACGTCAGAGATAGCGCTACGGGCGCACAGCCTGAGCGTTTCACAACGGTTCCAACAGCGGCCCGGCACACCCCTCCCTGTCTCCAGTCTCTAGGTGTGGAGCGGCGTGCGCGGCACTCAAAAAGTGCCGCAGTGCCGGGGAGGATCCGGATCCAGGCTCCAGCAGGAGTGTGAGGTAAGGCGGTGGCTCCCAGGTCAGCCGTGGCCGTCTGGCCGTTCTGTGGCCCCCCAGCACGCGTGCCGCTGGCCGGTCCCGCCTCTCGCTCTTCGTTTCGCTCGTCGAGGCAGCGCAGGCTGTCACACAGCAGTTCACCTGCCTCAGTCTCCGACGTTCTCGCAGTTGTTTTCACCATGTTCTGCGACATAAACATAGACCTCCACATCCGCTCGTCGTCGGCGAAATTATTATTATTATTATTCGTTACAGTCAACTTTGGACTACGCTAAGCATCAGTCATTTCTTGTGCTATTTCTTGCGTTCTTCCCAGTACTTCTTCATTTTTTCTGAGTGGGCTTCTTTACGTTCTTGCGACCAGGTTGTTCCCGTCTTCTTTGATTGCGTTCGGTCTTTGAATCCCTGTATTTTGTTGATGGCATTCCTATATTCCATTCTGTTGTAAACTGTCTCTGGTAGAATGTTCATTTCTGCAATGTCTTCTTTTACTTCTTTCAGCCAGTTAATTTGTGTCTTTCTGCTTTCCATGTATTCCAGGATTTTCTTTGCCGTTCTTTCTGGTGCCATTCTTTTGACATGCCCATAGAAACTCAGTCTTCTCTTTTTAAAGGATGTTGTCAGTTTTTCAATTTTCTCGTATAACTCTTTATTGGATCGCAATTTATAATCCTGTCCATCCTTTTTAGGTCCTAAGATCTTTCTCAGTATTTTTCTCTCTTTTATTTCCAATTTCTCCAACAGACGTTTTCTGTTCAGTGGGATGCATTCAATCGCATACAAACTTTCTGGTTTTATTACCGCATTGTAGTGCCTGAGCTTGGCATTGATGGAGATCGACTTTTTATTGTATACATTTCGGCATAGCTGGTATGCCGTTTCCATCTTTATTGCGAAATAGTATACATATTTAAGCGAGATTTCTACGGCTGCCCCGGCCGCCGCCGGTTCTCCATCGACCACGGTCATTCTGGTCTCCTTCATTAAGACCTCTCGTCGCCATTGCTTCGTTGACGTCGTCTTTCCAGCATCTCGCAGGTCTATCGCGCTTTCTTGTTTGATGGGGAGTCCATTGCCGTAACGGGTTTGGCCATCTTGTGTCTGGCATACGCTGTAAGTTAGAGATGGGCAAACTGAAACACGTAACTGTTTCGAAACTAATGATACAGTACGATGTAATGTTTCGATACACTGTTTCGAAACAGTGAAACAGTTTGCGTTTTGTAATCTAATAAATCTACACATTTTATCATCTTGAATGTCTACTGTATAAGTATGTCTACATAAACATAAATGAGGTGCGAGAGCGCTAATCATATCGTAGAAAGTATGAAACTATCACTTAGGCGTCTTGGCAGTTTCGTATTTCCTGCAGCAAATGCGCTGCTTTCGTGTCGTGTGACTTTCATACTTTTCAATTGGCTGAGGACAGCCATAGCTGAAGACAGAAGAACCACCACGAACGGAACTGGAGGTGGGAGCAAACTGCAGAAACAACGGATATGCTACTGGGATTCCCACTTTCCGTTAGTATGGGTAATATACCCATCCTACTATTTTCCATGCACACAAAGGGAATCATTGTGGATAATACACACAGTGACTATAGACTCACAAATAACACCAAATAATTCGAATAAATAACAAAATATAACAGAAAAAAATTTTTGTGTTTCAAGGTGTTTCGAACCGTTACTATAAATTTACGATGCTTCCCGTTCACCATTACACTATCAGTGATATGTCAAACAGATTGCTTGCAAGTATACCTACATCAAATTTATGTACATGTCTAATAACTGTCACTCTACGACTTATTTTTAATGTTGTAGTCTTACTTGCGTTTCTTAATATGATTTCTGTACATGAACAGAGAAGCGTATGTTATAAAAAAAGTGTAATGTAACTGAATGATTTTCACATATTTATTATTTTTAATGTGAATAGTATGCGTTGTTTTATTGTTTGGTTAGTGTTTATAAAGCAGATGTTACGCCATTTCGTAATAGGACAGTCAGCTAGAAACGAAGCTTTATTTTCAGATATCTTAAGCTTCATGCTATTGCTTGTCAAAAGATTTCGACACTCTTGAAAGTGTTTCACGAAGTGGTATGTTGTGTTTCAGTACCTGTGCCGAGCCCGAATCTCGCCCGACACTGAGCGGAATGAAACATCACTGTTTCGATACAATTAGTCCGTTCCAGGCACAGGTGGACTGAAACAGTCTTATTTTGAAACAACGATACAGTTTCTGTGTCTGGCTCGAGATCCGAGACAGGGGCGGAATGAAACACCACTGTTTCGAAACAGTGAACCATAGCCGTTCCGAAACACTGAAACAGTTCCAGGTATCGATACACTGTATCGAAACATAGAAACAGTGGCCAAGTCTACTGTAAGTGACCATACCAGAGTTGGCGCTTCCTTTCTATGTAGTCTAGGATTGTGCTTTTCACATTCATAACATCTCTGATCCTATCATTTCTAATGTGGTCAAGTCTGGAGTAACCAAAACTCCGCCTCCAGAAATCCATCTCGACAGCCAGCAGGCGATTTTTCTGCCTCTGAGTTAGTTCCCACAACTCTGCATCATATGTTGTGATACTTTCAATAATTGTGGGGTAGATGGTATGTTTTGTTCTGCACATTATCTTTTTGTTCCAGAGAATACCATTTAGTTGTTTCATGGCTCGCTTGCCCGGGGCCTATTTTATTGTTTATATCATCCATATTTCTACCATCGGACGACAGTGTCACTCCCAAGTACTTAAAATTATGACACCCTTCAACAGTATCAGAACCGAGTTGTAACTCGTTAACAGTATTTTCTCCCACTTTCAGATATTCTGTTTTAGATACGTTTATGACAAGACCCCATTTTTCATATTCTTCTTTTAATTTGCGCAGCATGTAATTTGCATCTTCCTCATCTCCAGCTACTAACACTTGGTCGTCAGCAAAAAATAGAAATGAACAAGATCTCGTCGTCTATAGGGACACCCATTCCTCCGCATTTCCTTTTCCATGATTTTAGTGCCCCCTCTAGGTAGATCTTAAAGAGTGTAGGGGCAAGTGTGCATCCCTGTCGTAGTCCATTTGTCACCTCAAACTCTTGAGATAGTTGATTTCTCATTGCCGTGCAACCTTGGTAGGGGAGTCTGACAGCTTTCACATAGCTCGGTGACACATCATTATCAATTAGACTTGTCCATAGCTTGTTCCGTGGAACTGTGTCGTAAGTTTTCTGGAGGTCTACAAAGACAAGGTGGGTTGTAAGGTCCCTTGCTGTCCTTTTCTCCAAAACAGTTAGCCCTCAAATTTCAGCAAAACAAGACTGTTTCAAAATCGAGGTTTACTCATCACAAAACCAAAGAGAATGATCTCCCTAAACGTGTTGAATTTTCCAATGATACGCAAGAGAATATCAATGACGGCGAAAGATTCTTAAGATGTGTGGTTTTCATGTCAGTGCATCCATAAATCAAAGCAACTTCCTCGAGTAACCAAACGTCATACTGAAATTATTTTCTTATTCGCCCAAAGAGCAAATTTTGCGAAACCCAGTGCAACAAACGAAGTCATATAAATAGAATTTTCTTTAGTTGCATAATGGGATGTAGTCGAATTCAATCGGGTGATGCTGCAGGATTACATTAGGAAATGTGATGATTAAAGAAGTAAATGAGTTTTGCTATTTGGGGAGCAAAATAACTGATGATGGTCGAAGTAGAGAGGACATAAAATGTAGACTGGCAGTGGCAAGGAAAGCGTTTCTGAAGAAGAGAAATTTGTTATCGAGTATAGATTTAAGTGTCAGGAAGTCGTTTCTGAAAGTATTTGCATGGAGTGTAGTCACGTATGGAAGTGAAACGTGGACGATAAATAGTGTAGACAAGAAGAGAATAGAAGCTTTCGAAATGTGGTGCTACAGAAGAATGCTGAAGATTAGATGGGTAGATAACAAAACTAATGAGGAGGTATTGAACAGAATTGGAGAGAAATTTGTGGCACAACTTGACTAGAAGGAGGGATCGGTTGGTAGGCCATATTCTGAGGCATCAAGGGATCACCAATTTAGTTCTGGAGGGCAGCGTGGAGGGTAAAAATGGTAGAGGGAGACCAAGAGATGAATACACTAAGCAGATTCAGAAGGATGTAGGTTGCAGTAGGTACTGGGAGATGAAGAAGCTTGCACAGGATAGAGTAGCATGGAGAGCTGCATCAAACCAGTCTCAGGACTAAAGATCGCAACAACAACAACAGAATTTTCTTTAGTTGCAGAAAAATCGGTTACAGGTGCCAACTATTTAGACATACTGCATGTACTTGACGAATGAAGTTGCTTTGTCGTTTTCCTACGTAGAAGTCCACAGTCCCTTTTTCGGATTAGAGTTTCGAAATGTGCTGAAGCAACAGTTCCCCAACAGCAGTTTGGGCGACAACTCTGCCTCATAGGGCATTTTTGGATCCTCCATAGTTCCTGATTTAAACTCGTTTTGTGAAAAGATACGTCATATGTGACCCTGCCTACGTCGATAGCGGTTGTAGATCCGATGCCACACTACAAACGGAACCTGTTTACAAAAGCTTGCGTATTTTCTGTCAAGTTTTCTTGGGCTGCATAATTTTATCTTTACTTTATGAAACTGATTTTTAATCATCACATTCATTAATCACAGAAGTTTGATCTTCATTGGAGATTTTCAATCATTTAACAAAGAATTGTATGTGCCAATTGTGGGAAGTATATTGACGTAAAATTTCATTTACGTTGACAAAATTTGTTTGTTTTGGACCACTGCCGTAGAATGATTGCAATTATCCATTACAAAACTTATTCTCAGACTATTGATATATTTCCTTCACTTGTTAAAATTAAAGAGAAGAAACGAGTAATATACTAACTGTGTTAATAATCGTTTCAAGCTTATTTTTCCGGTGAGACATTGGCGTCTAGGGCAAACTTCCACTTTACACCCCTGCCCCTGACCCCCTATCAACGGGTATCGATTTTTTGTTTAAAAATCATCCCTACCTTAGCCTATACATTCTTTTATTGAGATAAACACGA
Organism: Schistocerca serialis cubense; assembly: GCF_023864345.2. Classification (NCBI taxonomy): domain Eukaryota; kingdom Metazoa; phylum Arthropoda; class Insecta; order Orthoptera; family Acrididae; genus Schistocerca; species Schistocerca serialis. Next base: position 43,771,266 of record NC_064646.1, on the reverse strand, counting down.
TTTTGCAACGATCGAAAATCTATACATTTCAGTGTTTCTTTTTTGTCTGAAACTTACTCAAAACATGAAAAACACACAGTTCAGAATCGTATTACTTGGAACAGTAAGGCAGTTCCTTCTTCATTCTTCCACGGGCGAGCAACGAAAAGCCGTAACAAACAAATGCAAAATGCACCCTTTGTGCTTCCGTCGCTTTCCCTCAATGCGCGGCTGCCCAGCAACTGAAGAAGACGAAACACAGGCGACTCGACGCCGCTGTCTCGCGGAACTGTTGGCCAGCACAGCTTTGCGACACGCATCTCTGCTCGGTATTTCCTTTCGAACATCTCTGCCCTCTTCGCAATTCAGGGGCCTACAACCATCCCTCTTCTTCTTCACCCTCTACCTCTTCATTTCCCTTCTCTTTCTTACATATGACCTTTTCCCATTTTTCACTCGTCACAAAAGCATATCCCCAACAAAACGGTGCCAAATTATTGATTTAATGGTGGTAATACCAACTTGATGGCTGCCCTTGGTGGAGTCAGGCCATCCTTACAAATATCTGGCTTTGATACTGTTTAGGAATACGAAATGGAACGAACTCATAGAATTAACTGCTAATAACGCAAGTTGCTAACTTCGTCCCATTGTTAGGATAATTTAATTTAGCAGTTTCTATTCCAAAGAGGTAACTTGTAACATGTTCATGTTGATAAACTAAAATTATGCTCCATTGTATGAAAGCCACATCAGTTCTGAGTAAAGGTAACAATTGCAAGTGATAATTGCAGATCATCGTAAGTTCTTTGTAATATGACATGACGCCACTGAGGAACTGTGAATGAACTGGAATGTTATGCTCTCGCAGTGAGTCGCAGCCTGTGATCAGTAACATAGCTGTGGGTGTTCGTGGTTGGCTGTTACCCTGTAGTAAAGGTCTGTACAGAATGACAGTTATGATGAAAATTTGTTTACCGCTGCTGCTGAAAAAACTAAACCTGTAGTCTCGTTGCCTAATGTATATTGCACAACACGAACTGTAATTGTACAAATATCGAAGGACTCATTCACAGAGTCACTACGTAGTGCTGAATCTACTTGCCTCTGCTAGAAAAGTCTATCCTAAGATCCCATACCCTACCCCATTAAAGCTAAACGTCAGACTTACGACACTTTGGGTAGACGTGCTGTTTCACGTACGAGTTGTGACCTGGTATTCCTGGAGCAGCTGCTGCTGTGATACTCGCTCTCTGTACTTAGTTATTCAAGAAAACAAAGTATAACTGCTCGATATAACTGTAATGTGCACTACATTACTAGAGTCGGAGTACTAATGATCTACTCTGTCCATGCCTCGTTGTCAAGTTTACTGAAAATCTTCCTGAAATGAACTGAAGCACCGAACCAGTGCAGTTCGAGTGACAATGCAAATAAACCCGCCCTAATCACGTCTGTACCAGCTGCTAAATTCGAATATAATGCGGGCTGCGATTGTCGGCGAACGAGAAGAACAGAGCACGATTATGATACCAGAATGAGATTTTCACTTTGCAGCAGAGTATGCGTCGATATGAAACAGCCTGGCAGATTAAAACTGTGTGCTGGACCGAGACTCGAACTCGGGACCGGTCCGGCACACAGTTTTAATCTGCCAGGAAGTTTCACGATTACGATAGATTCACATGTATGCAGTATAAAGGCGGTTTCAAAATTTGCTCATTTCAGAAAGTCGTTCATCAGAATCTACAAAGCGTAGCAAATGCATGAATGAATGGGAGTACGTGTGGCTGCCCTGGCTGACGCCGATGGGGGAGGCGGGGGGAGGGGAGGGAGGGAGGGGAGGGACCAGGTGGACTGTCTCCTCCCTCTACAACATTTTTTTAAAAGCAGTTTCAATTTTTTGTATCTTAGCTGACAAAAAATTACACAGATGGACAAATATAACGAAGCTTAACTACACTACTGGCCACTAAAATTGCTACACCACGAAGATGACGTGCTACAGACGCGAAATTTAACCGATAAGAAGAAGATGCTGTGATATGCAAATGATTAGCTTTTCAAAGCATTCACACAAGGTTGGCGCTGGTGGCGACACCTACAACGTGCTGACATGAGGAAAGTTTCGAACAGATTTCTCATACACAAACAGCGGTTGACCAGCGTTGCTGGTGAAACGTTGTTGTCATGCCTCGTGTAAGGAAGAGAAATGCGTACCATCTAGTTTCCGACTTTGATAAAGGTCGGATAGTAGCCTATCGCGATTGCGGTTTATCGTATCGCGACATTGCTAGTCGCGATGGACGAGATCCAATGACTGTTAGCAGAATATGGAATCAGGAGAGTAATACGGAACGCCGTGCTGGATTCCAACGGCCTCGTATCACTAGCAGTCGAGATGACAGGCATCTTATTCGCACGGCAGTAACGGATCGTGCAGCCACGTCTCGATCCTTGAGTCAACAGATGGGGACGTTTGCAAGACAACAACCATCTGCACGAACAGTTCGACGACGATTACAGCAGCACAGACTATCAGCTCGGACACCATGGCTGCGGTTACCCTTGACGCTGCATCACAGACACGAGCGCCTGCGATAGTGTACTCAACGACGAACCTGGGTCCACGAATGGCAAAACGTAATTTTTTTTTATGAATCCAGGTTCTGTTTACAGCATCATGATGGTCGCATCCGTGTTTGGCGACATCGCGGTGAGCGCACATTGGAAGCGTGTATTCGTCATCGCCATACTGACGTATCACCCGGCGTGATAGTATGGAGTGCCACTGGTTACACGCCTCGGTCACCTCTTGTTCGCATTGACGGCACTTTGAACAGTGGACGTTACATTTCAGATGTGTTACGACCCGTGGCTCTACCCCTCATCCGATCCCTGCGAAACCCTACATTTCAGCAGGATAACGCACGACCGCATGTTGCAGGTCCTGTTCGGGCCTTTCTGGGTACAGAAAATGTTCGACTGTTGCCCTGGCCAGCACATTCTCGAGATCTCTCAACAATTGAAAAAGTCTGGTCAATGGTGGCCGAGCAACTGGCTCGTCACAGTACGCCAGTCACTACTCTTGATGAACTGTCGTATCGTGTCGAAGCTTCATGGGCAGCTGTACCTGTACACGCCATCCAAGCTCTGTTTGACTCAATTCCCAGGCGTATCAGGGCCGTTACTACGGCCAGAGGTGGTTGTTTTGGGTACTGACTTCTCAGGATCTATGCACCCAAATTGCGTGAAAATGTAATCACATGTCAGTTCTAGTATAATACATTTGTCCAATGAATACCCGTTTATCATCTGCATTTCGTCTTGGTGTAGCAATTTTAATGGGCAGTAGTGTAATTACATACACTAAAATCTCTTCTACAGTAAGAATTAATGGCTTCGGGAATTACTAACGTGGTATTAAATCAAATTCACTTATATTATTCATTAAAAAGACAACAGTGCAAGTTTTAATGAACTACGAGTAATGAAAAAATGGTTCAAATGGCTCTAAACTCTATGGGACTTAACATCTGAGGTCATCAGTCCACTAGAACTTAGAACTAGTTAAACCTAAGGACGTCACACACATCCATGTCCGAGGCAGGATTCGAACCTGCGGCGGTAGCAGCAGCGCGGTTCCGGACTGAAGCGCCTAGAACCGCTTCTCCACAGCGGCCGGCTACGAGTCATAAAGGAGCGGGGTACATCAGCACGGGTCTGTTAAGTTTGCAGGAGGGGTGGCCAGCAGGCAGTCGGCTACACACAGTCCGGTGTCGGTGTAACAATGCCATCGGCTTGCCTGCCGCAGTGGCAGCGCCTGTTGCCGCCAGATCATCGGAGACGAGCGCTGTCGGGCTCGGCTAACACCTGGATGGGTGACCGTGCGCGTCTGCCGAGCGCTGTTGCCAAGAGGGGTGCGCTCTGCCCTTGCGAGGCAAACTGGGGAGCTACTTATAAACGTAGGCTTCCACGGCCAACGTCACAGAAAAAGATAGAAAAACACCCTGAAGAAGGTTACTTGCGACAATGACCGAAACGTCGGTAGTTTTACATGTTGACAATGTGGTCACACACCCAGAAAAATTTTCTTTACTGAGGAGCTACTTGACTGAAAAGTAGCGGCTCTGGTCTCATAAACTGACATACCGGCGGGAGAGCGGTGTGTTGACCACGTGCGCCTCCATATCTGCAATGCAGTGATGCCCATAAACTGAGGACGACACGGCGGCCGGTCGGTGACGTCTGGCCTTTTGTGGCCTGTTCAGACGGAGCTTAGTTTATTTTTTAGTCTGATATAATAATAAAGTTATAGTCAGTGCATGTATCAAGAGCAAACGCTGTGAAGAGAGTTCAAGACAATTCATCAATATTCTTTTTTAAAAAGAAGGCAAAAGTGTGAGACTAAGCAAATATTTATTACAAAATGTATTGCAATTTACGCAATTTTGCCACTACAGTATAGAACAACACCTAGTTTATCGGAATTTATCAATCTTTTTTAAACTGGTGTAAATATAGTACATAGCCTGTTATGTTCTACACATATTACTTTTTTCCTTGGTTCTTCCCTACAAAAAGATTTATAGTAAACTAGCAATTCGTCGGTCGCGGCTTCGCCCGCATTATTCAGGAAAATAAAACTGCGCTGTGTGAGGTTTTGGAGGGCATTCTTGTGAAGTAATAGGTTTTCAGTGGTCTTCATGTTTTAAGAGCTTAGATCTATACTTTAAAGGACGAGATAAATTGTGTTTTTTTGGCGGATTACTTTCACTTTCTTAAACTGGTTTTAATAATCAAAGTAATACGGTATTTAAAAATGTAGAGGACTTTGTCTATTCAAAATTGTTAAGGCCTTCGTGGTCACTTGTTGACAAACTGCCTGTTGCCTTCTGTCACGGGTTCTTCGGCCGACGTTTGTCTGATGATTTTTCTGACGTTTCGCCAGAACGAGTGGCTGGCATTGTGAAAGCTTCGCCGTCCATTGCTGGTGGTGGTGCAGCAGTGAAGGGTGAAGCTCTCACCAATGCCAGCCACTCGTTCCGGCGAAACGTCAGAAAAATCATCAGACAAACGTCGGCCAAAGAACTTCGTCCACCACTGTTTCGCTTAACCAACTGAGCCGAAATTTTGCATGAACGAAGCTTTTATTTAGTTGGAGAAACGATTCAGTTTGAAGCAATTTCCACTGTGGTTTAGGACATAGGACATGAGAACCATACACAAGCTGTTGGTAAATTTAAATATTAATCTTACATAAGTTCTTCATCCTCGGTAATAGCAAAATACATTTCAGTCGAGGATTAAATTGGGTCGCTTTAGTTGTTTTAAGTGCCGTTGAAATATATGGTCTGAGGCATCCAGAATGCCCCGAAACGTGGTTGCAGGTCTTAATTTTCTCAGCTGTTTTCAAGCGAATCTCCCGCTTAGACACCCTGTTACCTGCGCCACCACAACAATTTGGTACGGTGACTCCCATGGTCGCCATTACTTCAAAACCCAACAGAAAAATTGAATGGCCGGACGTGGGGCAAACTCTCCATTCAAGTCTGTGGTGCTGCAGTGAAAACGTGCACGCATATCGACAAATTACAATACCAAAACTCGAACAGATTTTACTTTAAACAAAAAACAGTACACAACTTTTGTAATTGGGAGCCTGATCCAACTAAGCTGTTTCAAGAATATCAGCTTTGCCTGCAGCTCACCTCACTGCTGAATTCCGAGATAGTGTGATGTCGATGACGATTCGAGTTGAAAATAATTTCTCCAGGTCATGATAAGATCCCTGTATGTCGCAGCTCGTGCTGTTGTCAGCTTTCTCTCTAGGAATTGCAGATACACAGTGTGCTCAATTACACTGAAGAGCCAAAAAAACTGGTACACTTGGCTAATATCGTGCTGGGTCCCCACAACACGCGGAAGTGCCGCAACACGACGTGGCATTGACTCGGCTGATGTCTGAAGCAGTGCTGGAAGGAACTGACACCATGAATACTGCAGGGCTGTCCATAAATCCGTAAGAGTACGAGGGAGTGGAGATCACTTCTGAACAGCAAGTTGCAAGGCCTCCCAGATATGCTCAATAATGTTCATGTATGGGGGATCTGGTAGCCACCGGAAGTGTTTAAACTCAGAAGTGTGTTCCTGGAGCCACTCTGCGGCAATTATGGACGTGTGGGGTGTCGTATTGTCCTGCTGGAATTGCCCAAGTCCGTCGGAATTCACAATGGACATGAAGGGATGCAGGTGACCAGACAGGATGCTCACGTACGTGTCATCTGTCAGAGTCGTATCAGCGGTCCCGTATCACTCCAACTGCAGACGTCCCACACCGTTACAGAGCCTCCACCAGCTTGAACAGTCCCCTGTTGACATGCAGGTTCCGTGGATTCATGAAGTTCTCTCCATACCCCTACACGTCCATCCGCTCGATACAATTTGAAACGAGACTCGTCCAATCAGGCAATATGTTTTCAGTCACGAACTGTCCAATGTCGGTGTTGACGGCCCCAGGCGAGGCGTAAAACTTTGTGTCATGGAGTCATCAAGAGTACACGAGTGGGCCTTCATCTACATCTACATCTATACTCCGCGAGCCACCTTACGGTGTGTGGCGGAGGGTACTTATTGTACCACTATCTGATCCCCCCTTCCCTGTTCCATTCACGAATTGTGCGTGGGAAGAACGACTGCTTGTAAGTCTCCGTATTTGCTCTAATTTCTCGGATCTTTTCGTTGTGATCATTACGCGAGATATATGTGGGCGGTAGTAATATGTTGCCCATCTCTTCCCGGAATGTGCTCTCTCGTAATTTCGATAATAAACCTCTCCGTATTGCGTAACGCCTTTCTTGAAGTGTCCGCCACTGGAGCTTGTTCAGCATCTCCGTAACGCTCTCGCGCTGACTAAATGTCCCCATGACGAATCGCGCTGCTTTTCGCTGGATCATGTCTATCTCTTCTATTAATCCAACCTGGTAAGGGTCCCATACTGATGAGCAATACTCAAGAATCGGACGAACAAGCGTTTTGTAAGCTACTTCTTTCGTCGATGAGTCACATTTTCTTAGAATTCTTCCTATGAATCTCAACCTGGCGCCTGCTTTTCCCACTATTTGTTTTATGTGATCATTCCACTTCAGATCGCTCCGGATAGTAACTCCTAAGTATTTTACGGTCGTTACCGCTTCCAATGATTTACCACCTATGGCATAATCGTACTGGAATGGATTTCTGCCCCTATGTATGCGCATTATATTACATTTATCTACGTTTAGGGAAAGCTGCCAGCTGTCGCACCATGCATTAATCCTCTGCAGGTCCTCCTGGAGTACGTACGAGTCTTCTGATGTTGCTACTTTCTTGTAGACAACCGTGTCATCTGCAAATAGCCTCACGGAGCTACCGATGTTGTCAACTAAGTCATTTATGTATATTGTAAACAATAAAGGTCCTATCACGCTTCCCTGCGGTACTCCCGAAATTACCTCTACATCTGCAGATTTTGAACCGTTAAGAATGACATGTTGTGTTCTTTCTTCTAGGAAATCCTGAATCCAATCACAAACCTGGTCCGATATTCCGTAAGCTCGTATTTTTTTTCACTAAACGTAAGTGCGGAACCGTATCAAATGCCTTCCTGAAGTCCAGGAATACGGCATCAATCTGCTCGCCAGTGTCTACGGCACTGTGAATTTCTTGGGCAAATAGGGCGAGCTGAGTTTCACATGATCTCTGTTTGCGGAATCCATGTTGGTTATGATGAAGGAGATTTGTATTATCTAAGAACGTCATAATACGAGAACACAAAACATGTTCCATTATTCTACAACAGATTGACGTAAGCGAAATAGGCCTATAATTATTCGCATCTGATTTATGACCCTTCTTGAAAATGGGAACGACCTGCGCTTTCTTCCAGTCGCTTGGTACTTTACGTTCTTCCAGCGATCTACGATAAATTGCTGATAGAAAGGGGGCAAGTTCTTTAGCATAATCACTGTAGAATCTTAAGGGTATCTCGTCTGGTCCGGATGCTTTTCCGCTACTAAGTGATAGCAGTTGTTTTTCAATTCCGATATCGTTTATTTCAATATTTTCCATTTTGGCGTCCGTGCGACGGCTGAAGTCAGGGACCGTGTTACGATTTTCCGCAGTGAAACAGTTTCGGAACACTGAATTCAGTATTTCTGCCTTTCTTCGGTCGTCCTCTGTTTCGGTTCCATCGTGGTCAACGAGTGACTGAATAGGGGATTTAGATCCGCTTACCGATTTTACATATGACCAAAACTTTTTAGGGTTCTTGTTTAGATTGTTTGCCAATGTTTTATGTTCGAATTCGTTGAATGCTTCTCTCATTGCTCTCTTTACGCTCTTTTTCGCTTCGTTCAGCTTTTCCTTATCAGCTATGATTCGACTACTCTTAAACCTATGATGAAGCTTTCTTTGTTTCCGTAGTACCTTTCGTACATGATTGTTATACCACGGTGGATCTTTCCCCTCGCTTTGGACCTTAGTCGGTACGAACTTATCTAAGGCGTACTGGACGATGTTTCTGAATTTTTTCCATTTTTGTTCCACATCCTCTTCCTCAGAAATGAACGTTTGATGGTGGTCACTCAGATATTCTGCGATTTGTGCCCTATCACTCTTGTTAAGCAAATATATTTTCCTTCGTTTCTTGGCATTTCTTATTACACTTGTAGTCATTGATGCAACCACTGACTTATGATCACTGATACCCTCTTCTACATTCACGGAGTCGAAAAGTTCCGGTCTATTTGTTGCTATGAGGTCTAAAACGTTAGCTTCACGAGTTGGTTCTCTAACTATCTGCTCGAAGTAATTCTCGGACAAGGCAGTCAGGATAATGTCACAAGAGTCTCTGTCCCTGGCTCCAGTTCTGATTGTGTGACTATCCCATTCTATACCTGGTAGATTGAAGTCTCCCCCTATTACAATAGTATGATCACGAAACTTCTTCACGACGTTCTGCATGTTCTCTCTGAGGCGCTCAACTACTACGGTTGCTGATGCAGGTGGTCTATAGAAGCATCCGACTATCATATCTGACCCACCTTTGATACTTAACTTAACCCAGATTATTTCACATTCGCATTCGCTAATAACTTCACTGGATATTATTGAATTCTTTACTGCTATAAATACTCCTCCACCATTGGCGTTTATCCTATCCTTGCGGTATATATTCCATTCTGTGTCTAGGATTTCGTTACTGTTCACTTCCGGTTTTAACCAACTTTCCGTTCCTAATACTATATGCGCACTATTTCCTTCAATAAGAGATACTAATTCAGGAACCTTGCCCTGGATACTCCTGCAGTTTACCAATATTACGTTAACTTTTCCTGTTTTTGGTCTCTGAGGACGGACATTCTTTATCAACGATGATAATGTCCTCTCTGGTAAGCCGTCAGGTATTTTATCGTTTCGCCCAAGGGGGGGTCCCTCTAACCTAAAAAACCCCCGTGTGCACGCCACACGTACTCTGCTACTCTAGTAGCTGCTTCCGGTGTGTAGTGCACGCCTGACCTGTCTAGGGGGGCCCTACAGTTCTCCACCCAATAACGGAGGTCGATGAATTTGCAACCATTATAGTCGCAGAGTCGTCTGAGCCTCTGGTTTAGACCCTCCACACGGCTCCAAACCAGAGGACCGCGATCGACTCTGGGCACTATGCTGCAGATATTAAGCTCAGCTTGCACTCCGCGTGCGATGCTGGTTGTCTTCACCAAATCAGCCAGCCGCCGGAAGGAACCAAGGATGGCCTCAGAACCCAAGCGGCAGGCGTCATTCGTTCCGACATGTGCTACTATCTGCAGCCGGTCACACCCAGTGCGTTCAATAGCTGCCGGAAGGGCTCCACATTACGGACGAGACCCCCCGGCAAGCACACCGAGTGCACACTGGCATTCTTCCCCGACCTACCCGCTATTTTCCTGAGGGGCTCCATAACCCGCCTAACGTTGGAGCTCCCTATAACTAATAGGCCCGCCCTCTGTGACTGTCGGGACCTTGCCGGAGAATCGGCCACTGGCCCTACAGGCGAGGCACCCTGTGGTGGCTCGGAAACGATGTCATCACCACTAGGAAGCACCCCGTACCTGTTGGAAAGGGGTAAGGCAGCTGCCACGCGGCCAGATCCCACCTTCGCCTTTCGGCCAGGCACGCGCGAGCCCACCACTGTCCGCCATTCACCCTGGAGTGATGGCTGACCGGTAACATGCTCACTGCCGGAAGACGCAGCGACATCAGGGGTTCCATGTGATTCCAAGGCCACCGAAGTAGGCATAGGTCTCACCACAGTTGCCCCAACGCCACTACGAGCCGACGCCTGCGCCTCGAGCTCGATGAGCCTAACAGACAAAGCCTCCACCTGCCCCCGAAGAGTGGCCAATTCTCCTTGCGTCCGCTCACAACAACCACAGCCCCTACACATGACTATGTTTACCCTACTCTATACGGTGACAAATTCCCAAGATAATCTTCTGATGAGCTACTCTGATAATCAAGAAACACTCACTGAAATACGAGACGCGAAAACTACGCTAGGTTTTCCCAGAAAAACTATTTAAAAGCTAAGCGCAGCAAATAAGTACAAAAACGCTTTATACAAACAGTACTCGCTGCTGCTGGTGCTGTCGCTCTGGCTGTCACAAGACAACTGCCGATTCAAGTGACTAGTGGCTAACGGCCGCGAAACAAACAAAAGACGGTTTTAGGGCGCTTTCTGTTCTAAACGATCAAGAAAACACTAAGAAATCTAACACGAAAACTACGTAAAGTTTTATCAAGAACTGTTAGTTACTATGCAGAGCAGATAAACACAAATAGAACCCCTTCCTTAGTGGAAGGTCGTAAACAAAATGCAAAATAAACGCTTTATACAAACAGTACTCGCTGCTGCTGGTGCTGTCGCTCTGGCTGTCACAAGACAACTGCCGATTCAAGTGACTAGTGGCTAACGGCCGCGAAACAAACAAAAGACGGTTTTAGGGCGCTTTCTGTTCTAAACGATCAAGAAAACACTAAGAAATCTAACACGAAAACTACGTAAAGTTTTATCAAGAACTGTTAGTTACTATGCAGAGCAGATAAACACAAATAGAACCCCTTCCTTAGTGGAAGGTCGTAAACAAAATGCAAAATAAACGCTTTATACAAACAGTACTCGCTGCTGCTGGTGCTGTCGCTCTGGCTGTCACAAGACAACTGCCGATTCAAGTGACTAGTGGCTAACGGCCGCGAAACAAACAAAAGACGGTTTTAGGGCGCTTTCTGTTCTAAACGATCAAGAAAACACTAAGAAATCTAACACGAAAACTACGTAAAGTTTTATCAAGAACTGTTAGTTACTATGCAGAGCAGATAAACACAAATAGAACCCCTTCCTTAGTGGAAGGTCGTAAACAAAATGCAAAATAAACGCTTTATACAAACAGTACTCGCTGCTGCTGGTGCTGTCGCTCTGGCTGTCACAAGACAACTGCCGATTCAAGTGACTAGTGGCTAACGGCCGCGAAACAAACAAAAGACGGTTTTAGGGCGCTTTCTGTTCTAAACGATCAAGAAAACACTAAGAAATCTAACACGAAAACTACGTAAAGTTTTATCAAGAACTGTTAGTTACTATGCAGAGCAGATAAACACAAATAGAACCCCTTCCTTAGTGGAAGGTCGTAAACAAAATGCAAAATAAACGCTTTATACAAACAGTACTCGCTGCTGCTGGTGCTGTCGCTCTGGCTGTCGCTTCGGCTCCAAAGGCTCTATCGATGATGTTTCCTTGAATGGTTCGCTCGCTGACACTTGTTGATGGCCCAGCACTGAGATCTGCAGCAGTTTACGGGAGGGTTGCACTTGTCTGACGTTGAACGATTATCTTCAGTCGTCGTCTGTCCCGTTCTTGCAGGATCTTTTTCCGGCCGCAACGATTTCAGGAGGTTTGTTGTTTTACCGGATTCCTGATAGTCACGGTAGGCTCGTACGGGAATAGCCCCACTTCGTCGCTACATCGGAGGTGCTGTGTCCCATCGCTCGTGCACCGACTGTAACACCACGTTCAAAGCCCCTAAAATATTGATAACCTGCCACTGTAGCAGCAGTAACAGATGTAACAACTGCTTGTTGTCTTATAGAGGCGCTGCAGACCGCAGCGCCGTATTCTGCCTGTTCCCATGTCTCTGTATTTGAATACACATGCCTGTAACAGTTTCTTCGGCGCTTCATTGTAGAAGTGCGCGACACTAACGTACTCACGGAGAATATCGATCTGTACAGCGTCTCACTCCGTGGCTTGCGCGAAGCAGTTTCAGTTCAGTGAGTGACAGGACACGACATTCTGCGCTTGTTCACTTGGAAGCACTACAACTGACAACAGCTAGGGGATTGGCATGCTGACCACGCTCCCCCCCGTATCCGCATGCAGTCGTACCTAACAGCTGAGGGTGACACGGCGGTCGGTCGCCACTGTTGGGCCTTCCGTCCGAGATCTATTGGGACGGAGTTTTGGAGGCGTTTATGTAATTTAGTTGAAGCCTTTCAGGGATGCTTGGGGGAAAATCCCACCAGGTACCCACCGAGCTCTACTTTTCTCAAGCCCCATTCAAGCTGCCATTCAGCAAGGAATCACTCTTATAAATACACTACTGGCCATTAAAATTGCCACACCACGAAGATGCCGTGCTACAGACGCGAAATTTAACCGACAGGAAGAAGCTGCTGTGCTATGCAGATGATTAGCTTTTCAGAGCATTCACACAAGGTTGACGCCGGCGGCGACACCTACAACGTGCTGACATCACGAAAGTTTCCAACCGATTTCTCATACACAAACAGCAGTTGACCGGCGTTGCCTGGTGAAAGGTTGTTGTGATGCCTTGTGTAAGGAGGAGAAATGCATACCACCAGGTTTCCGACTTTGATAAAGGTCGGATTGCAGCCTATCGCGACTGCGGTTTATCGTATCGCAACATTGCTGCTCGCGTTGGTCGAGATCCAATGACTGTTAGCAGAATATGTAATCGGTGGGTTCAGGAACGTTATACGGAACGCCGTACTGGATCCCTGCGGCCTCGTATCACTAGCAGTCGAGATGACAGGCATCTTATCCGCATGGCTGCTACGGATCGTGCAGCCACGTCTCGATCCCTGAGTCAACAGATGGGGACGTTTGCAAGGCAACAACCATCTGCACGAACAGTTCGACGGCGTTTGCAGCAGCATGGAGTAGCAGCTCGCAGACCATGGCTGCAGCTACCCTTGACACTGCATCACAGACGATGCTGTACTCAACGACGAACCTGGGTGAACGAATGGCAAAACGTCTTTTTTTTTTTTTTTTTAGATGAAACCAGGTTCTGTTTGCAGCATCATGATGGTCGCATCCGTGTTTGGCGACATCGCGGTGAACGCACATTGGAAGCGAGTATTCGTCATCGCCATACTGGACTATCACTAAGCGTGATGGTATGGGGTGCCATTGGTTACACGTCTCGGTCACCTCTTGTTCGCACTGACGGCACTTTGAACAGTGGACGTTACATTTCAGATGTGTTACGACCCGTGGCTCTACCCTTCATTCGATCCCTGCGAAAGCCTACATTTCGGCAGGATAATGCACGACCGCATGTTGCAGGTCCTGTACGGGCCTTTCTGGATACAGAAAATGTTCGACTGCTGCCCTGGCCAGCACATTCTCCAGATTTCTCACCAGCTGAAAACGTCTGGTCAGTGGTGGCCGAGCAACTGGCTCGTCACAATACGCCAGTCACTACTCTTGATGAAGTGTGGTATCGTGTTGAAGCTGCGTGGGCAGCTGTACCTGTAAACGCCATCCAAGCTCCGTTTGACTCAATGCCCAGGCGTATCGAGGCCGTTATTACGGCCAGAGGTGGTTGTTCTGGGTACTGATTTCTCAGGATCGAAGCATCCAAAATGCGTGAAAATGTAATCACATGTCAGTTCTAGTATAATGAATACCCGTTTACCATGTGCATTTCTTCTTGGTGTAGCAATTTTAATGGCCAGTAGTGTATTTCTTGTCAATATTTAGTAACGTTACGAGTGGAGTGTGCGCTGTACAAAGTATTTTAAAAAAAACGGCAAGTCTGACTGAGTAATACGCAACTGACAGGTTGGCGTAAGCGGCTGGATCAGGCGTGAGCCACGAGAAGAGGCGGGGGCCATGTGGCGGAGGGGGGGGGGGGGGGGGGGAGGGGGAATGGAACCGCACCGCCTCGTGCGATAAGTCTTAGTAAAGTTTAGACTACTCGCAAAAAATACGAAAGCCACTGCCAGACATGGTACAGAAAATCTAATGACAGCGATGAAATCGCAATAAAGACGCGAATTCCTATTGCCATTTTACACAACATAGTGAAAGCGTACACTGTGTGTAGCTCTCGTCTATGGAGTGAGTGGAGTTCTTTAAGGAGATCAGCTGATTTGGCCCGGTGGTATTTGGTAAAAGTAAGTCATAACACATCAAACTAACTACTAAGGAATGCCTCTGGTTACTAAATCAAACAATGATCTCAATGAACTCAGTTTAGTATTCATAAGTACACAAATTTCATAAGAAACGAATGTAACAGGAACTGAAATCGATAAATGCCTTGACAAACTGGCATAAAGGGTCTGGTATGGTAGTTCAAAGTAACGCGTATCGGAACAAAACATTTACACCCACGGAGGGCGTACCGTGACTGCCGCAGTTTACTACATGGAGATAGAAAATCTGATGGATATGCGTGTGTATCTGTTGCTGGACTTGCACTTGTATTAAACTTCTGACTGTGAATCTGTCTTCAAAATGAAGATGGGAATTACTGAACGTCGCCACGAAGAATTCGCCTTTCCCTACAATTCGCTTTGCTGTTGCACCTGGTCCCGCCATGCTTTGAATCTGCAAGCGGGTGCAGAATCAGCCATTGACTCACAACCGACAAGTCTCCGGTACTCAGCCGGATGCACGCCTCTGTTCCCGAACGAGCAGTAGTTTTGAAGGAGTCTGGATGTGAAGCTCTCGAAATGCAGAAGTGAAGAAATCTGGAAGTGAAGTGATTAACTGCAGAGGGCTTCCAAAAAGCGAAATTTGAGTTCTTTGTTTTTCGGCGTTGCGTAAGTTTGTTGGGGGAATACTAATTCTTATGTGCGCCGATCTGCAAGATGTTTTCTTGTAAGACGCTGACCTCTTTACAATAATCAAATTACACGTGGTTAATCTTTTAAACTACTTGTTAGTCTCGAGACTCCGAGATGTCTGGCTTCCTTCGTGTGCCGGCCAATACGGTTCGCTCTATACTGCCAGCCCTCAGATATTTACGTGAACCAATAGGAGGCGCCTTTACCTTTCTTCGAACATTCGCGTTGGTGTCACGGAGTCGCGTGTCGCACCTCGCGCGCAGCAGTGCAGTCCCAGCTTCGTGAGCCGGCCGTTGTGACCGAGCGGTTCTAGGCGCTTCAGTCTGGAACCGCGCGACCGCTACGGTCGCAGGTTCGAATCCTGCCTCGGGCATGGATGTGTGTGATTGTTGTAATCGCAGGAACAAGCGAAGTCTAAATACAGTCTTTCTCAGGCAGTGCGACGGAAATAGTCCGTAAACACTAGGTGAGTTAAAATGTAAGCTAAATGCCGGGCTTGGCAGAGGGGTCATTAAAGGAACACAGCTGGAGAGCCAAGGCGGAAGTCCAAACTGTCGGGCAGCTACGAGTGATAGGGAAAGAAACAGACTCCTTAAAGAGACAAAAGAAGCTCTGGGTAGGCAATTAGACATATCAACGGAAAACTTCTGGTTAGAGAGGGAAGTCTGGGATCGGAGAGAGAAAGAAAGTTGGTTCTTGGTGAGGACCGCAATACATCATGAGGAGCCAATGAAGGGCCCAGGACGCAGTGCGTGACCATATTGCGAGAGGCGCCTCTATCCCTGCACCCAGCCTCTGAAGAACAATGACAACAATAATACTTCAACGTTACCAAACAAGGGTAAGTTGCCTTCGACGCTACGTCATGCCAAGCGCTGGCGGGGTCGGAAGGGCAGAGCTAACAAAACTCAGGAGAACGCCGCTCCGGCGTTTCTCGATGTTAGGCTCCAGGTAGCGACACGAGTCAGCGTGATAGCCGCAGCCGACTTGGGCTGAGAAACGGGCTGTAGGCAGGCAGCCGCAGATAGTCGCTGAAGAGCGTTAGGGAGTAGCCGTGGGACTCTGACGTAGGGCACTAGGAAGTATTGCAGAGCTTCTAGTAGGCAGTCGTTACGGTGGAATGAGGCACCGTCTCTGTATCTGACTTGGCCTTCCTGTGAATGCAATCACCACGCCGTCAGGGTGAGCTGTAATTCTTCGGAATAAACTGCAACTTGTTAAAGTTAGCAAGACTTTAATTCCACCCGATTCCTAGCCTTGTACCTTCACACCGGGGATTTCCACAACTTAGCCAGATCAAAAAGTCTCCCTCTAACTAAGGTCAGCCGGCTAAATCCCTTTCACGAACCGTGTCGCTCAATCCCTTGCAATACCCACACTTGGGACGGGACATGACGTCCTTAGGTCAGTTCTAAGTTCTAGGGGACTGATGACCTCAGATGTTCCATAGTGCTCACAAGGGAACCTCCCCATCGCAGCCCCCTCACATTTAGTTATAAGTTGCACAGTGAATAGGCCTTGAAAAACTGGACACATATCAATCAAGAAAACAGGAAGAAGTTGTATAGAACTATGAAAAAAATAAGCAAATTATACAAACTGAGTAGTCCATGCGCAAGATAAGTAACAACAAGGATAATGTGAGACCAGGAGTGCCGTGGTCCCGTGGTTAGCGCGAGGAGCTGTGGAACCAGACGTCCTCGGTTCAAGGCTGCTCTCGAGTGAAAATATTTTAATTTTCTATTTTCAGACAATTATTATCTGTCCGTCCGTTATGTTTTCATCACTTTTTTGGGAGTGATTATGACATCCACAAGAAATCCTAAATCGGGCGAGGTAGAAGAATCTTTTTACCCATTCGTCCATTCGATAACATATATCCTGTCATGTGACGCACATGCCGTCACCAGTGTCGTATAGAATATATCAGACGTGTTTTCCTGTGGAGGAATCGGTTGACCTATGACCTTGTGATCAAATCTTTTCGGTTCCCTTTGGAGAGGCACGTCCTTTCGTCCACTAATCGCACGGTTTTGCGGTGCGGTGGCAAAACACAGACACTGAACTTATTACTGTGAACAGAGACGTCAATGAACGAACGGGCAGATCATAACTTTGCGAAAATAAATAAAGTAAAGATGTCACTCGAGGGAAGACTTGAACCCAGGACCTCTTGTTCCGCAGCTGCTCACGCTAACCACGGGACCAAGCGTTCCTGGGCACAGATTGTCCTTAATGTTGCCTATCTTGCGCATGGACTACTCAGTTTGTATATTTTGCTTATTTTTTTCATAGTTCCACACAACTTCTTCCTGTTTTCTCGATTGATCTGTGTTTCGTTTTTCAAGGCCTATCCACTGTGCCAACTTATAACTAAATCTGAGGGGGGTGCGATGGGGAGGTTCCCTTGTCAGAGCCATTTGAACCATTTTTCCCAGCTTCGTGTTCCCGTTCCGCTTCCTGAGACGTCACCTCAGCATCCCCTGTTTGACCCGACGCTGCGCCCCTCTACAGCGGCAGTACCTCAGAGGCTGTGCCCGTTAGGCGGCACCCACCCCGTGGACACTGTGTGTTCCAAACAGCCCTGCCACTCTGCACGTCCCGGAGACGCGCCCTGCTTTGTCGTACTTTTCTTGCTCGCTGTGAAGAAGCCACAGCTCTGGGCGATTTTCCGTACCCCATGGTTCCCGTCACAAACGGAGGTGAGTGGCGATTCTGTCACGCGACGGAACTTCCAGATAGGCGGACGGAGCGTGGTTGGTGGTCTTCTGGTGAGCATGTCCGTGTGGTGAAGGTCGTCAGCAAGGAATGAGTAGCCAGCGATATCCGCGTGCTCAGATCCTAGTTCAGAGGTAGAATTATTTCGGTGTGCTCCTATTCACGACTTGGTAATATTTGTAGTGTAATAATCTGGGACTTGAAAAATATTTGAACAGCAAGTGCAACAATAGCTGTCAGTGACTGAACTTCGCGATTCTGTACCATACTGTACATACTCTTGCTTCAACTAACTGACCATTAGCAATTTAACACAGTTTGAGGAATTTAACACAGTTTGAGTGCACTGCGCAACGCCGCTGGCTTACATTCGTCGTCGTCGTCCGCGAACACTCCCACTTTCTCTGCTAGGTCAATTAACTAATCTCTTACGCGTTCTGTCCTTAATTATTAACCGTGTCTGGTTGGGGCACATCATTAGGGTAAGCAGTGATCCTTTTCTTACTTCCTCTATTTAACGTTGTATTCTAACACTTTTATAAGATGTTGACTGATTGCCCATTAGGCAGGCCATATGAGTATCCGAAGCTTGTATAAGGGCTTAAAGCAGCAGTGCTCAACCGAATCCCTAAATTTTACAGATGATTCATATGAAAATGTGAGGTAGTGTGATCGCCCTCTGGTACTCAGACTGCTCTCAACTAACTATTAATGTCACAGTATTTGTTAGTTACCAAAACTCCCAAGTAATGTTGCAACGTTCTGGCCAGTAAAGTCTCGTTCTTTTGATACTGCTCATCTGCAGGAGCCATATGTTGCTGCAGGGACGGACCGCAGAAGTGGTGCCATGAATGTTGCTGCAATGTACACTACTGGCCATTAAAATTGCTACACCAAGAACAAATGCAGATGATAAACGAGTATTTATTGGACAAATATATTGTACTAGAACTGACATGTGATTACATTTTGACGCAATTTGGGTGCATAGATCCTGAGAAATCAGTACGCAGAACAACCACCTCTGGCCGTAATGACGGCCTTGATACGCCTGGGCATTGAGTCAAACAGAGCTTGGATGGCGTGTACAGGTACAGCTGCCCACGCAGCTTCAACACGATACCACAGTTCATCAAGAGTAGTGACTGGCGTATTGTGACGAGCCAAGTGCTCGGTCACCAATGACCAGACGTTTTCAATTGGTGAGAGTTCTGGAGAATGTGCTGGCCAGGGCAGCAGTCGAACATTTTCTGTATCCGAAAGGCCAGTACAGGACCTGCAACATGCGGTCGTGCATTATCCTGCTGAAATGTAGGGTTTCGCAGGAATCGAATGAAGGGTAGAGCCACGGGTCGTAACACATCTGAAATGTAACGTCCACTGCTCAAAGTGCTGTCAATGCGAACAAGAGGTGACCGAGGCGTGTAACCAGTAGCACCCCATACCATCACACCGGGTGATACGCCAGTATGGCGATGACGCATACACGCTTCCAATGTGCGTTCAACGCGATGTCGCCAGACACGGATGCGACCATCATGATGCTGTAAACAGAACCTGGATTCATCCTAAAAAATTACGTTTAGCCATTCGTACACCCAGGTTCGTCGTTGAGTACATTATCGCAGGCGGTCCTGTCTGTGATGCAGCGTCAAGGGCAACCGCAGCCATGGTCTCCGAGCTGATAGTCTGTGCTGCTGTAATCGTCGTCGAACTGTTCGTGCAGATGGTTGTTGTCTTGCAAACGTCCCTGTCTGTTGACTCAGGGATCGAGACGTGGCTGCACGATCCGTTACAGCCATGCGGATAAGATGCCTGTCATCTCGACTACTAGTGGTACGGCGTTCCGTATTACCCTCCTGCCTCCACCGATTCCATATTCTGCTAACAGTCATTGGATCTCGACCGACGCGTGCAGCAATGTCGCGATACGATAAACCGCAATCCCGATAGGCTGCAATCCGACCTTTATCAAAGTCGGAAACGTGATGGTACGCATTTCTCCTCCTTACACGAGATATCACAACAACGTTTCATCTGGCAACGCCGGTCAACTGCTGTTTGTGTGTGAGAAATCGGTTGGAAACTTTCGTGATGTCAGCAAGTTGTAGGTGTCGCCACCGGCGCCAACCTTGTGTGAATGCTCTGAAAAGCTAATCATTTGCATATCACAGCATCTTCTTCCTGTCGGTTAAATTTCGCGTCTGTAGCACATCTTCGTGGTGTAGCAATTTTAATGGCCGCTAGTGTATTATGACTGAACTTCCAGTATGCTGCAGGTGGAAAATAGGTCCGTAACTTGTTTTATAATTGTGATAAATGGTTTCAGTTCCATCATAAGCTGCATTAAGAAGTATCTTTTCTATCTCTTGATGGATACTGGTTCCGGACACCTACGTCCACTTTCAAACCATCCGTACCATAGTTGTGACAACACAGGCGACAGCTGTGTACAAAAACCGCCCCTGCAGCGACGTTCAATGCGGCACTGTGGCCCTTCTCAGTCACGGCAGGTGCAATTTTTGTACGTAGGCTTTCGCCTGTATTGTCACAGTTACGATACGGATGGTTAGAAAGTGGACGTATGGATCCCAACTAGTTGACAGCAAGAGATAAAAGAGATACTTCTTAATGCAGCTTATGACGAAGATACAACTATTTATCTCAAAAAAATATTACAGACTTTGTATCACTCTCACACCAGTTACAATAAATACAAATACTAATTTGTGCATAAATAAAGAGCCAGCGCTTGTGTCTCGCGCAGTCTTGCGCATTTCCACTCACATTAAGTGAGTACAAAATGTTGTTAACATATTGTTTAAACAATTACTTATGTCTGCTTCATAGAAGGGTGTTTTGGGTGTTTTCGCTCTCTTTCCAATGGCGGTGTCAGCTAAACACCTGCAACCGAACACTTCTTAATTACCTTGCTTTTTCAATACTGGCCGACCGGTGTGGCCGAGCGGTTCTAGGCTCTACAGTCTGGAACCACGCGACTGCTACGGTCGCAGGTTCGAATCCTGCCTCGGGCATGGGTGTGTGTGTTGTCCTTAGGTTAGTTAGGTTTAAGTAGTTCTAAGTTCTAGGGGACTCATGACCTCAGAAGTTAAGTCCCATAGTGCTCAGAGCCATTTGAACCATTTTTAAAATACTGACTGTAATCACATTTAAATAAAACTTCTGGCAAAACTAATAAATATACAAGAATGACAAGATATGAGGCATCCATGCTGCATTCACTTGTTCTGTTCCTGAGGAGGATACGATTTCATGAGAAACGTTTCCATGATGGATAAGATGTAAAACATAAGATATCAATAAATGAAATAGTTACAGGTACGTATCTTTCAGGAAAGACAGATGCAAAACAATGCTATCATCAGAGATACCGTTTGTTGAAATCTGATCAAGTGTTTAAAAGTTGTTAAATCTAAAGTTCGTAGTCAAAGTATTTAGACGCTGTAAAATATTATTTTTTGTAGTTTTTTAGATATTAAAAAATTATTGTTTCATTCGTGTGTGGATTATGAACTAGTCAGTGATATAGGCAGAGGTGTACGACTGTTCCTGTTACTACTGCTGAGTTGCGTCATTACCTGCGGTTTCTCGTGCTTCAGGTACCTGGGCTGTGTACGGCTCTGTTTAAAAGAACAGCTCGATGCAGCCGTAGAGTCGAGTCGCGCACGTCTACTTTCGTGCCCCGCAGCTAATTCGTGGAAAATAATAACCTGCAGCTGTGATCTTGCAGTACAACGGTCTATGCATTGGCTAGAACTGCCAATTAATTAAATACACAGAAATATTAAATAAAAGTTAAATGAATAATTTAATATCAAGAGTTCTATTCTAATGTCTGTAATTGATGTAGTCAAAAGAGAATTATGCTGAATAATGTTTATTCAAGAAAGAACATCTCAGATAAACGGGAAGTGGTCGTAGGATATTCACTTCAAAAACAGACAGACAATACCCGTATCAAATGTAATAAATTTACACTCCTGGAAATTGAAATAAGAACACCGTGAATTCATTGTCCCAGGAAGGGGAAACTTTATTGACACATTCCTGGGGTCAGACACATCACATGATCACACTGACAGAACCACAGGCACATAGACACAGGCAACAGAGCATGCACAATGTCGGCACTAGTACAGTGTATATCCACCTTTCGCAGCAATGCAGGCTGTTATTCTCCCATGGAGACGATCGTAGAGATGCTGGATGTAGTCCTGTGGAACGGCTTGCAATGCCATTTCCACCTGGCGCCTCAGTTGGCCCAGCGTTCGTGCTGGACGTGCAGACCGCGTGAGACGACGCTTCATCCAGTCCCAAACATGCTCAATGGGGGACAGATCCGGAGATCTTGCTGGCCAGGGTAGTTGACTTACACCTTCTAGAGCACGTTGGGTGGCACGGGATACATGCGGACGTGCATTGTCCTGTTGGAACAGCAAGTTCCCTTGCCGGTCTAGGAATGGTAGAACGATGGGTTCGATGACGGTTTGGATGTACCGTGCACTATTCAGTGTCCCCTCGACGATCACCAGTGGTGTACGGCCAGTGTAGGAGATCGCTCCCCACACCATGATGCCGGGTGTTGGCCCTGTGTGCCTCGGTCGTATGCAGTCCTGATTGTGGCGCTCACCTGCACGGCGCCAAACACGCATACGACCATCATTGGCACCAAGGCAGAAGCGACTCTCATCGCTGAAGACGACACGTCTCCATTCGTCCCTCCATTCACGCCTGTCGCGACACCACCGGAGGCGAGCTGCACGATGTTGGGGCGTGAGCGGAAGACGGCCTAACGGTGTGCGGGACCGTAGCCCAGCTGCATGGAGACGGTTGCGAATGGTCCTCGCCGATACCCCAGGAGCAGCAGTGTCCCTAATTTGCTGGGAAGTGGCGGTGCGGTCCCCTACGGCACTGCGTAGGATCCTACGGTCTTGGCGTGCATCCGTGCGTCGCTGCGGTCCGGTCCCAGGTCGACGGGCACGTGCACCTTCCGCCGACCACTGGCGACAACACCGATGTACTGTGGAGACCTGACGCCCCACGTGTTGAGCAATTCGGCGGTACGTCCACCCGGCCTCCCGCATGCCCACTATACGCCCTCGCTCAAAGTCCGTCAACTGCACATACGGTTCACGTCCACGCTGTCGCGGCATGCTACCAGTGTTAAAGACTGCGATGGAGCTCCGTATGCCACGGCAAACTGGCTGACACTGACGGCGGCGGTGCACAAATGCTGGGCAGCTAGCGCCATTCGACGGCCAACTCCGCGGTTCCTGGTGTGTCCGCTGTGCCGTGCGTGTGATCATTGCTTGTACAGCCCTCTCGCAGTGTCCGGAGCAAGTATGGTGGGTCTGACACACCGGTGTCAATGTGTTCTTTTTTCCATTTCCAGGAGTGTACGTTGAGTTCAACATGATGATTCACTCACACGATACAAAGAATTTTCAATTCCGTAAATTAAGTGGAAATAGTTAGAGCCCTACTCTGGAGCACATGCAGACTTTTCGAAATATAAAGTCCCTTCAGAAGTTAAAGTACGGCAACAGCCGTTCACTGCCCAGACTCAGACACCCGTTAACCCAGGCAGTTCTTGATCCTTCCAGAAATTGCGTAAAAGTGTCAGAATCGCTTCCTTCAGCCCTTCATTCGAGAGGTCTCCATCTCCACTGGACTCCAGCGGTGTTCCACCACCGTCTATCTCTCACTGGCTGAAGGCCATCCCCACCAAACATACGTCATTCTCAAGCTCTACAGTCACGATGTGATTCAGGTTGACCAATTCGCAGACTAGACTAATAAATCACAACAATATTTAAGTAAAGAAATTTCATATACATTCTGTTACACACAGATCATTTACAAAAAACGCAAGCAGTAGTTGGTTCATAAGTAAATAAGCCAGTACTCTTGCGGAAGTGCGCTCACGTCAGATGACTACAGATTGAAACAGCCATATATGCCTGCCTGACAGAAGCGTCTCTTGGCACTCTCTACAATAGTGGTGTCACTTAACACAACCGATCGACCGCTTTTGAATAATACCACTTGCAATCAACATTTAAATAAAGTCAAAATAGTAAAGCTTCATCAAAAATCTACAAAAGTATGACAGTATGAGGTATTGTATGTTCATTTGTTGTGTAAATGTGGAGAACACGATGTTCTGACAAAAATTTGCATAGGGACAAAGATGTAAAAGGCATAGTAAATCAACAAATAAAATAGATACAGAGACGTAGATTTCAGAGATGATAACTACAGTGTAATGCTGTCATCTGAGATAACGTTTGTTGAGATCGCATGAAGCGATCAACAGTTGTTAATTCAGAGGGTCACTATGAAAATGTTCATTCATTGTGAGATATTAACTTTTGTAGTTTTAAAGACGTTGAGATATTGTTGTGTCACTGGATGTGCCTCATTTATCTGAGAACGCAGACGCATCAATATTTCATACGAGCTACTGTCGAATCTCAAGGAGTTGCAGCTTGGCCATCCTTAAGATGACTGACACAGTGCCATTTCCAGGAGCGTTGTCTCCTGCACAAAGGCAATGTGAGCATCAGCCGGCCAAACAAACTCCCAGCTCTGCGATTCACCCCTTTCCGGCGACACGCTCATTGAGGTGCTGTCTTACACTGGAACTGAAACTTCTGTGGTGCGTGGGGTTGATCTGAGATTCTGTTATTCTGCGCAACTGATTAATCTGAGATGTACCCTTTACC
Source organism: Schistocerca serialis cubense (assembly GCF_023864345.2). Taxonomy (NCBI): domain Eukaryota; kingdom Metazoa; phylum Arthropoda; class Insecta; order Orthoptera; family Acrididae; genus Schistocerca; species Schistocerca serialis. The sequence continues at coordinate 43,746,652 of NC_064646.1, read as the reverse complement.
CTGTGGCTCCTGCAAGATGCAATTTCCACCCCCACACTACTACAGAAGTCAGACAGACGCTCCTAACGTTCTAAAGAGAAATGCCTGAAAAACTTACAGCAATAAATATCTTATAAAGTCGTCCGCTGTAAGGAAATGACACAAAAATTCACAAAATTTCTTACGTAACTAGTGGGATACTTGGGTACTGGAGCAGTGCTAGTTAGTGTAAGAAAAACATGAAACTAACGAAAGTTATTATTTATTTTGCAAAAATTCTGAGAAATCACAATGGCACTTTTACTTATGAACTGAACAAGTTATATCCTGGTTCTTAGCGGAATGTGAAGTTACCTCTCAAGGATAGGATTCGCTAATGAAATTTCTATACAAAGTTTAAGATGGTTGTTGACTCGGCAGAATGGCTGAGAGGCGCGCCTACTCAACTTGAACAATCATCCTTTAGAATGTTGCTAGGTACGGTCGAGGCTGTCGCTTGTGAAATGCAGTGAAGTGTACTGTTGTGGAGGCTCGCAATAGCTGTAGCGCACAATACCATAAGCTGCAATGACTGCTGTCTGCGCCGCTCGCTGCTGACAAATAAGATAACTCTCGTTCTATCTGGATTGACCTTCGCCAATGAAACTCTCCCTACACCTTGATGACGTCAAGGATTCCTATTCGCCCCTAGTCTAACTATTGGCGTGGTACACCGGTCAGATAACCAGTCCACCGCGGTGCCACTCAAAAATTCGCTTGCAGGCGTTTAACTGTAACTCTGTCCGTTCACACCGCACAATAAGTGTGTCGGCCAACACAGTGAACAACTCTTAATCGCAAGGACTCAATACAGAGTCGCACTTCGATTCGCTCTCAACAGAGGTGCTCTCCCAGTGAGGTACTGAGGAGAGACTTGTTCCTCACTCCACGAGCGACAACGGAACGGCGCCTCTCCATGCCAGACATGAAGGGGTATATCTTTTGGTCTCTTCCATTACTCCTTCAGCTCAAGACGTCAGAAATATCGTCTGCCAATCAGCATTGCTCTTCTAAAACGGGAGAATGATGTTTCATTTAAGACGACCAATCCGGAAATCCATAGCATTGGCGTTTGGCGTTTGCTGTCTCCCTGTGAAAATGTCTGAAACTGCGTGCTATGTGTAAAGAATGCGTAGGCTGGCCACTCCTACACAATGTAGCAGAATTTGCTTTTAAGCCAAACACGGGGGCGTTCCCCCTTTCACTCAGGCACATGCTGTCCACTTCACGGGCGGTCACCTCAGCGTTTGGCGTTGACTCGTCCTCTGAAGGTACCGGCGTCCCGTTGTGCGGTTTGTGTCTCCTGAACTAAAAGCTCCTGTGACCGTCATGTCTGGAATGTATGTGTGTACGCCAGCCTCGAGTATTTCAACCCCGGTGCGCTTACTTGTTATTTGCGTACCGTTTACATGAATTCATACAACATTGACTTTACCTTATCGAGTTTCGGTTCAAATGAAGCGTCTTGATGTGAGGAATATGATTGTGATGGCGGAATATGTAAGCAATGTAGGTCAGGAGACCACAACGTCTTACAAACTGAGGCAGTGGGACTCACTTCTCCTGTTTTGTAGAAATCCGTTAGATCCGTTGTCAAGAGGAGGCAAACGCAAAAGCGTAGGGCTCTATTAATCATCGGCAGTTCAAACGTAGGGCAAATGATGGTGCCTCTTAGGGAATTTGGCTGGAACAGACAGGAAAGGACACCAGCTGCACTCAGTGGGAGCCTCATTCAACATGTTGAAGAAGCTATTGCGGCAGTCATCGAGGGAATATGGTGCAATCAACGGCAGATTTTGGTGTATGTTGGAACAAGCAATTCCTGTCGTCTGGGCTTCGATTTCATGCCTGGGTAATCCCAGAGACTGGCAGAGAAGATTGGGAACACCAGCCTGGCCCACAGAGTTTCAGCGAAGCTCACAATTTGCAGCATTGTGCCCAGTACTGATCTTCGGTTCTGAGTCGAGTGGAAAGACTGAACCAGAGACTTCGAAGAGGCTGTGACAAGCTAGGCTGCGACTCCTTGGACTTGTGCCACAGAATTGCGAACTGTAGGCTCCCCCTAAATGGGTCAAATGCGCACTACATATCAGAGGCTGGTACTAAGGTAGCTGCCTGTGCGGGGTGCACACAAGGGTTTTCTAGAGTGGGTTACTCGCCATCCAACACAGATAACGATAGCTGTAAGAAACGAAGAAGTATCAGTCTTAAGATCGAGAGAAATGCCTCCCACACGTGAGAGTATTAAAATCCTAATAGTAAATTGCCGAACCAACCGCAACAAAGTGCCACAGTTTGAAGTGCTGATGAGAAACAGTGAAGGTCACATAATACTAGGTACAGAAAGTTGGCTGAAGCCTGACATTGATAGCAGTGAGATTTTTGGGGAAAATCTAAGTGTATATCCAAAGGATAGGAAATGGTACATGGAGTTGGTATATTTGTCACAGTACAAATGGTTCAAATGGCCCTGAGCACTAAGCGACTTAACTTCTGAGGTCATCAGTCGCCTAGAACTCAGAACTAATTAAACCTAACTAACCTAAGGACATCACACACATCCATGCCCGAGGCAGGATTCGAACCTGCGATCGTAGTGGTCGCTCGGCTCCAGACTGTAGCGCCCAGAACCGCACGGCCACTCCGGCCGGCTGTCACAGTACACAAACAAATCAAATCGATCGACATAGAAATAGAAGCTGCATCTGAAGTTGTTTAGGCAAGACTCAGAATCAGGGGTTGGTATAAAACGGTGATTGTATCCTTCTATCGTCCATCAGAAACATCTGATGTAACCGAAAACTTTAGAAATAACCTCAGTTCAGTTGTACGTTAGTTAAGTTTCCCAGCCCTAGTGTAATCATGTGTGGAGACTTTAGTTGTAACCTCCCCACCGAAAATTTTAAATGATATTATTTTAAATGCTAATGAACATTGTGCTAAGTGTAAGCTCACCAGAGAAATTTTTGAAACACAATAATTGAATGTTAACTAGAATACAACCTAATGTAATTTAATGACAATAAAAATGAGAATCGCAATCTGACTCAAGGTGTAAGCTGTCACGAAAATAATGAAAAACAATTCAATGCTAATGAGACTTCAGTGACAATGTAAACTCAATTAAACCAAAATATCGGTCTTTGGCCCTGTGCAAAAAAAATCATAATTAATTTCTTACCTCATTGAAACTGCATGTCAAATTTCTGCTCTTATTACTGGCCACGGCTTGGAGGAACTGCATCGCAAGTAATATATTTTTTTTTTTTAAATTTAACTGAATCTTTTCTTTAAAGGAAATGGAAGGAAATCGTTCATTCAGTTAAATAGTTCGTTTGTTAAAGATATTGCTTTGAAATCAAAATTATTATTGGGGCGATTATTGCACAAATTAGTTACAGTTAATTTACATTATTAGCTGAGCGCATTTAAAAATAATATACCTCATCCTGAATCTTGACCAGAGTGCCATGTCGACGCCTGCGACTGCGTCCCGCTCGCGACCGTGATAGGACTAGACCACTACTGCCGACAGACTACATCACACAATTGCACTGGGCTGCTACTACGGACAGACTGCTCGCAACTGTACTGCACGACTACTACTCACAGAGTACCGCTCGCAACTCTCGCGCGGTCAAGCGCAGACTAGCCACGATAAATGGCTCTCTGGTCAGAGACTCTGCAATGCCTCGCCATCGCCGCCACACAACATACGTGTTTCATAACCCTCCACTGGGGGGGCAAAAATTTGGCAGCGATGGTGAGTCATTTGGACTTGCCAAGCGCGGCAAAGTTTTTTCTTTAATTAATCAACTTGTACAATTTAAAGAATATTTAGATACATGAATTAAATGTTGGGCACATGCACCGAGTTCAAAACATTTCAGACAAAGACAAGATATGAGTACAAAACATATTCGCAGATGAGAAAATGTATATACAAATTATTTGACAGATAACAAAGTGCACACGCACTGAAAAAATTCTTTAGCATTTTCAGAACAAATAAACAGAATGGCAAAAAATCATGTTGACAAGTGACATGAGTGCACATGCACTGCAGTTGAGAACATATCAGCAAATGACGAAATGTATATACAATGAGTAACAAATGACATAAGTGCATACGCACTGAAGTATTGAACATACAGAATGAGTACAAATCATATTGAAAAATGAGAAAAGTGCACAGGCACTGAAGTTCAGTAGAAGATATATTAACACATAACATAAGTGCACATGCACTGTAGTTCAGAACAAATCATCAAAATAAAAATGTATATACAATATAAAAGACAAGAGTCCACATATACTGTACTTCAGAACAAATCGAAAAAATGTCTTTACCATTTTCACAACAAATAAACATAATGGCAAAAAAATCATGTCGACAAGTGACGTAAGTGTACTCGTACTGGAGTCCAGCAAATCTAAAAAAAAAAGTATAGCCCATGAGCATAAATGATTTTAGCAAAAAATGATCTTCACTATGTGACAAGAATTAGGATAGGAAAGGGAAGGATTGCATCATGTTTGTAGCACTTTAGGTTGCACACAGCTGTTCTGAAAGTCCATATCTTTCCACAGGAGTACAACACCAAGTGACACAATTTGAAGTTCTTTTCCCATCAGAATTTATCAGCGTAGCCAAGACACTGAACTGTCGTAGTAATATTCCATGTTTTCATTTTGGCAGTACATTAGGTACACCAAACAGTGGGACCATAATAACGTCTTCATCGCTCACGGTGGTGGACAGCATGTCGTGTCAACACCACGCTCTTACAAGGCACACCAACGTAGAATTACTGCAAAAACCAAATATAGTGCTCCATGATCATGAGGATGGACAGGACAAATGGATATTGCAGTAATTCAGGGTAGTTAGCTCATAAGGTGAAGGACATTAAGTCACATAATAGGCTTCATTGAGAATTACAGTAGTAGTTTGCGGCATTCATTGCCCAGTTATTGAACATTTCTGTACCAAGTATGTAGTATTACAGAATAATGTTCATAAAATTAAAATATTGGCATCATGGGTAATCGTATTACAATAAACAGTGACAGTCCTTGGCCAGTTACAAAGCATATTTAGTGTGACAGAATAATGTTCATCAGAAGTCTTAATTGAAAAGGAGAGTCAATTATTGGCCTAGCATTAACATAATACATTGAGTGATACAAATTATTGGCACTCATTGGCCATTTACCAAAACATGAAAAGTCAACATTGAAAACAAGAGCTAATTAATGGCATAATTAATAACATAATTCTTTTAGTGACATTAATTATTGGCACTCAGTGGCCAGTTATAGAACATGAAAAGTCATAATTGAAAACAGGAGCTAATTAATGGCATAATTATTAACGTAATTCATTTAGTGACATTAATTATTGGCACTCATTGACCAGTTACCAAAACATGAAAGGTCATAATTCATTTAATTAGATTAATTATTGGCACTCAGTGACCATTAAGTATTGAATAGTATAAAACATTGTTCATCATTCAGTATTATTCAGAACTTTCTTAAATGAGTAGCATTATTTGAAACTGGTGATACACACCATTAAGAAGTCATGATTAAAAATCAGTTAATTACAGTCATAGCATTAATAATCATGGGCATTATAAGTAGTCTCATTACAATAAACAGTGGCAGTTATTTGCCCGTTACAAAGCATTATTTTATATATATATTTTTTGTATCATTAAGAAGTCATTACTGAAGTGACATACTTTTCAGAGCTGATCAGTATTATTCAGAATTCTCTTAAACTAGTAACATTATTTGGGACTGGTAATACATTTTTTTGTTAGCAATGCATTGCTTAGGGTAATTATAGGGGAAAGCAAGAGAGAAGAATTTGCTTCTGGGTTATTGGTATAAATGAAAAATGTGTAACGTCATTCGTCATAAGTCAGCTGTGGCAAGATTATGAAACAACTAGAGTATATGTAACCACATTCATAGATTTAATGAACAACTGCTTATAGCACATTAATCTCATAAATAATTTCTCCTGCAAAAAATATATAAAAATGGATTATTAAGCTGAAAAGAGAAATGCATTTTATGCTGAAAAGTAGTGAACTTCAAATTAACAGGTAGTGAAATGTGTATAAAAATGTGTTCCATAGCTGTCCTTTCCAAAACCTTCAGTCATTATACTGTGCAATATAACACTTGCTGTCAAAACGAACTGCAACAAATACTTAAATAACTACATAGCCTAAATATAACTTCAACATTATCCTCATCTGCAAAGAAAACTTCATTATACATCTCATCATAACACCATTATCATCATCACCTGTAAAGAAAAACTTCATTATTCATAGCAGCATATTCTTCATCATTATTCATCAGCATTCATTATCATCTGCAAAAAATCACTTCATTACTCATTACACAACTATTCCTTATCTCTAGCATATTTCATCACTAAAACTAAGATGTGTAGTTCTGTCTGACAGCCTGCATCAATCACCTTGTATTCTGAAAGAAAAAATTAGTTAAGACTGCTATTCTACGATGAGTATAGTATATTCTTGTTAATGCTTGTTAATCCTGATCCATTTACTCTTCCTCATAAAGTTATTGCATCTCCTTTCGTTTATTCCGTAGGTGAAATTCCCATTTCTGTTGAATTTATTTCTTACACGCATCATTTCTTTCTGAAATTGATGAACAAAGATTAATGTCTTGCATTTAAATCATATACCCACTAAATAATGACTGGTTTATGGTGACATAATTAACCATACAGCATAACATGACAGAAAACGTAATATGTCAAAGACATTGACAGTGTTCAGATGCAAAAATGTACACAGAATAATACAATGCCGCAGCAAAAAACGTAAAACAGTCACGATGGTGTGTTATACCTTAACTATTTCACAGTGCATATAAACAAAACATGAAAACAATCGTACATAAAAAGACTAAATGTGACGTTCGTTGTGTTCAGCTTGTATGTAGTGTAGTTAATAGAGGCGAGAATTAAAGACTTTAATGGAGAGAGAATTTGATAAAATTAATACGTCATTACATAGAATTGCATAATTATTCATAAAATACGTAAGTTCATCTGGAAAAATATGCACGGTCTGATGTGTAACGACAAGAAAAGCGACCTGCTAACCTTACCTTGCCTGGCACTTGCCAAGAAAAATACGATAATCATCAATAATTAGTCATGTGAATATAATTGCATAAGTGGTCATAAAAAAATTAGTAAATAGCATCATAGTGTGTTGAATCATAAAGTGTCTTCATTCAATAAAGGGTTTAATATTTGACCAATGTTGGTTGCCTTTCGATTTTCTGGTTCTCAAAGTTTCGACGTGTACAACATTGGGGTGAGGGATGCTGCGAATCCGATATGGTCCTGCGTATAGAAGTTCAAATTTACTGCACTTATCTTTTATTCTGCTGGATAAATAGTGTGTACGCACTAATATCTTCTGTCCAACGTGAAAGTCGCGGCGTGTACAAACCTGTTTTTGTTGTCTTCTTCGACGCTCTGCGGCACGTTTGATGTTGTTCAGCGCAATGTTAATTATTTCATGGTGTCTTAGTCGACGACAAGTAGGGAAGTTTACTAACTCTTTAATTTTGTTTGGTGGTTCAACGTTTTTCAGTATAACAGACGGAGATAGCATAGTGGATTCATTTGGAATGGAATTAATTACATCTTGGAATGAGAGTATGTGTGTATCCCAATCAATATGTCTTTTGTGGCAGTATATTCGACACAGTTTACCAATTTCTTTCATTAATCTTTCACAGGGGTTCGAAGAAGCATGGTACTTGGATATATAAATCGGAGAAATGTTTCTAGCTCGTAACATACGTGTCCATGTAGCAGAACGAAATTGTGATCCATTGTCAGAAATTACTTTCATCACATGCCCTACATGAAATAGAAAATGTTTTACAAATGCTTTCGAAACAGTTTTAGCAGTAGCTTTGCGTAACGGAGTGAAAGTAACAAATTTTGAAGTGAGTTCAACAGCGACAAAGATGTAGCAAAAACCTCTGTTAGTTCTCGGAATTGGACCAAAAATGTCTACTGCGGCCATGTGTCTTAATTTAACAGGTACAATGGGATATAAAGGAGGAATATGTGAAGTGGTGTCTGACTTAGCTTTCTGGCAAATTTTACAAGACGCTAAAACTCGTCGTATACGTTTCTCCATGTTGGTAAAATAACAGTTCTGCCTCAGTATAAGAAAACATTTTCGTGCTCCGTAATGTGCGTAACTTAAATGAGTGTACCAGATTAATTTGTTAACCAATTCGTCAGGAATGCATAATAACCAATTGTTGCTGTCAGGATGAGAGCGGCGAAACAGAATGTCATTGCGTACAGTGTAATGGTTTCTAATCGTAACATTATTCCTATCTTGCCAAAGGTGTTTAATTTCTTTCCACACGTTGTCTTTATTTTGATCTTGTGCTATGCCCTGAAATGACGACGAAATAAAATTTTCAAATGCAACTTGTTGAATGTACATGACACTGAAATTTGCTTTGGAGAAGTTGGTTGCTACGTCTTGCTGATTGTTGCTGAGAGAACGCGATAGTGCGTCTGCTATAACATTTTGTTTGCCGGGAATGTGAACTATTGTAAAATTAAATTCCTGTAAATAAAGTTTCCATCTACTTAATCTATCGTGTGTGAATTTAGCCGAAAGTAAAAATTGTATGGCTCTGTGGTCTGTGTAAACGGTGGTATGTCTTCCATAAAGAAAATGCCTAAATCTCGTGAAAGCCCATACAACGCATAATGTTTCAAGTTCTGTGACAGAATAATTTCGCTCAGCAGGTGACAGAATGCGACTTGCAAATGTGATGTTTTTAATTACTGTAGAACCATCTTCTTCAATTTCCTGGAAAATATGTACGCCTAAAGCGGTGTTAGAACTATCGGTGGCAATGGAAAAATTTCTGGTAAGATCTGGGTGCGATAAAAGTGGAGCATTCAACAGAGCATGTTTCAGGTTCACAAATTCAGAATGTGCTTGCTTATCCCATGACCAAATACTGTTTTTACCTGTTAATTGGCATACTCTAGGCGTGTCTAAAGCAGAGTGATGAATAAATTTACTAAAAAAGTTAATTAAGCCCAAAAAACTGCGTAATTGCTTCTTCGTCGTAGGAACAGTAATGTCACGTAGAGCTTGATGTTTTTCCGGATCTGGCGCAATGCCTTCTGCTGAAATTACGTGTCCAAGAAATTTTATAGAAGTTTTGCCAAAGTGCGATTTACTGAGATTAACTGTGAGTCCTTGAGCATGAAAAGTTTGCAACAGTTGTTCTAAAATCACATTGTGTTCAGACCAGTTAGCTTCTGCAATAAGAATATCGTCTACGTACGTCGTAATTCTGTCTTTAAGTTCTGTCGGAAGTATTGTGTTCGAACCGCGAATAAAAGCTGCTGAAGAAATAGTTAAGCCGAATGGTAATTTACAAAATTGATAACAGTCGCAAAACAGAGAAAAGCTGTGTATTTTCTGCAATTCGGATGAAGTTGTATTTGCCAAAATCCCGATTTCAAATCTAGTGTAGAATAAATAGCAGTACCGTGAAATTTCTGTAAAAGTTCCTCTAATGTCTGTGGTCGGTCTGTTGCATTAATAATAATGTCATTAATGTGACGTGAATCAAGTACAAGGCGAAGTGAGCCATCTTTTTTCTTAACAATATGTAACGGGTTTATGTACGGACTAACTGCCGGTTCAATAATTCCTTGGTCAAGCATATCCTGCAATTCTTTCTTAACTTGTTCTCTATGGATATACGGAATGGGATAATGTTTTGCTTTAAATGTGTCGTGCTGTTTAACTTGAAATTCATACATAAAACCGGACATAGTACCAGGAACATTGTCGAAAACTGGAGCTTGCTGTAAAAGAATTCTGTGTAGTTGCATGTGTTCGTCGTCTGTATTTGCACTGCTCTCTTTAACCTTATCAGAAATCATCTGTATTACGTCGTAGTCAGCTTCGTCTGGAGTGTTATAGTTGTGTACATACGTATCCGTGAACAATGTGGGATTACAGTCTATGTTACGTGACACGGAAATGACCTCTGTGCGATTAATTGTTTGCTCTTCCGCAGATAGTGAGTACTGAAATTCTATAGCAAATTGTATATTTTCATCCTTCAACATTAAATAAGAATTCTGAAAATCAATGACTGCGTCGTGTTGTACCAGAAAATTCGTACCTAAAATAACGTCTGTTGTCAATAAAGGAACAATCCAAAAATTTAAGTGGAAAGTATGACCTCCAATACAAAATGATAAATGCGTCTGTAATTTAACGTCTACTCCTTTACTCGATACTGCTCCTTTCACTTTCGTTTTGCCTAATGGTAATGTGGGATAGGTATTCTCTTTGTTACACTCGTTAAAAGTTTCCTCATTTATAACTGACATAGGTGATCCGGAATCAATTACTGCTGAAAATTTCGATGAACCAATTTTAATTTCGATGACAGGATGTGAAATGGTTTTTTGAACAAATGGTCTTTCCTGCAAGAGAGTGTCTCTGATATCGTCAAAAGTAATTACATTTTCGTGAACAACATTTTGCGTGTCTAAAGTAGTGCTTGTATTATTGGAAGATGCGACCTGTACAGTATCTAGTCAGATTCTATCTGATGTGTTACTATTTTCAGTTGGATGTTGTGGCATTTCTACTATTTGAACAGTTCTATTACTTCTTCCAGACGTATTACGCTCTGGATGATACCTACTGTCGGGTTCATTCATGAGAATAGGTTCTTGCGGATAATTCTGCTGTTGGTATGACCGACTGTTGTTAGATGTACGCTGAAAATTGTCCTCATTATTTTTACGTCTGTCGTAATGGTCATTCCTATACGGTGCATTGCGATAGGAATTGAAATACTGTGTTTTCTGTACGTAGTTGTTCCTTTGCTGCCGTGCGTTACTATTTATTGGACCAGGGACTATACGTCCACGCGGCGAAACATTAAAGTTAGGTTGACCTTGTGCATTCCATTGTTGGTTAGGTATGCTAACCGGCTGACTTTCATGCTGTTGTGGTGGAAAACGTCTATTGTTACCAAAATGTGCTTCTGTTGCTGAAAATTTTGACGATATTGATAATCAGAATTTTGTCTGTGATTTAAGTTCTGGTAGTTGTCGTTCCTAAAGCGTCTGTTACTTTTCCTATTGAAATTACGTCCCTGATCATAATTACTGTAAGTTTGTTGACCTTGGTTATTATACGAAAAGTTTTTGTTTACAAAAGAATAATCAGATTGCTGCACTTCTAAAAGCTGCAACAGATCCCTGAACGCCGAAATATTTTCTTTTTGTTGACCCGTCAGAAGTGACACTCTTAATGACCGTGGTAATTTAGAGATGCATAATTGAATAAGTGCAGATTCACTGTACGGTTCACTTAAGTACTGGTTTTGTTGGACCATATGCTCAAAAAATTGCGTGACACTGGGAAAATTGGAGTTCTCATAATTTAGCAAACTAATTAGTTGATCTTTAATTCCGCGCTGTGTCGTCTTCGACCAGTACGCTGATAGAAAAGCATTCTGAAATTCTTCTACCGAATAGCACTGTCTCGCGATCGGTCTCATACGAGTTGCCGGTTCGCCTTCCAAAAAACTGCAAATAAATTCGAGTTTGTGCGTTACGGGCCAAGTCGGTGGAAAAGCAAAGCTAAACTGTTGTATCCAATCCAGTGGATGAATCTGTGTTCTATCATTTTTAAACACTTTAAATTTTCTCACTGACAGAAAATGTTTGTAATCGAAATTATCGTCTCTGTATGATGGAACAGGATCAGGATTGTAAGAAAATCTATTGAACTGTGATTGTTCGGAATCTAAGTCCCGTACTCTCTGTAGATTACCCAAATCATACGCGCTGCGCGAGTCTGACAAATGTTCGCAAAGACGCGTCTGCTGTGATGTATTATTAACTGAAATATTTTTCATCTCTGTTACCTCTTGCTGTAAGCTTGACAATTTTCTATTCAAGGTGTTGTTAGACGAATCGATCTCATTAATTGTCTGCTGTAAAGTTTGAAATTCAGGTGTTTGATTAAATGAAACCGGTGAAGTATCGTCTGATTTGCTGTCATTATTACCTTCAATGACGTCAGTACGACTGGCCAGTTCATCACATTTTTCAGTCAGTATTTTTACCTGATCATCGGTTTTAGTGTCAGTGGCATTAATCTGTTTTTGCAATTTACGTGTAGTTTCATTCAGTTTTTTAACGTCAGCTTTGACGACATCAGAATCCTCTGTTAGTTCTAATTGTTCCAGTCTGTCGGTCACTGCTTGAAAATCGGTTGCGTATGTGTCTGTTTTCGATTTAAGATCCGAAATTTCGTCACATAATTCTGTGTTCGACTGTTTGATGGTATTAATTTCGTCGGACACTGTGGCAATATTATTGTCTACATACATTTTTGCCTTGGCAAACATTTTACGTTTGTCTTCTTGTCTCTGAGCAGTGATTGTTTCCATGACTTGACGTTTGACTTTATTTTGATCCTGAATCAATTTGCGGAAACGCGTATCACTGTTTTGTATGTAAAGACTAAGACGTTCGTTAATTTGAGTGTTATGTTGGTCGAATTTCGCGTCGATCTTTTCATCCATTGTGCGCGAAAGTTCTGCTGTCATTAGTTTAAACTCGTCCCGTAATTGTGTAGCTCTTTCAGAGCATTGTTTAGCGACTGTACTAATTTCCGCTCTAAGTGTTTCTGTTGCGGCTGTTTGCATTTCCCTTAATTCTTGAGCAACAGATTTAATTTCTTCGCTACTTTTTCTTGAACAAGCCTCAATTTCCTCGCGTAACTGTTCCTTAGTGTCATGACATTGTGCGGCAACGTCTCTAATTTGTTCACTAAGCTGTCTGGAACTGTTGTCTAATTTATCATTTAGCTGTTTGGAACTGTTGTCTAATTTATCATTTAGCTGTTTGGAACTGTTGTCTAATTTTTCATTTAGCTTGTCTTGTTTTTCGTTCTGTTGTTTGACCTGTTCACTAAGTTGTTTGAGATCTTCACTCTGATGTTTGTTACCCTCACTAAGGTTGTCTTGTTTTTCAATAATTTGGTTAACTCGTTGCAGCAATAGTGCCATAATTTGATCCGAGCCAAAATTAGCATTTCTATTCTCAGTGCTGTTTAGTGATGTACCCGCAATTGTCGCGCTTTGTGTGACCATTTGGTCATTCTGCAATTTGCAAAAGGATTTGTCAGTCAAACGTACACTGTCAGTCACTATTTCGGAATTAAATAAATCCGTCGTATCTTGTGTATCCTGTTCATTTTCATTAGACAAATTTGTGTGTTCATCACGTAAATTTAGTAAACCGGGTCTGTTAGGCTGGGCAGCGCTCATTACAATAGAGCGTCCCGCGTCATCGATTGTCGTCAAATCAACAGAGGACACAACCGAGTTCGTTTGTTCATCATTAAGACAAAAGTCATCATTAGTGGTTGGAACGCATTGATTGTCAGTGAACGCAGGATTGTCATCATTACACTGCGTGTCACAATTACTATCGGTCACGCTGTTTAAGTCGGTAATTTCATTCATAATACCTCGCGATACACTATTCACAGTCTTTCGCGGCATTTTTACAATAGTCAAAATTATTCACAAAATAAATAAGCACAATGCAAAAGCAACACACAAATACAACAGAGCAACGAATTGCCGTTGACCTGTAGAAAGAAAGTCACAAGATTAGTAAAAGCGTTGCGCCAAATTCTAATTATATCTAAGCAAATAAGAGCAGATATCTCACTGTTTTTCAAAAGATTCTCAACGAAATACGATCCTGGACTGGGTGTCGCCAAGTGTAACCTCCCCACAAAAATTTAAAAGATATTATTTTAAATGCTAATGAACATTGTGCTAAGTGTAAGCTCCCCAGAGAAATTTTTGAAACACAATAATTGAATGTTAACTAGAATACAACCTAATGTAAGCTCACACCAAATAAATTTAATGACAATAAAAATGAGAATCGCAATCTGACTCAAGGTGTAAGCTGTCACGAAAATAATGAAAAACAATTCAATGCTAATGAGACTTCAGTGACAATGTAAACTCAATTAAACCAAAATATCGGTCTTTGGCCCTGTGCAAAAAAAATCATAATTAATTTCTTACCTCATTGAAACTGCATGTCAAATTTCTGCTCTTATTGTTGGCCACGGCTTGGAAGAACTGCATCGCAAGTAATATATATTTTTTTTTTTAAAATTTAACTGAATCTTTTCTTTAAAGGAAATGGAAGGAAATCGTTCGTTCAATTAAATAGTTCGTTTGTTAAAGATATTGCTTTGAAATCAAAATTATTATTGGGGCGATTATTGCACAAATTAGTTACAGTTAATTTACATTATTAGCTGAGCGCATTTAAAAATAATATACCTCATCCTGAATCTTGACCAGAGTGCCATGTCGACGCCTGCGCCTGCGTCCCGCTCGCGACCGTGATAGGACTAGACCACTACTGCCGACAGACTACATCACACAACTGCACTGGGCTGCTACTACGGACAGATTGCTCGCAACTGTACTGCACGACTACTACTCACAGAGTACCGCTCGCAACTCTCGCGCGGTCAAGCGCAGACTAGCCACGATAAATGGCTCTCTGGTCAGAGACTCTGCAATGCCTCGCCATCGCCGCCACGCAACATACGTGTTTCATAGTCATCCAACAGTTAATTGGGAGGATTGGACTTTTGTTAATGGTTGACGCGATAAGACATCCTGTGAGACATTAATAAATGCCTTCTATTACTAAATGCCTTTTTGAAAACTACCTAGAACAGATAGTTAGGAACCCCACCCACGATGGAAATATATTGGGTCTAATGCAACAAGTGGACCTGACTTCTTTAAGGAGTTCCACATCGAAACTGGCGCCAGTGACCATGACGCGGTTGTACCAAAAATGATAACCAAAGAACAAAGGACAGCTGAAACAAGTAGAACGATATATATGTTCAGTAAACTAGATAAAAAAATCAGTAGTGTCGTATCTCAATGAGGAACTTCTAACTTTCAGCACAGGGCAGGAGCATGTAGAGAAACTATGGTTCAAGTTTAAAAGAATAGTTGACCATGCGCGAGATAGACATATAATCAATAGAAAAGTTCATAATGGGAGGGAACGTCCATAGTATACAGTCACTGTAAAGAAACTTCTGAAGAAACAGAGATTATTGCATTACAGGTGTAAAACAAAGCGTAGGGCCATAGATAGAGAGATGCTGAATGAAACGCATTTGGCTGTCAAGACAGCAATGCTTGAGGCCTTTAGTGACTTCGGTAGCAGAATATTGTAAAATGATATATCACAAAACGCGAAGAAATTCCAGTCATATGTCGAGGCTCTTAATGGCACCAAACTTAGCGTCGAGTGCCTAGCGAATGAGACAGCGATTGTGAGTGAAGGGAGCAAAACAAAAGCAAAAATACGTATCTCCGTTTTCAAATGTTCAATTAAAAAGGCAAACTCACGAGGCTTGCCCCAATTTAATCCTCGTAGCACTGAAATGATGAATGAAATAAATATTAGTGTCAGTGGTGTCGAGAAACAGGTGAAATCGCTAAAATTGAAGAAAGCTCCAGGCACCGATGGAATCTCTGCCAGATTCTACACCGAATTTGCGGCTGATTTAGCATCTCTTCTAACTATAATCTACGGTAAGTCGCTCGAACAAAAAACGGTGCCCAGTTCGTGAAAAAAGCACAGGTCACACCAGTCTACAAGAAGGGTAGTAGCATTGACCCACGAAGCTATTGCCCAATATCCTTAACATCGATTTGTTGCAGAATCTTATAAACGTATTCTGAGCTCAAACATAATGAGCTATCTCGAACAGAACGACATCATACGAAACACAACTCGTACTTTTCTCACATGACATACTGAAATCCATGGATTAAGGCAGTCAGCCCCCCCATGAACCATGGACCTTGCCGTTGGTGGGGAGGCTTGCGTGCCTCAGCGATACAGATAGCCGTACCGTAGGTGCAACCACAACGGAGGGGTATCTGTTGAGAGGCCAGACAAACGTGTGGTTCCTGAAGAGGGGCAGCAGCCTTTTCAGTAGTTGCAAGGGCAACAGTCTGGATGATGGACTGATCTGGCCTTGTAACAGTAACCAAAACGGCCTTGCTGTGCTGGTACTGCGAGCGGCTGAAAGCAAGGGGAAACTACAGCCGTAATTTTTCCCGAGGGCATGCAGCTTTACTGTATGATTACATGATGATGGCGTCCTCTTGGGTAAAATATTCCGGAGGTAAAATAGTCCCCCATTCGGATCTCCGGGCGGGGACTACTCAAGAGGATGTCGTTATCAGGAGAAAGAAAACTGGCGTTCTACGGATCGGAGCGTGGAATGTCAGATCCCTTAATCGGGCAGGTAGGTTAGAAAATTTAAAAAGGGAAATGGATAGGTTGAAGTTAGATATAGTGGGAATTAGTGAAGTTCGGTGGCAGGAGGAACAAGACTTCTGGTCAGGTGACTACAGGGTTATAAACACAAAATCAAATAGGGGGAATGCAGGAGTAGGTTTAATAATGAATAGGAAAATAGGAATGCGGGTAAGCTACTACAAACAGCATAGTGAACGCATTATTGTGGCCAAGATAGATACGAAGCCCACACCTACTACAGTAGTACAAGTTTATATGCCAACTAGCTCTGCAGATGACGAAGAAATTGAAGAAATGTATGATGAAATAAAAGAAATTATTCAGATTGTGAAGGGAGACGAAAATTTAATAGTCATGGGTGACTGGAATTCGAGTGTAGGAAAAGGGAGAGAAGGAAACATAGTAGGTGAATATGGATTGGGGGACAGAAATGAAAGAGGAAGCCGCCTGGTAGAATTTTGCACAGAGCACAACATAATCATAACTAACACTTGGTTTAAGAATCATGAAAGAAGGTTGTATACATGGAAGAACCCTGGAGATACTAAAAGGTATCAGATAGATTATATAATGGTAAGACAGAGATTTAGGAACCAGGTTTTAAATTGTAAGACATTTCCAGGGGCAGATGTGGACTCTGACCACAATCTACTGGTTATGACCTGTAGATTAAAACTGAAGAAACTGCAAAAAGGTGGGAATTTAAGGAGATGGGACCTGGATAAACTAAAAGAACCAGAGGTTGTACAGAGATTCAGGGAGAGCATAAGGGAGCAATTGACAGGAATGGGGGAAATAAATACAGTAGAAGAAGAATGGGTAGCTTTGAGGGATGAAGTAGTGAAGGCAGCAGAGGATCAAGTAGGTAAAAAGACGAGGGCTAGTAGAAATCCTTGGGTAACAGAAGAAATATTGAATTTAATTGATGAAAGGAGAAAATATAAAAATGCAGTAAGTGAAACAGGCAAAAAGGAATACAAACGTCTCAAAAATGAGATCGACAGGAAGTGCAAAATGGCTAAGCAGGGATGGCTAGAGGACAAATGTAAGGATGTAGAGGCCTATCTCACTAGGGGTAAGATAGATACCGCCTACAGGAAAATTAAAGAGACCTTTGGAGATAAGAGAACGACTTGTATGAATATCAAGAGCTCAGATGGAAACCCAGTGCTAAGCAAAGAAGGGAAAGCAGAAAGGTGGAAGGAGTATATAGAGGGTCTATACAAGGGCGATGTACTTGAGGACAATATTATGGAAATGGAACAGGACGTAGATGAAGATGAAATGGGAGATACGATACTGCGTGAAGAGTTTGACAGAGCACTGAAAGACCTGAGTCGAAACAAGGCCCCCGGAGTAGACAATATTCCATTGGAACTACTGACGGCCATGGGAGAGCCAGTCCTGACAAAACTCTACCATCTGGTGAGCAAGATGTATGAAACAGGCGAAATACCCTCAGACTTCAAGAAGAATATAATAATTCCAATCCCAAAGAAAGCAGGTGTTGACAGATGTGAAAATTACCGAACTATTAGTTTAATAAGTCACAGCTGCAAAATACTAACACGAATTCTTTACAGACGAATGGAAAAACTAGTAGAAGCCAACCTCGGGGAAGATCAGTTTGGATTCCGTAGAAACACTGGAACACGTGAGGCAATACTGACCTTACGACTTATCTTAGAAGAAAGATTAAGGAAAGGCAAACCTACGTTTCTAGCATTTGTAGACTTACAGAAAGCTTTTGACAATGTTGACTGGAATACTCTCTTTCAAATTCTAAAGGTGGCAGGGGTAAAATACAGGGAGCGAAAGGCAATTTACAATTTGTACAGAAACCAGATGGCAGTTATAAGAGTCGAGGGACATGAAAGGGAAGCAGTGGTTGGGAAGGGAGTAAGACAGGGTTGTAGCCTCTCCCCGATGTTGTTCAATCTGTATATTGAGCAAGCAGTAAAGGAAACAAAAGAAAAATTCGGGGTAGGTATTAAAATTCATGGAGAAGAAATAAAAACCTTGAGGTTCGCCGATGACATTGTAATTCTGTCAGAGACAGCAAAGGACTTGGAAGAGCAGTTGAATGGAATGGACAGTGTCTTGAAAGGAGGATATAAGATGAACATCAACAAAAGCAAAACAAGGATAATGGAATGTAGTCTAATTAAGTCGGGTGATGCTGAGGGAATTAGATTAGGAAATGAGGCACTTAAAGTAGTAAAGGAGTTTTGCTATTTGGGGAGCAAAATAACTGATGATGGTCGAAGTAGAGAGGATATAAAATGTAGGCTGGCAATGGCAAGGAAAGCGTTTCTGAAGAAGAGAAATTTGTTAACATCCAGTATTGATTTAAGTGTCAGGAAGTCATTTCTGAAAGTATTCGTATGGAGTGTAGCCATGTATGGAAGTGAAACATGGACGATAAATAGTTTGGACAAGAAGAGAATAGAAGCTTTCGAAATGTGGTGCTACAGAAGAATGCTGAAGATTAGATGGGTAGATCACGTAACTAATGAGGAAGTATTGAATAGGATTGGGGAGAAGAGAAGTTTGTGGCACAACTTGACCAGAAGAAGGGATCGGTTGGTAGGACATGTTCTGAGGCATCAAGGGATCACCAATTTAGTATTGGAGGGCAGCGTGGAGGGTAAAAATCGTAGAGGGAGACCAAGAGATGAATACACTAAGCAGATTCAGAAGGATGTAGGTTGCAGTAGGTACTGGGAGATGAAGAAGCTTGCACAGGATAGAGTAGCATGGAGAGCTGCATCAAACCAGTCTCAGGACTGAAGACCACAACAACAACAACAACAACAAGGCAGTCAGGTAGGTGCAGTATTTCTTGATTTCCGAAAAGCATTTGACTCAGCACCACACCTAGACTTATTGTCAGGGTATGATTATATGGGAGACCAAGTGAAATTTGTGACTGGATTGAGGACTTTTTGATAGGACAACACAGCATGTTATCTTGCATGGAGAGTCATCGTCACATCGGATGTGCCCCAGAGAAGTGTGCCGGACCTTTCGCTATTCATGTTGTATGTTAATGGCCTTGCAGACAATATTAATAGTAAAATTAAGCTTTTCGGAGGTTATGCAATTATCTATGATGAAGTATTATCTGGAAGAATCTGCATAAATATTCAGACAGATATTGATAACATTTCAAAGTGGTGCAGAGATTGGCAATTTCCTTTAAATGTTCAGAAATATAAAATTGTGCGCTTCAAAACAAAAATTAAAAAAACATAATATCGTATGGCTAGTACTGTCAGTGAGTCACTGTTGGGATCGGCCAACTCTTACAAATACCTGGGTGTAATACTTCTTTGGGATATGAAATGGAATGGTCACATAGGTTCAGTCGTGGATAATGCAGGTGGTAGGCTTCGGTTTATTGGTAGAACACTGGGAAAGTGCAATCAGTGTACGAAGGAGATTGCTTACAAATCACTGGGCAGACCGATTGTATACTACTGGCCTTTAAATTTCTACACCACGAAGATGACGTGCTACAGACGCGAAATTTAACCGACAGGAAGAAGATGCTGTGATATGCAAATGATTAGCTTTTCAAAGCATTCACACAAGGTTGGCGCCGGTGGCGACACCTACAACGTGCTGACATCACGAAAGTTTCCAACCGATTTCTCATACACAAACAGCAGTTGACCGGCGTTGCCTGGTGAAACGTTCTTGTGATGCCTCGTGTAAGGAGGAGAAATGCGTACCATCACGATTCCGACTTTGATAAAGGTCGGATTGTAGCCTATCGCGATTGCGGTTTATCGTATCGCTACATTGCTGCTCGCGTTGGTCTAGATCCAACGACTGTTAGCAGAATATGGAATCGGTGGGTTCAGGAGGGTAATACGGAACGCCGTGCTGGATCCCAACGGCCTCCTATCACTAGCAGTCGAGATGACAGGCATCTTATCCGCATGGATGTAACGGATCGTGCAGCCACGTCTCGATCCCTGAGTCAACAGATGGGGACGTTTGCAAGACAACAACCATCTGTACGAACAGTCCGACGACGTTTGAGGCAGCATGGACTAGCAGCTCGGAGACCGTGGCTGCCGTTACCCTTGACGCTGTATCACAGACAGGAGCACATGCGATGGTGCACTCAACGACGGGAACCTGAGTGCACGAATGGCAAAACGTCATTTTTTCGGATGAATCCAGGTTCTGTGTACAGCATCATGATGGACGCATCCGTGTTTGGCGACATCGCGTTGAACGCACATTGGAAGCGTGTATTCGTCATCGCCGTGCTGGAGTATCACCCGGCGTGATAGTATGGGGTGCCATTGGTTACACGTCTCGGTCACGTCTTGTTCGCATTGACGGCACTTTGAACAGTGGACGTTACATTTCAGACGTGTTACGACCCGTGGCTCTACCCTTCATTCGATCCCTGCGAAACCCTACATTTCAGCAGGATAATGCACGACCACATGTTGCAGGTCCTGTACGGGCCTTTCTGGATACAGAAAATGTTCGACTGCTGCCCTGACCAGCACATTCTCCAGATCTCTCGCCAATTGAAAACGTCTGGTCAATGGTGGCTGGGCAACTGGCTCGTCACAATACGCCAGTCACTAGTCTTGATGAACTGTGGTATCGTGTTGAAGCTGCGTGGGCAGTGTATTTGACTCAATGCTCAGGCGTATCAAGGCCGTTATTAGGGCCAGAGGTGGTCGTTCTGGGTACTGATTTCTCAGGATCTATGCACCCAAATTGCGTGAAAATGTAATCACACGTCAGTTGTAGTATAATATACTTGTCCAATGAATACCCGTTTATCATCTGCATTTCTTCTTGGTCCAGCAATTTTAATGGCCAGTAGTATAGAACATCGCTCAAGTGTGTGGACCCCACACAAGATAGGACTAACGGGGAATATTGAACATGTGCAGAGAAGGGCAGCACGAATGGTCACAAGTTTGTCTGATCCGTGCGAGGGTGCCATAGAGATACTGAAGAAACTGAACTGGAAGATTCTTGAAGACAGACGTAAATTATCTGGAGAAAGTCTATGAAGCAAGTTTACGGCAACCAAAAAAGGAATAAAAGTGAGATAGTGTTAATACTTTCATCCTTCTTTACCTCCTCTGCATCACTGCAGATGACATGTCACTGAGCACATTTGTACTGTGCATGCAGTAGACGTGAGGTGCCTAGTTGTTTCCACTGCCCTGTGTAGAATACATAACTTCTTGTACACTTCACTAACCTGCTGTCTTCATGATGATGATGCCCCCAGCGCAGAAAACAGCACGCAGGTCGTGGATTCTTTTTCTTGAGGCCGAAATTAACTTCACAAGGAACTGCTGCTACGAACAAACCATAACTCATTTGGGATGCCACTCGCGTTTTTTTTTGAGATAGACACGAGAAACTATTCTTGATCACAACGTATTGAACACATCCTTCCACAGTCATTATATCTCGCTAAAATAACATGAAATACATCCTGCCACAGACAAAATGTCTGTCTACTGGAACGGTCAGAACTGGAGAGTAAAATTAAATGAATCAAATACTACTACTACAGACAACATGTCGGTACCTAACGATGGTCGGAGCTGTAGTAAATAAAATTGCATGAAACAAATACTGCTATAACAGACAACATGTCTGTCTACTGGAACGGTCAGAACTGGAGAGCCGGACTGCCCGAGACACTTCGCGCGCCAGGCCAGCAAGGCGTGACCCGAACGCCACCGAAGTGCATCGGCAGTAATATCGTCAGTCTTTTGCTTTAGTAATACTTTGATTTTAATAATTTTGAAATTACTGATTGATAGCTGGCTGTTGAGAGATGTTTATTTAATAAAATGGAGTAATTTGGATGAGAGGTTTAATTAATAATAGCAAGTAAAGTTTAACGTTTTGGCGCCCTACCGCCGAACACAGCAGCCAATCACATAGCAGCAGCATCATGCGGGCGGTCTTTCTCACGGGAATGGTACCGAATCTAACATCTGTCACCGGTACCTCATCCCACATTGCGTCATCTCTACGCTTCTTGCATCTCCACTGCCCTGGGAATAGCTTCCTGGAGCCTAATATGATGGCTGAATAAGCCAGAAATATTACAAGTTTCAAGAACTGGCTTTAAATGATGACTGTTCGAATGTATTACAATCCGCTACGTATTAGTCACATGGGGATCGTGAAGATAAGTTAGGATAATTACCGCACGCAGAGAGGCATTCGGAATATCATTCTGCATGCAGTTCATACGTGAATGGAACGGGAAGAAACCCTAATTACTAGTACAGTGGGACATACCCACTGTCATGCAACTCGTGGTGGTTTGCAGAGTAGATATGAAGATGTGGCTCATTTTTCTGAGATCGCCAGTGTGTTCAGGTTTGTGAGTGTGGTTTTTTATTGAATTTCTAGGAGCTCTAAGTAGTCGCATTCCAGACTGCGCTAAACTCTGCCCCCGCGCTGCCCGCCTGCACCACGCCTGGACTCACCCTCTCCCTACGGGCCGGCCGTCGCTTGCCCCACCTCAGACCAGCTCTGTGCGGCCGAGTAACTCACCCGCCTAAGTGTGCGTCACAGCATTTTCACTCCGTAACGAGCCACCATAGACCGTGGCTCCATTATAACAAAATGCTCGGAAGACATCCCTCAACTACCTCCGAAATTTCATCAGTGGAGCTCGGGTCCACCGTGTACTAGTCGTGTTGTGACACACGTACGGGCGTGGCTGCTGCGCAGAAAATGCGGTGTCACAGCTGCACTGAGCTGCCCGAACCTCCGCCTGGACTGTGCAGAGCCCCTGCTGGGAGTGAACCTCGGGTTCGGTCGCCAGTTGCTGCCAGTCAGGAACCCCGCTTCAGGAAGAGGCGAACCTGATACATCAGTCAGTCTGCCGAAACTTAAAAGCCTTGAAGTTTTTAATAATAACTGAAAAACAAATTCCGAGTGGCACTAGTTACGACTGACATTCAATAATTAACGAGAGAGACAATGATGTAAAAAGGCTGTATTTTCACAGAATGATACTTCTATTACTTCTCATCGTAATTCCCGTCGATTTTAATACACTTGTCCAACAATCAATTAGTTTTTTTATTCCACGTGCAAAGAAGTATTAGTGTTGCTGTTTGAGCCACTTTTCCACAATTTCTTTGACCTCCTCCTTGTTCCCACTAAATGTCTGCTTGGGGGGGGGGGGGGGGGTTAGCAAACGAATCACAATCCGATGGAGCCAAGTCTGGACTCTGGGCACGGTGATGTTTTCCAGTGATTTCTCGGGTCACCTGGGCGGTGGACCAACACGGCGCCTTTTGTCTGAGATCCACGACTTCCTTCTCTCCTCGCTGGCTTTGTTCATCGCCACGTCTGGGCAGTGGTCGCTGTTTATTGTACGCTGATCCTCTCAAGAGTCAGAAAAGACAACATCTTGCGCACCCCAAAAGAGAGTCAACATGATTTTTCGGGCGAGCATTGTCTTCACCCACTGAGGTTCGAATTTTTCTACCCGCTTACAAAAATTGCTGCCGTTCATTCGAGAAAAGATTTTAGCCGGTTTTTCGCATTCAGAAAGGCAAAAAAAGGACAAAAAACAAAAAAAAATGGATAACTGAACTTCGTTCGTCTAATGTAGAAACTTCAAGAGGACAGTACAGTATCAACAAAACAGTTTTTATCCGTCAGCCGGTGCCATCTCGCCCCAGTGATGCCAATCTAACGTCATGAAAGCACAAAATTCCTCCTATAAACTATTCCACGTCTATATCACTTCCTCTCTTTAATTATTGAATGTCCCTCGTACATGGCTGCCGTTTTTACGACGGACTGCAATTTGTCGCTGCGTACTTTGGTGCCGCAGTTATATTCTAAAATCTTTGTCTCGGGAATTAACAAGAGCGCGTCATGCCTAGTCGTACGTTATATATTCTCGCTATACAGAAAATCGTAACCATTTGAACGAGGCATGCTTAAAGTAACCGAGATAGTGAGCAGTAATAATTTGCTGCAAATGGTTTTGATGGGGGGGGGGGGGGGCAGAGTTAGATGAGGAGAGGTTATCGTGAAGGCGTTAACGCCGGGCGGTACTCAAGGAGGCGTGATAAGCCTCCAGTTTTTCGCACCGCAAATAAGTGACTCGACGTATTTTCGCTGGCAGCCGTGTTGTTTACTACCGCAACCAGAGACGATCGCCGCGGCCTGCGGCTGTTTGTGGTTGGGGCTGGGCGGAAGCACATGCTCATTAGCAAATACCTCAAAGTGGCAGTTCGCAAACCGTGCAGCGAGCAGGAACACGGCAGACGACACCTGGTCACTACTAAGTTGCAATGGTGTACTCTGCCCACTACACTAAACGTGGGCCGGCCGCGGTGGCCGTGCGGTTCTAGGCGCTCCAGTCCGGAGCCGCGCTGCTGCTACGGTCGCAGGTTCGAATCCTGCCTCAGGCATGGGTGTGTGTGATGTCCTTAGGTTAGTTAGGTTTAAGTAGTTCTAAGTTCTAGGGGCCTAATGACCCCAGCAGTTGAGTCCCATAGTGCTCAGAGCCATTTGAACCATTTGAACCACTAAACGTGGTCGTGTCTGAAACTGTCGTGCGCCGCATTCAAATGCGCAGTTCTGGTTAATCTGTCGTCTAGAAACTGGAAAGCTCATAATCGAGGTAGCACTGCGTGTAGCTCGTGTGTTCAGCTGGTATCGAGGGTCTTATACAGACGCGCACACAATTAATGTGGGGGTGCTTACACGAAAGACGGCCTGTTTCCTACGAAAAAGTACTTTGAAGTAACTCGAACCAGTTTGGCTGGGATGTCTAACACGATACTTCCACCATCGTGTGTAGCGAGACAACACGACGTAACAAAACAACTGAAAATGTAGCAGAGAGTCGCTCTGTCATGTTCCGCATCTGAAAAGGAACCAGGCGGCTTAGTGGGACAGGTGTTGGGCTGTACACAATAAATCGAGTCTAGTCGTAAAGTCTCTTATGTAGAGGAAGTTCGTTATGACTTATGAACGGAGTATCTGCGAGGTTGCAGTGCTCTAATTTTCAATTCCGGTCTGCTGCCTTCCCTGTTAGACGGACCACTGCTTGCTACTTTACATCGACAATAACGGCATCAACCATTTAACAACTCGTATGAGAATACAAGCCACAGACTGCCAGAAGGAAAGAAGAAACTGTTGGAATTACTCCAGAATAGCTTTTCCATGAGAGAATAAAATAACGTCCGAGATGGACAGGCTGGTATTCCACCAATGGCCGACGTTCTTCCAGGCAGATTCTCGCTGGTGATCGGGGCTCATTTCGAAGTGCGACTCGTCACTGGACACAATTGTTCTCCAGTCAGCGAGATTCCAGGCAATAGACGTGTACGCAGACGTTCTGGACGGCGGTGGGGGATGACTCACCTGAATGTCGCCCACCACACGGCGCGACAGCCAGCAGTAATGGTCTGGGCTGCCGTTTCTTTTCATAGCAGGACCACATTGGCTGTTATGCGCGGCACCCTGTAACGAAACTTCTTTGTTACGTTACGTGGGGAGGCAGTGAAATTTTGCTGGGGCGAAATTTTTTAACACCGAAAAGAGATTATTTGATTTAAGCTCAAAAACCTCAAAAATTATTCTTGTGTTTCATAGACATTCAAGAAACGTGTCATCATCGGGGTGTTTCTTACTGATCACATTGTCCTCCACCACTCAAAGACTTACTTTGAGACAAATGTAAATGTTTACTGCTAGAACAGTTTCCAAGACATTACACTTCAGTAATTAGTTCTGCAGTGACAAGTATATAGTTCAGTTGATTTCTTATACGTATCTTAGTTCGGTGTAACTCGGAGTAATCTGCTTCCTGCCGCCGCTACTGTTGTTGGTGCTGAAATAGTCGTTGCCTCGGTCCATTTCATCTGCTAACGGGATAAAGTTGTGTGAATTCCACGAAATAATCCAGGTACCAAATCGTTTTAAATTGCTTTATTTACGACAAACTGCACCACTTCTTCTTAGTGGGAGCCCACTCCACATAACAGGCTACATACTCACAATACTGTATTACAACAGATTATTGCACAGACGTACAGTACAGTGGTTGCGCCTGAAAACTGTGTCTAACTGACCCCTCTCGAGCCTTGTGCTCCTACTATTTATATGTCTCTTAACAATCAAGTCAACAAAGCTACAGTGCAAATTTATTAAATCAAGAATTAAAATTTAACAATTTTATGAGTAACTATCCACAAAAACCTTGCTTATTTTACGCTGACACTGGCGGATACAATTTAAAAAAATACTTTTACATAGGATATACATCACATCATATAAAATACTGAAAGATAACAATGCTAACCTAAATTTTCTTAATTATGGCTTCATTTGTAAATGAAAAATATTGCGAACATATATTGGACAAGCTTGACCTACCAGTACACAAATGGGATCATAAATTTTATGAGATTTAATATATTACACGAAATCACTTAATAGATACCATTCGAGTTACAGAGCTTTGAAAGCAGAAATGTAAAACAAAAATGTCTGAAGATGGCCTTGTAAGGCGAAAACCGGTCTACAATAAAAGTAATATCGTAGAACAAAAGCAAACTGGTGCTTTTCATTTATTATTAAAAAATGGCTGTTTTATTTCAACCCTCACACCACAGTGGTATGACGACGTTTTGTTGCCCTTGATGGCAAGCTATCCTCGGCTTACATTTCAGCAAGATAATGACCGCCCGCACTCGGCGAGAATTTCTACCGCCTGTGTTCGTGCTTGCCAAATCTCACCTTGGCTAGCACGGTCACCGGACCTCTCGCCGATTGACAGCGTTTCGAGCATTATGGGCAGGGTGCTCCAACCTTCTCGGCATTATCACGCTCTAAGGCGCTACTTGGACAGAATTTGGCAGTATAACCCTCAAGAGGACATCCAGCAACTCCATCAATCGATGACAATCCGAATGACTTCCGTTAAAATTTATAAACGCTGTAACCTACGTTGGCTGCCGATCTCTGCCACAACGTAGTCGAACCTCAGATCAGATGCCTTTCGTTGACGTCACTGACAAGGGAACCTCCCCATCGCACCCCCCTCAGATTTAGTTATAAGTTGGCACAGTGGATAGATCTTGAAAAACTGAACACAGATCAATCGAGAAAACAGGAAGAAGTTGTGTGGAACTATGAAAAAAATAAGCAAAATATACAAACTGAGTAGCCCATGTGCAAGATATTCAACATCAAGGCATGTCCGAGCTCAGGAGCGCGATGGTCCCGTGGTTAGCGTGAGCAGCTGTGGAATGCGAGGTCCTTGGTTCAAGTCTTCCCTCGACTGAAAATTTTACTTTTTTTATTTTCGCAAAGTTATGATCTGTCCGTTCGTTCATTGACGTCTCTGTTCACTGTAATAAGTTTAGTGTCTGTGTTTTGCGACCGCACCGCAAAACCGTGCGATTAGTAGACGAAAGTACGTGCCTCTCCAATGGGAACCGAAAACATTTGATCGCAAGGTCATAGGTCAACCGATTCCTCCACAGGAAAACACGTGTGATGTATTCTATTCGACACTGGTGACGGCATGTGCTTCACATGACAGGAATATGTTGTCGACCCACCTAACTTGTACACTTGGCGAATGGGTAAAAAGATTCTTCTACCTTGCCTGATTTAGGTTTTCTTGTGGATGTGATAATCATTCCCAAAAAAAGTGATCGAATCGAACGGACAGATAATAATTGTCTGAAAATAAAAAATTGTTGTGGATTGGCAAGACAGCCAACTCACTATGAGAGGAAGCCGAAAGGCACGCGTTTAAGCTCACGCAGGCTGGCGTGAGGTCTGGAACAGGACAAGGTAATTAATATAGCCAATAATGTACGTTACTGCTGGAATACTTAACTTTAATCCGTAATTGGTGAACATCGCTCTTGACGGTACATGTTTTACAGCATCAATAGTAACTGGTAATGGCGCCTTGCTAGGTCGTAGCAAATGACGTAGCTGAAGGCTATGCTAACTATCGTCTCGGCAAATGAGAGCGTATTTGTCACTGTAGCATCGCTAGCAAAGTCATCTGTACAACTGGGGCGAGTGCTAGTAAGTCTCTCTAGACCTGCCGTGTGGCAGCGCTCGGTCTGCAATCACTGATAGTGGCGACACGCGGGTCCGACGTACACTAACGGACCGCGGCCGATTTAAAGGCTACCACCTAGCAAGTGTGGTTCCTGGCGGTGACACCACAAAAATTAAACTTTTCACCGAAGGGAAGACTTGAACCAAGGACTTCTCGTTCCGGAGTTGCTCACGCTAACCACGAGACCACGGCGCCCCTGAACGCAGATTCACTTTGATGTTGCCTGTCCTGAGCATGGACTACTCAGTTTGTATATTTTGCTTTTTTTTTCCATAGTTCCACACAACTTCTTCCTGTTTTCTCGATTGATCTGTGTTTAGTTTTTCAAGGCCTGTCCACTGTGCCAACTTCTAACTAAATCTGAGGGGGGTGCGATGGGGAGGTTCCCTTGTGAGCAGAACCTCAGTGTTCCTATTAATTTTTGGACGAACCATTTGAGAGGAACGTGTGCGAAGAATTTGTCGTATTCCGCCTCGTCCGTACCGGCCACTGTGCACACGAGACGGACCAGCGGGCTGTTGACCCGCGCTGCCTCCGCGTTTGACGGCCAGCGAGTTACGTCACAGGTCGATCGTCCATCGCCAAGGACGAGGGGCGTGCGGGGGCCAGGCCACGGACCCGGGCCGCTCTGCGTCACTCGGAGGACCTCGCGAGAGTGGATATGGGGCCGGATCAGTGGCAGCGAGCCGCTCCGCGGAGGGTCGGGTCCGCCGGTCTCGGTTCCCTCCAGCGCAGCCGTCTCGCGCCCTGGCGGCTCTGCCTGCAGCTTCCCTCACGTCGCCGTGTGAGGTGCGGCACCGCGCACGATGGGAACGGCTGCAGAGGAACCTGAGGTGGTCATCGGCAAAGCCTCTGTCTCTGTTGCTACGACCGACCAGCCAACCCTGATGGATTTTGCCAGTGCAGCCGACGCCAGTCGCAAATTATAAAATATTTTCAGTCGGAAAAAAAATGCTGAAAAGGAGAAACGATGTATTTATGTTCTCTCAAAACGGGAAAGTTTCATACTGGTGCGCAAAATTTGAGGACTAAAGTAATTTTCGCATCATGTGTCACTGCCAAGCATCGAGTTCGGTAGAAGTCGGTGCTTACGTGAAAAGAACTGCTACTGTACGCTCCACAAGGTAGCTGAAGGAAATATGCAATGAGACGAACGGAAACGACACTTTTACTCAAAGACAATAATTACATTGAAGTCACTGCGGTTTATAAAGGTCGCCTGGGCATTACAATGGAGGTGACATGGGTTTTA